>NW_025335641.1:2996885-3090830 GCF_004798865.1 Varanus komodoensis
TTCTCCCTGCACAGGTCATCGTACAGGGAGAAGGACAGGGGGAGTGCGTCTCTGTTGGTTCTCCTGGACCTCTCAGCGGCTTTTGATACCATCGACCATGGTATCCTTCTGGATAGGCTAGCGGGATTGGGGGTCGGAGGCACTGCTTTGCAGTGGTTCTGCTCCTATCTCAATGGCCGTTTCCAGAAGGTGGTGCTGGGGGACTATGGCTCTGCACCATGGCAGCTACACCATGGAGTACCACAGGGCTCCATTTTGTCCCCTTTGCTGTTTAACATCTATATGAAACCGCTAGGAGAAGTCATCAGGAGGTGTGGGCTGCGGAATCATCAGTACGCTGATGATACCCAGCTCTACCTCTCGTTTTCCACCAATCCAGGTGAGGCAGTGGCTGTGCTGAACCGGTACTTGGCCGAGGTAATGGGCTGGATGAGAGCCAATAAACTGAAGCTCAATCCAGACAAGACGGAGGTCCTGTTGGTTGGCGGATCGGGCTTCGGAGAGGGTGGATTTGACCTGGTCCTGAATGGGGCTGCACTCCCTCTTAGGGACAAGGTCCGCAGCTTAGGAGTACTCCTCGACCCGGAGCTTTCATTGGAAGCTCAGGTGAAAGCGGTAGCGAGGAGCGCTTTCCTTCAGCTTCGGCTGATTCATCAGCTGCGCCCCTACCTGGAGTATGACTACCTGGCGACGGTGACACACGCACTGGTAACTTCCTGCCTTGACTTCTGTAACGCGCTTTACGTGGGGCTTCCCTTGAAGACGGTCCGGATACTTCAATTGGTTCAAAATAGAGCTGCCAGGCTGCTGACGGGGACGGGGAGTTATGTTCACAAGACTCCAGTCCTCCGACAGCTTCACTGGCTTCCCATTGAAGTCCGGGCCCAATTCAAGGTGTTGGTGATGACCTATAAAGCCCTAAACAGCTTGGGACCTGGTTACCTGAAGGAGCGCTTACATCCATATATGCCCGACCGCCCCTTGAGATCTGCAGGAGAGGCCCTTCTCTGGGAACCTTCCGTGAAAGAAATTACGAGGGTAGGTACTCGGAGGAGGGCTTTCTCTGCGGTGGCACCCAATCTATGGAATATGCTCCCCAGAGAGGTCCGCCTGGAGCCGTCGTTATTTGTTTTTCGGCGCCAGGTGAAGACCTTTTTATTTTAATGTCATTTTAATTGTTAACAATATTTACTTATTTATCTGGCCAGGGCGACTTCTTTTCCTTTCTTTTCTTTTATAACTTCTTTATATCGTTTATCTTTCTTATTCATTTTATATTATTAATTTTAATTTTATATTGTTATTTTTGTATTGTATTATATTTTCTTGTGTTGTAAGCCACCCCGAGGCTTCGGCAAGGGGTGGCATCGAAATGTTCTAATAATAATAATAATAAAAATATATATATATTAAAAAAATGAAACAGTGTGGCAGGCAATGTGGTGGAATAACAGGCAGTAGCAGCTTCATTTAATAAGGGCAGGTACTTTCTTTACAGCAAAGCATTCTCAGCGGTGGGAACAGCATAAGTGATGCTTAATCAGATCAAGAAAGTCAAGGGACAAGTGAAAAGTATTCCGGGAAGTGAAGACTAGGAGACATGAAGAAATGCCTGTGTAGAACTATTGTTGTTATGTGATATTTGTTTTGTGTGTCCTCTATAAGGCTAAAATTTGAATAAGTAGGCCTCAGACCTTGGTTTCTTATGGTCAAAGACCTGCATAGACAATACTTAAAGTGAGTTTAGTTAAAGTGAGTTTGGGTTAAGTCATTATAAATGCCTTATATCATCATAGTAGGGATTATCAGGGTCCATTTTACACAGACTCGTTTCCCAAATCAATTAGTACATTTCACCCCATGATAGGAAAGATTACATAACATAATGAATTATTCCAACACTACCATTTACTTGGCTTAGAGATAGGAGAAACTCTCACCAAATTTTAGAAAACGCAATGCCTCAAAAGTTTTTTTAAATAAAGTTTACTGCATGGATATTGTTCCTCACTCCAAATTAACACTAAACAAATCGACAAATTAACAGCTTAAAGAGTAGTAAAAGTGTGGGTGTCTGTTCCCCTTTTCTACGCATGCTAATTTATGCATAACATGGGGGTTCTAATCTGCATGTTTTGGATACAAGGGTCATCTTGCAACCCTATTAAGAACTGATTTACAACTACATGAACATCACTTGATATCTCTTCCCTTGGAATCGAACTATATATTTAAAAATATAATGTGGTAAAGTCATGCTGGGATGCATTGGGCTGTTTCTGAATGCAAATAATTGTTGACAAAAATCTCACATTATTAATATTGCTTAGGTTCTGCATTTACAAGAAAGACTGACTTCACTCATTTTTTGTGGGACCAAATAATTTGGTTTTTTTCATGAATATCAAACACAACTGCATAGAAGCATGAAAGTAAAGTAGAACAGTCCGAAGGTAAGAGTCATTGGGTTGTGTCCAATGCTACATATACATCAGTACAACAGGAAGCTAGCACTTCCTAAAGCAACAAGAAATAACCTGAAATACTAGTTCTTAGTCTGGAACACTTCAGCAAACTTCATATGAAGAAACCAGTGTCTTGGATCATTTCTAGGGGTGCTCTAGGAAGCTTCCTATTGTGCCAGCAATGGGACCTGCACCGTACAATCATTCCAGGTACAGTAACAGCACTGGATACTGCTCTGTAACTACAACCCAATATGGCAAAATCAGAACATGCAATCCTACCATTTTCCTTTATTATAAATATGAAAGCCCCATGTAAACACAAAAGATGACTCTCCCCATCTATCAGAAATGAACAATGGCAAGGATAAAATGTCTGGCAAAGCCTTTCCCTTTGGTGCTAGCTTTCTATTTGCAGGCAGTCCCACAAACCTACTGAAAGCTGTTAGATGAGGTTTGCTTCTGGGTTTCTAAAGCTGACAAGTTGTCAAGGTAGCAACTGGAAGTTGTGCGTGGTGGGGGGAGGGCATGCTACCATTTTCATTCATAGTCACAATTCCTTTAAAAAAGCTGTTAAATAGTTTTTCATGGTGGCTCCTGAAATAAGCAAACCGCTGTGATGTAGTGAATGAAACAGAATATTACAGCTCTACTGCTGAAGAGCTGTGTTTTGCTATTTCTGAAAATGTATTTCACACACTCCCCAGTACCATTTCCCACCAAAAAGGGCAGGGAGCAGAAAGCAGAGGAGAGAAATTGGAGTCTGATCACATCATTTAAAGCATTCATAGATTTCCATGAATGAGGATTGTTCAGTGTACAATAAAAGTCTTGTCTAGATAAGTCTTCCAGATAATTGAAGTAACTTTGTAAATGAACAGCCTTGTTGAAATCACGTTAGTTCTAACTGGGCCAAGCTAAACCTGGAGTAAAACACCCTGTCCCCTGCTGATGCCATTTAGCTGTGGGATGTCCACTAAGATGGCCACTAGTCATATTGGCTGTCGGATTATGGGAGTTGTAGGCTAGCAAATTTGAAGGGCACCTGGTTGAGGAAGTATGGCATGAAATTGCCTCATTAGGTTAAAGGAATGTGGTGATGACTAAAGAGTGTTGTGAGGTTCACAATGTAATGAACTAACATATAGATTGAAACTCAGTTCTTTTGGAAGCTTCAAATTAAACAGTTCTCTGAATTCACAATACAGTTTTGGTTTACAAGATCCCCCAACAATACAAAAATGCTTACACAAATATGAATTCTGGAATAAAATGCATATAAAAGTGAACAT
The DNA here is from genome assembly GCF_004798865.1 of Varanus komodoensis. Taxonomy (NCBI): domain Eukaryota; kingdom Metazoa; phylum Chordata; class Lepidosauria; order Squamata; family Varanidae; genus Varanus; species Varanus komodoensis. Next base: position 3,000,643 of record NW_025335641.1, read on the forward strand.
GGTAGGATAAAATGTTTATAAAAACATGTTGTTTAAATTAAAATACACAGAGAGATGACTAAATGACCAGGTTGGAATAGACTTTTTAATGAGTACACTGAAATGACACAGACTGGAATTAGAATAATCCATCTATCCCTAGTAACAATATTGTACCATTCTTTTGTCCCAGCAATGCTGCTTGCAGTGGGTGGTGAGATGGGATTTTGCTTAAGAAAATATCAAGGTTGAGGAAATGCAAATAGTAAGCTCCATTCTCCCTTATCATGGGTTTTCTAAGTCAATCCCCATCCCCACTTGCTTTTAAAGAAACAGCTTGCAGGGCTTGGCTGCAGTCCTGAGCATACAGCACTGTAAGTCCTGCTACTCAGAGGGCTGGTTTCTGAGCACATGCGGTTTGGCCTGCCCTGATAACCATGGATCTTGCATGTGGGTTGTCCCTAAGAGTATATGCAGTATAGAAAGAGGCTATTCATGGCTTGCATATACTTCCCTGCTGTCTGATTGAGTAGAATATGCAAGATCATTCATAACGTATTTTGTTCTTGCCAGCCATGGGCGTAGAGGAAAAACAGTTTGTTTGCAAGCTAATATTAGTCTGGTAACACAACACCATCATTTTATTTCTATCAGCTGGAAGGATGTCACACATGCTCTCATAAGAAAATTTGCTTCCTCTCTCTCGCTCTCTCTTTTTTATTCACCACAAAGATTTAGCCCCAACCTGTGATGCTAGTACTTTGCTGGAAGGAATAGTTCAGGAGCTCCACTGCTGTGTTATTATCTGGGATGTATTATGTTTTACATTTTTCAAAAATCTTTAAGCTAGATCTTTGACATTCAACTGCCTATAAAGACATACACCACCTGATGGGAAGCTTTGATGTGCATTTTGAGGATTAAATAATCTAGATGGAAGGCAATGTGTCTCCAGCCAAGAAGAAAACCATGGAGGAAATTTTGCCTCCTGCCGTTTAGCACCACTGGCAGTCAATACCTTTTAGCTTACCCTCTAAATTTGATTTCATACATATTTACAGACTATTTCTTCCTCTTACGACTAATTCTTTTGAGACCAAATTAAGAACAAAGATAGCAGGAAGAGGCTTCATCAAATAAAAATGTAAATATGCTGCATCTCATTTGCAGATGAAGAAGCTTTATTTAAATATTTTCTCAAACAGAATATCATTATCACTTGCAACTGAAGAAAAGTAATAGCCTAACAAACCAGAGGACTCCCACTGGGATTTCAGGGGGTGCATGCATTCCGGTAGTGTCATTTCACTGTCCCCCCTCACCCGCAAATTTTTTGCATCATCAGTCAAGGAAAAGAGAGAGAGAGAAGCATTGATCATTCCCTATCAGTACATGATGTCTAACCTCAGTATAATGACAATGGAATTAAGGGATTGCTCTTGTTGGCTTAAAAATATTACATAGTGTATCTTTTTTCTTATTAAAGGTACATGCAGGTAATGCAGCCTGCTAGAAAACTGGGAATAGGTTACAAGAATACAACAGCAATTTAAAAGTAAAGAAGCCCTCATCTTGTGACTTGTATCCATCCTGTCTTCCAAATTTTAGGGTACTGCTTCCTACAGTCTGAAAATGCACACATAGGATGAGAGGTACCCTAGACTGCCCATTTGCTAGTGGAACCCTAGCTTTCTGAGTCCACACTTGTGCAACAGAATGAACAGGAATACACAATCGGTACTGGATACTGTCTAAAAAATACTTGTCTCCATCTGCTTGAGCTACCTTTTCCAGAAGCTTCTGAGCATCCTTTACAGGTTTTAACAGATGGTGTATGGTGCCACAGCAGATATTAACAGTAAGAATACAGAAGTTATTGTGGGTGAAAGGCGATCAGCAAAGACTATATGCTCTGGCTCAGATCAGTTTAGCTTCAGCTAGACTGTGGTACTGGGGACAGGAATCTAGAGCACAAAAGAGAAAGGATAAATCTCAGTTTTATTCAACAATCAAGTTACTAAAAGACAAGCCTATTATCATCTTGCCTACAAGATTCCACTTGAAGAAATTTACCCATCAGGCTCCAGCTACAAGAAATTTTCCCAACCAGGCTCCATCCACAAGAGTTTAGCATCAGTGACTCACTGCACAACTTGGACTCATTTGGTAAAGGAGGGGTTTGGACAACAGACCAACCTACACTGAAGGGGTTCAGTAGGTTGTCACTGAAATATAGGTTATTCTCTGAACCCAGCGGCACTAGCTACCTATGGCTTGTTAACACTGAATAACACAAGAAGAGAATCCATGGCTTGTTGGGTTCCAGACTGTGTGCTCTTTACCATGAGCTGTTATCTTGGCTGGGTTTTGACAATGCAATAACCCACACCTCAACAAAAACCCATGGGTCAATGATAACCCAAATTCAACCCTTGAGCATTGGTTACGAGTTGTTTGAACCCAGTCTCTGATCTTCAAATCTAGATTTTTTCTGATCAGTCAGGATAAAGAAACATAAGCCGCTCCCTGTGCTCTCTAACAATTCTGTCCAGCACTCTCGTCCAAACAATGCAGTGGTGTCAGCAAAACTACGTATTAAGTTCAAAGAAATATGCATGTGTCTGCTAATAAAATTTCAGAGATTAAACAGAGCCCTAAACGTCTTCTTTAGTCAGATTCTCAGGCTCAAGGACAAATCCAGCCTGTTATTATTCACCAGAATATCATGTGCCCTTCACATCTTCTCTCAACCGCCAGCTGTTCCCTGTCTTCCATTTTTTGCACTGTTTTGTTCCATTTAGGGTTTGGTCAACCTCTGAAAGGATCAATTGTCTCTCCTAAGGCTACATCACTGGCATAAATGCACGTGTAACCACTTGGGAGGTTAAAATCCAGTAGATTGGGTGGATTCAACCCCTGAATTCTGCCCCATCTACCCAGAAAGGGTGATTGCTCATACCAGCATGAGTTGAGCTACCACATGGTCTTCCTCCTTTAAGGCAAGCATTGATTTACATTAAAGAAAACAAAGAAATTTGCACAATTTCTATATAATACTTATACAAATAGCAACCATATTTTACACAAATCTCAATTGACATTTAAAATATAGCTATATGCAACCTGTGGCCTGCCTTAAAAGTGCAAGGTGCAAAGAGAGAAACCTGAGTTGGTCCATCTTGTGTTCTAAGTTGTGTGCTACCCTGAAGTTGACCAAGGACAAGATAACCACGTATTCAGAGCCTTGCATTCCAACTGGTAAGAGGAATTTGAGGTTTCAAGTGTGTGGATACTCTTTGAACTTTTTGCCCTGCACAGTCCTCCCTCTTTTGCTTTCACCCCACATCCCTGCAAATGTGGACCTTGAAGACCTATTTAGGCTGAAAGAAATTCTGCTTCCCTGCCTTTAGTAATATCTGATGCTACTTTTAAACCGACTACATTCTTCAGCTCTTGTCTTCATGCCCCGCTGCTAATGTGGTTGGGTGATATGTTCGTCACATCAGAACAGCTGATGTTCCTTGCCATGCTCGACCTGACCTACAGACAAAGGCTTTTTGCCACACTGTGTGTGCAATGAGCCTTTGTGAGTCAGGGCACGCCTTGCCGCCAGACCCTTGTCAACCAGAGCCGTCTTCTGTGCTGGCCTAGACCTTCAGGGCTACCACGTGTGCCAGCTGAGATGAATTAAAACTTCTCACTCTATTTGATTGTGGATTTCAACTTTAATTGGGCCCTGCAGCAACTTCACTGCCTCAATTGTTTTTGGGTTAGAATCCCATTAGAATTAGTGGCATTTATTCCAAGTAAATATTGTTTAGGATTGGGTTGTGGATGGAATTCTCTCTGTATCACCACATCCTCACAAATTCAGAAATATATGTTGACCATAATTTAAACTTTGCTAATTTAGCATATGTTGTAGAACATTGATAATTTGGGATTAGAGGGACTTTTTTTGTTCAATTCTTTGCAACTGCATTTTGTAGACTGTCAGACATCATCTGTCATTTGCACACTGATAGAAATGGCTTTTTTCCCCATAATTTTATTCTACTCACTCTAGTTCAAATTTGTGCACATGCCTATTTGCTTAGTGCTTAGCAGAACTAATCAGTATGAACTAATGTGGCCTAGTGTAAAAATTCACTAGTGTGAATGTACATTTGCACACATGCAAATTAGCAAAAATCTTCCTCCCCAAAATTAAGACAAACAAAAATTCACTGGTGTGTACAGCCACAGAATCGTTCAAATTCAGAAAAAGACAGTCTGCTTCAAATCCATTCATTTGAAGCTTTCATGTATTTCTCTGTCATCCTTATGATATAGGAAACTGTTCTGGGGCCCAATTAAATGCTGGAAATAAATACATCTTTAAAATTGGAACCCATTTTTAAAAGAAAAACTGATTCAAAATAGATTAGATTATGGAGTGTGCAAGTGAGCTAGGTTGCAATCCTATAGTCACCTACCCAAGGTAAAGAATCCATTTAAATCAATGGGATATGAAAAGGATTGCACAGTTAATAAATACAGAGCAGAAGCAAATAAATAGAAATATTTAAGTAAACTGAATGGGTAAACTGATGAGAAAATGAGCTTTTAAAAAAGCATTAAAATGCTGCACAGAACTTTGCATTACTTTGTATAATATTCTCCTACTACTAGAACAAAGCATCATAAAGACCCAAGTTCACCTTTGTTTCTTTCAGGTTTCAGAAATGACCTCTGTCTAAGAGCCATTGATTACCCATGAGCCCAAAACAGAAATATTTGCTCTGGCCACTCTAACGACCCAAGATGTGCAAGAATCAAGCATTCAGATAGTGGCCTTCAAATCTCCAAGCGACCCAACCATGTCTACAGGGAGAAGCTAAATGGTATCCTTATGGCATGACCTGATGTCACTAAAGCAGTTCTCATTGCTGGCTCTGAAACAAAGGTAGAGTCATGATAATTGTGCATTAGTATTGTGCCAATAAAATTTTGCCAGCATTTTCATTCAATTTAGTAGAAAAGAAATTGCTTTCAAAGAGAAATTCAATGGTGTAGAATAATCTGGGTTGAGCTGGGACAAACCGTTATGGAATCCAGAATCTGCAGACTTCTTCCCATTTCTGGCCTGGTCCTGCAAAGCAAGCTAAGCCAAGAGCAAGTCTGCAAATGCTCACGAACCTCCAGCTGCACAACCAGAACCCTTCCCCAGCCACTGCTCCCAGTGGCTAGCCTGCTTTCCCATTTGCTGGAACTGTGGCCAGTAGCCACATGCAGAAAAGGGGTGCAGTGAGTGGACGAGCTGATTGCTTCAGCCAACCATCTTCCTGGCAGCAGTGGGTTTGGAAGTATGACACTGTTTATAGGGCTCAATTCTTAGAGATTATCCCACGAATCCTGGGTTTACTCACCAGGAACTTGGACTCTGGGCTGCTCCAAAGTGGACCAGAGCCTGAGAAGCGGAACAAGGGAATCTGGTAGATTCTCTGCCCAAAACGGATTCCTTGAACATTTCTAAATCTTGGTTTGTATTTGTTTTGCAGGAGTGGATTATGAGTGTGTGTTTTCTTTGCACAATCATCTGTCCCTCAGCCACTAGCTACTAGGCTCCCCATATTGCAATTAAAGTCCATAGCAAGACATCTTGAGATAATTCCTTCCATAGCGCTTTCTCAGATGAAGATGTTTGGGCAGCCTGGGAGACTACAGCAATGGAGAAATGCTTAAAAGAAAGAAAAGGCACACCACAATCTTCACTGCCTTGCAACATTTAAATCTAACACCCTAGGAAGCTAAAGAAAAAAAGAAAAAAAGAATAGCCACACTAGGAAGGCAGAACAATGCAAGAATCTTTCACTGGGAAGAAAACTCTTAGGAAATTGGAGGATTTCTCTTGGCACAGTGCTGCACTTCTCCGGTGGAGCTAGACACAACACTGGTCTCCCTGCAATATCGTGGATGCAAAAGGGGGTTGGGTTGGGTTTAAGGTTAGATAATGCTGTTAATTCTATTGCCACTCACCATAGCAAAATTACAAAAAGCGGGGGGGGGGGTCACTGGAATAAAAGAAAGAAGCTGTGCCAAAACCCAGCCAATGGCAAGAGAAACTATGAGAAACTGTTGGGATTTTCTTTTGCCTTGAACAAATTTAGTGAAATTGTCCCTCTAATTTCATTCATAAATAGGTACAGAATTTTTGAGAGGGACTATGCACACAGCTGTATTAGGATTAAATTAGGATTTAGAAAAAAAAAACACTTAACACTTAGGAAAAGGACTGTGTGAATTAGTAAAGAAGGAAATAAACAGTCAGATTATATAATTCAATTCTACCAATCCTATCTGATTATATAATTCAATTTCACCAGTCCTATCTCTTTTTTATTGGATATGCTAGATGAAGTCTTAAAAACCATAAAATCTTCATTGGCCATTATATTCAGGAGAATGTTTCTGATTAAAGCTGCAATTTTATATCCACTTACCTGAGAGTAATCCTCATTAAACTCAAAGGAACATATTTCTGAGTAAACATGCATAGGATTGCACTGTTAATGTTCTATTTCAGTTTTTGCTGATCTTGTGCCCTTGAGATGTGTTGAATCAGAATTTATATAATCCCCACTGCATCATTCTCCCAGCATCCCCTCTGAGGATGATGGAAGCTAGTATCAAACATCTGAAGGACACCAAGGTTTGGAAATAAAAACAGATGCGCCTTCTACTCCTCTGACATATACAGTATTTTAAAAACAAGAAAACCTGATCTATAGAAACCAGTGTGGATGAGTCTTCCAAATAACAACAGTCAACTCTATGACTGGCAAAAAACCTCCAATAAAGATGTTGCATTAATAATCCAAATAAATCTAAACTTCTCTCTCTCTCTCTCTCTCTCTCTCTCTCTCTCTCTCTCTCTCTCTCTGTGTGTGTGTGTGTGTGTGTGTGTGTGTGTGTGTGTGTGTATTACATCAAGCATACTGATCTAATTACGAGAACAAGATGACTATTTTCTCTTGTATTATTTCAATAGAAAACCCCATACCAGATCTGAACCATATATGGTTTTTTTCATCATTTTTTTCAAAGTGATAGTAATACATCTTGGACTTGTTACAGTTTTTTAAACATTTCTTTGGCAATACCAAGATCTAAAAAGCCATAATATTAACTGACAAGGGCTGAACATTTCAGTTAGATAAACCTCACACAGGGAGTATACCCTAATAGAATTTTATGGTAATATTCAGAAAGGAAATGTGTGCTCACTTTTCTCTTTGACATAATGCTCTGTGATTCTTCCTATTTATTATTTTCATATATACAGTTAGTTAAATACTCAGAGTTCTAGAACACTAATAGTGGTACAGATGTATAAGGAATCCATTTGGGGAGTAGAAATCTGTTGGCATTCCCCAGTTTGGACAGCAGATTAGCACTTTTTGAAGTCCAGTACCTTTTAGATTTGGAAGGAAAAAACAGAATTCACAATGGCAAAGATGGGCTTTTAATAGTATCTGAGGCTTAAAATTAAGTAGCTCCTCAGTGCCCTCTCTAACTCTGCACCAAAACAGGAAATCTAGTTCATTTGAGCTTGCCAGATTCCCTACTTTCTTCTGATGTGATGAATCAGAAGTGAGTCAACTCAAGCAATTCTTGTATATGTCTATCTGCAAGACAGACCATGATCCACCACAGAAACTGGCCCTAGGAAAAGCAGGTGCTTTTGGTAGACTTGTGTGATTTATTTTTAAAATTATTTAAAGGTTTTAGATGCCATCCAATACTGGCATCTCTGGATGGCTTAGCAACCCCCCTCCATCAAAAGCCAAATATATTCTGACTGCTGATTTTGCATAAAATGGCACTTGAGCATGTATGCTTCAGCAAGCTTCACACAGCTCTCCCTAATCCATAGACTTTTAGAGTATTCTGTGAAATGATGGCATTTTTGCACAACACAGCACCTAGAAAACAGCCTACCCTACTGTATCTAGCAGCCCAACAAGGAAAATCTGGCAGATTTCCAAGCTCTAAATGGGGTTGTCACACATCCCATGGTTGGCATGCACCATGCAATCTCAGTATGAAACATCTACCTCACTGGTGTGGCACATGTCTAGCATGTGTAAAGTTCCAGTTTCAAAACCCGTCTTCTACAGGTAGGACAAGGAAGGATTGCTGCCCAAAAACCTGGGGAGCTGCTGCTAGTAATTCTCAACAATATATAGGCTAAGTGAACCAGTGGTCTGAGTCAGTATAAGGTAATCTCCACTGTTCCTATTCACAAAATGGCTTCTTACAGCAGCACTTGCTGTGTAGAATAACTTGCAGGTTACATGGAGAGGTTCCATGACATCACCAAGCCACCATTAGGAATGCCTGGCAATTGTGTGGATGAAGATGACCAATGGATGAAGGTGACCCATAATTTGCAGTCATTCACTGGCCTCTTAACAAGTAGGTTTTTGTGTTGATTGCATCACAGTCTTGGCTTGATGATTCCAGCATGACTCCATTGTGTTATCATTTGGATCATTAGGAAGTGCAAACAAGTGTACCAGTAATAAAGCAGCATGTGGAAGACCATCAAGTAGAAATATGATTTTTTCACCGTTCTCAGGCCATCAACTCAAGTCAATATAATTAATATCACTATTAGCTAGGCAAAATATGCTAAGTGAAGGATCCTATTTGTATAAGCCCTCTGGAAGGAAGGAATTGAAAAGGAACAAGTAGAGATGTTCAGATGAACAACAATTAAGCTCGTCAAGTTTATTCCAACTTGTTTCCATATCAGATGGTGAACTTTTCATTTTAGCATGAAAATATATTCATTTTCCTATGCAGTATTCTAAATGCATGCACCAATAGTGTGCATTTTTAAATATTCACATTTCCCTTCCATTGATTAAAGATTTATGCACATTATTCAGAAGTATGCATTTTAAAACATTTAAGTTTGTTCCACAAATTGCATTGCAAACTTGGAAATGTATAGATTCTGACCTCACGTTGTGGTTGGTTCGAGGATGTGCAAACTGGATTTTTAAAAACCCAACTGAAATGAATTTCTCAAACATGCTGGGAGTTAATCTACAATGACTGCATTACACTTATCAAATATTGTGCACCAGCAGAAGAACCATGACCTAGACAAAACAGAAAGCAGAAAACAAAACTCTTTTGCTTTCTTCTAGCATATGTGATTTCAAGATGGCTTTTCCTTCTTCCAGCCAGGAACTATAATTATGATGGTAATATGTAAATATATCTTTCCTGAAACATTCTAGATATATATCATCTTTATCATTATCTTCACGTTTGGGTAAATTTTGGCAACAGAAAACAATCTTCTAGTTTCAAAACTGAAGAAGAAAAATTGTGTTTTGATAATGAAAAGGAAAACGTTAAAGAACCATCTTTGCAAAAATATATCTCTTACCAATTGCATTTCTGTTTAAGGTATCAACTTTCTTGTTTCTCCAGGTGAAATGTGTTCTATGCTAATAAAAAGTTTCCTGAAATTTTAATGTGTAATTCATAAGGGAGAAAAAGTTGTCACTTACAAGAATGTTTTAAAAGGGAAGGAGGAGATAACTGTACAAATAGTTTGTATAATGACTTTATAAATATGAATTATACAAATGAGCATTTCCATATCCTCAAAGTTTCCACTAGTGGTAATGAAAAGAAGAATTAAATTGTGCTTTTATTTTGCTATTCTTATCTCCTGAGGCTAATTTATACTTAAAAAAAAGTAACAGTAATACTCACTCATTTTTCTCTGCCATGTTGTATGTTATTATAAAGGTAACATCTATGGTGTCCTTGCTTTTAAATGTAGATTTATCCTCTCTGGATGAAGGTTGGTGAAGCAACTGTGCTTGAAAGTAGGAAAAATCACCACTTTTTTCAATGCGAGCCCTTCCTCTATGCTATCTCCACAGATATAATTAAAGCATTACCAATGGCTGCAGAGCCTGATGGCCCTAGGCATGGAATGGCAGGATGCCATTGAGACCTTTTGGTGTAGAAAACCAGTTTTATTTTAATATATGCTGCAGACAACCAAAAAGACAGAAGATTTCCAGAAAGTTAATCAGTTTATTTGGACTGGGATGGCAATATAAAACCTAATCAGGATCTGCAGGAAGAGTCAAGGGGGCATTTTGGCAGAGAACAAGGAACAGAGATGCCAGACAAAATCCAAGGAACACACAAAGGTTCAGTGTGGAAGTAAAAGAACATCTGAGGAAGAGCAGGGCAGGAAATGCCAAAAGGAGCAAGACAAGAATATTCTGGGATACCAAACACAGAATAGCAAAGTTAAGGATATGGCTGGACAGATCTGTCATTTTAATTTTTCTAGATCCACTTTAAAAGATTATAAAATGTCAAGTACTTTGCAGTCCCCATCTGAGAAAATTTGATCTTTTTGTTAAGTGCTTATCAAAACCCAAACTGAGCCAAATTCTCATTCATCTGCATATCCTTTAGGTGCACCTATTCCCAACATGGAGACAATGATGTTGGATCTACTTACCAGGTAGCTATGAGACAGGAGGAGCTGATCAGAAAATAATTAAGGCAACCCTAATTCAACACCAAAACTCTGGTTGCAAATAAACAGAAATTCAAACCCAAACTTTCTAGAACTAAGCATTCAAAGTCCTCAGACTAGATGGACAAATGTGTGACTTTCATATTCTCCCATATTCATTTTATTTAAATTTCCAGTACCTTCAATGCCCCTCTTACTCATGTAGCCTATTTCTCCCTACCATTGTCACCAGCTGCTGTTGTTGCTTATTCACAACATTGCTACTGCTTCCTGTGAACAAATAGGCAGTGACATCTACTTCTGCTCTTCCTCTTCCTAGTAGACTTTGGGTTATCCAGAATGTCCATTCCATGTATGGGATCCAGAAGATGCTCTTTGTTGGTTGAAGGACCAGGTTGTGTTTTGCCTTCCTTCTGTTTCATCTCTGGTGCCCTCCAGGTCACTGCTGGTGCTCTCTTAGGACACAAGGAGCTTCAGGGGAGGAAAGAATCACAAGATCACCACCTCACGCTAATTTGCAGTGTGGGTGGAATTCTGTGAATGCTGCTCTGGATCCAGCTCATTTTGTTTCCTGAAACTGTAATACTTTGAGCAGATTTCAGCCAGTTACTGCACATATTGTTCAGGCGAGCAGAACATGTTTCTACCATTAAAAGACAGGAGAGAAGTTCTCTCAAAACCTTCCCTTTTATAAATGAATTCTTAATGTTAGAAATATAAACCAAAGCATACTCACATAAATCTATATAGGGTGGATCCCATTCCACAGATGAAGCCAATTAGCATCTTTTTTTTCTTTTTAAAAAGAAACAATGTTCTATACTGATTGCACAGAGCATTTTCTATCGCACTAGTGGCTTTCTAAGCATTCATGAACAAACAAAATAAATCCATTTTCTTTATTTGTATACAAGATTAATTGCAAACTTTCACATTTGCTAAAAGGGATATGCTGTGCCAGGACAAACAGTAGTATATAATCCAGAAAAGCACAAGACACTCTGTTTTATTAATAATTAAATGGGTGTAAAATTCCACTATGATTATTCTGTTAGTGTGTGTTAAGTACTAATTCATATGCATCTCCTAGGCTTATAGATCACAGCTTTGGATATGAAAAGTAGAGAGAAAGCATTACTAACATGCCAACATTCACATCCAATTCAATGTGCGTCCTTAATTGCACACATATAGCATTCTGAACAATATGCATTGGGATCCTCAACCTGAAGTCATGGTACACTGTGGCAGAAGCGCAAGTGACCAATTGGAAGTGATGGCAATAGAAAAATGAGGCAGAGTCTTGGGTACACAACAACATACAGAGATCATTCTACATATACATATGTGGTGTTTACACTACACCAGCAATAGTGAAGACTGGATAAGGCAATCTGGAATACAAGTGTTGTAGGAAAATTGCGAGGGAACATAGTACTAAATAAGGGGACAGGAGGATTATATGAGTAAGCTAGACAAACAAGTAGCATAATCAGGCTAAAGAGGGAGAGTGAAACATAAAGTCACAAAGCCTGAGGCAAGCTAGAGAGATCCATCATAAATTAGCGGGCCAAGAAAAGAACAGAATTGGAAAGGTTTGTTAGGCCAGAACTAGAAATTATCTCTTTCAAGACAAGGAGGTAGAAGGGGGCTATTCTTTAAGGGTCTACTTTAAACCAACATATTATTCTGTTTACAGTACCTGAAAGTTGAGGTTGCATGTATTATTCCTTACAAGCATCTAGAGATTCAGACTAGAACTAGAGATGGAGGAAGTGTTCATTTAGTACATGCTTATTTTTAATGCAAAATTAATTTTTCATTAAAAATACATTTACACTACATCTTTTTGCACTAGGTCAAGACAGTCTTCTTTGTGGAGGCCTTTAAAAATCTTCATTTTAATATTTTTATGCTATCTTAAATTACTGATACCTTTTTGTAAACTTCTCAGAAAGCTTCAACTGTGTGTGGTGTAAAAATGTAAATAATAATAATAATAAACTTTTCAGTGAATACACAAATGAAAGTGCTGTTTCCCTCAAAATTTGCACAGCTTCAAAACAAAGAAACAAACAAAACCTCAGAGTTGAGGATAAGCTGAACCTTACACTGAAAAAATAAGAAAACGAGAGAAACCAGAATTGACACATTTATCCATCACTAACGGGAGCACTTTAGTATTTAAACCTCAAAGTTTAAAAGCCTGTATTGGCAAACTTTTAGTGAAAAGGTTTGTAAAGCAGGAAGTGATAATCTGTTAAAAATCAGATTCCCTTTGAGCTCTATCAGGTACAAAAATATCCAGAGCAACAACATGGATTCTGCTTGAACCTCCCAAGATGATACAGAACCATAGTGTACAGGAAAATAGGAAAGGGAAAAAAAGTTTTGTTGGTAAACAAGGAAAAACAAACCCTTTTCTAAACCCTTTAAAATGCCATTGTTCTTCATAGAAAAGATAGACTGTGGTATATAGATGACAATCCTGGTGATTGATTTTCCTTCTTTAAGCATTAGGAACAAAACCGGGGCACGTGGGGTCTCAGCCTTACTGGAGGGGACTATTGGGGGACTATTTTTCAGCTTTGTGGTTGTTGGTTTACAGGTTCTATACTGTCCCCTTTTTAACATCTACATGAAGTCACTTGTGTAAGTTATCCAGAGTTTTGGAATTAACTCCCATAATTCTGCTGATTATACACCACACTTTCTTTTTCAGCTGATGCCAGAGAGGTGATGGAAATTGTCTGGACTAAATGGAAGACTGGATATGGGCAAAAACCTAAAGATCAAAGAAAGCAATATGGAAGCTCTGTTGATTAGCTGGTACTCCTAGCTGGGCTACAGTCTGTTCTTGATGGGGCTGAACTCCCTGAAGTCCAGGCTCACATCTTTCAGATGCTCTTGGACCTAGCATTATTCCTGGAAGACCAAATGGCTGCCGTGGCCATGCGGGTGCTTTTGTCCACTTCGACATGCTTTTTTGAGCCAGAACCTGTATCATAGCAAGAAATATATGCAAATATGATTTATCTGCATAATTTATGCAATCATAAAGCTTGGTGCAAAATCTTGGTTCTATTGATTCTTTTGAAAGAACAGAATATGCACACACACCATCTGTTTAAATTGATATGCTGAATTGACAGAGAACCGAGCAAATCTGAGGTCTTATTTTAAAAGATGCGACTTACTCTTACAGTTTTAATGCAATATAAAGAATGATCATGTACCTCAGGAAAGACTTAAGTGGAACCAGAACTGTGCATGGCATTTGTTTTAAAATGTTCTCCATTCTGACAAAATTGAATTCAGTTGGAAAATATATTAGCAGGAGGTGCTTTGGCAAACTCATTATCCTTCTAAGGCTGGCCTCAAGAAACTTATAAAATGTTCAAAATATGATTGTAATAGAATGAAGTTCCATCTAGAATGATAAATATCTAACCTCACCTTTAAAATACAACTGAGCTCTATTGGAAAACCTGCTTGGCTCTGAGAGTATTCAAAATGGTGGTGACAAAACAGTAAAGCTGAACTTTAAAGCTAAATAAATAAATTTAGATGGAGATGGATATATCCATAATGACAATTTCCTTATCTCTGAAAAGGGCATCTACTATTTGTGACTGCTGTATTATTACACCATCGAGTGTTTCTAACTCATTCTTATTTAGCAATAGTAAATAATTTACGGACAGTATCCTATATTACAGTCTGCTAGATCTGTTGTGTCTGTGGAACTGCTAATACAATAGGATTGAGGCTTCTCTGAAAATCTGGTAGTGAATGGAAATTCTGTCTTCCGGAATGAGGCAGGTCAGCCAAGTTCCCTACTCTTAGCTTCACTGACCTGGCCAATTCCAGAAACAAGTATTTCCACTCATTCTTGGTTGTTTCAGGAATCCCTAGTTCCTTTTGTGCTAGTGGTCAGTCACTAGCACATGGATAAATGCCTTCTGACTGGGACGTTGCCTAACAGTTTGCTATTCAGGACATTTCTTAGTAGATAAAGATTTTCTGTTCAAACATAGAATTTCTTGAAGAGTATTCAAGAAACAGTGGCACATTCTGGTAGTTCCAACTTATTTTCCATTTCGTTGTGAAAAATGAGGCTAGGAAATAACAGAAAAGATCCATGACACTGGGAGTTACAAAAGGACAAAAACTTTATGATGACCTAGAGTTGATCTGAAGACTGAATCTTACTCTGAGGAACAGTAACTGAACAGATTAAACCTGTGCTGCTAAGGCACAAAGTGATATTGTATATGGAGTAAGTGGGTATGTTAGAATGGGAGTTGAGGAAGTCAAACTATATCCTACACCAGAGCTTAGAGTAGTGCAGGCATTTTGTCTTGAATATAATAGAATTTTGAAATAGATTTCTTTTTCTTCAGTTCAGTAGTGAAAGCACTACTTATCAATAGAGCTCATTAATCTGAACTCTTAATTAAGAAGATTAAATGAGGTTTAAATTTAGATTTATTAGGGCAACTCCTTAATGTTAATTAAAGACCAATTGATTATTAAAATGTTTTTACTTAATTTTTAACCACTACAGTACATAAATGCAGGAAAAGCACTTGAAGAAAGTGGGAGGAAAGAAAGGAAAAGGAACAGAAATCTCCTCTATCAGAAGAGCCATACAGATGTAACCAGTGACAGAGGCTGATTGAATAAATGGACTTTTACTACTTATCTGGTGTTTGTGTAACACATAATTGCTCAACAGCTCAATGAGTAAATCAAAGGCTTTGCTAAGTGTATTTAGGTTATTTAAAGTGGTAGGGTAAATTATTGATCATGCGGTATATTGCAAAGCTGTAAAAACATACTAGTAAATGTCTAACTTCATTTATTAACTACTATAATATGCTTTAATTCACAGAGGTGCTAAAGATTATTGGCACCTGAGCACAAAGATCTGACAGTAGAAATCTATGACCAGGTATAAACTAATGGAGTTAAAAACAGCAATTCAAACTAATGTATAACTAACTGCCAGGCTGGGGCAGAAAATTGTAATATACATCACTCGGCATGCATAGCTGTATATGAAAAGTTTGTTAAATGGATATCCAGAGCTTGTCCATGACACCAACTATTCCCAGATAATGGATTTGCACCCACCTTGAATCAGGGGTGTATGAAAAAATCATTTTTGTTCAGGATTACCAAGGCTGCACTCTGAAACAGAAACTGGACTTGAACATAAGAGCAGCCTGGACAGAGTCCCATTGAGGTTTGAAATCAATCCTTCCCTCCCCCAGGGTCAAGGTTATTGAGAGGCTGCAGAAGGGAATCTGCCAAGAGAAATCCAAGCTGCAAGAATCTCATGCTGAGAGATGTTTGGAGGGTTTATAAGATCTTCAATTTTTCTCGCCCTTTAGTCCCTATGGGAGACCCACTTTTCACTCTTTATGACTTCCATGGATTGAGTTAATGTAAAAGAGGCATTTATTCCCCCCACTGTTTTTTAAAGGGAAGCTGAGTTTGACAGTTCCATGAGCAGGAATTGGGTATATTTGTACTGGAATTTACCTGTAACTATGTATGAGACATCTGAGAAGCATCTGACCCTGGCAGAAAGCAAGGGCTTGGTCCAGAAGAACACTAAGGGTTGTCTTGCTACATGGGTCTTTCCACATGGTGGGACTGGTCATCTAGGTTCAGATGACAACAACTCACTGTGGATAAAACAGCCCACGGAATGTCATCATGGGTTTTTTAGGGAGGATCCAACATGAGTAACCTTGACAGGGTTCACACAACACAATAACCATCCTCTAACTATCAAGAGGGAGAGGGTTAGCATTATTTCCTCCCCTCACACCATGTTAAAATCCTGGGCTGAATGCTTTGGCCCAGCATTACTTTCAGGAACCACAGCTGTGTGAACATGCTCATACAGAAGTTCCATGCAAAAACATAAAAAGTAAGCATGGTAAGCCTGTTGCTCTCATAGTGATAAGCAGCTATTGCCTGATTCCTTTGGGGATAAGTGTACCCTAGGGAAACACTTAGGACTTGAATATCCTGCTTGAGTATCCAAATCAACTTCCCCCATGGGTCTACTGGAGCAAGATGTGGCACTAATGAAAGAACTTCCTAAACAGACCTACTAAGGAAGAAGTTTCAGGCATTCTCATAGCCTTAGTACTGCTGAACCAAAATTTGAACTGGGCAGCTATATTATACTGTGCAGAAATGTAGCTATTATTTTTCTGTGTATTTATGCATATTTTGTACCTGGCAAAATCTTTAATGAAATAATGAAAACTGTGCCTAAGGGGTTTTCAAGCACTAATTTAGGAAAGAAAAAGAGGGAACATAGCCACCTTTTCTTATAAGGGAAGAACATAAGTCACAGTTCTTTGCACCCCACAAATCTAGCTGGAAGCAGAGCAGAGACTTGGTAGTAGATTATTCTTCTACTGAGTCATAACAAACCAGATGAGCGTACCCTTCTCAACATTCATAGCATTAAGCCATATGGGGTACTAGTGAAAGCTGGGCTTTAGGACTTAGGAACCTATCCATCCCATTGTTATGGGTGACCTATCTATTATGCAGCCCTATGATGTTGTAACCCCCCTCATAATCAAGCACGTAGCCAGGGCATGGCTCATCACAAGTAGCACGTAGCCAGGGCATAGCTCATCACGAGTAAAAAGCATGATCAGGGTGTGCTGTTCGCATGAGAACAAGTACACGAACACGGATGTGCACGCTACACCGCTACCTTACTCCTGACCCCCACAGCACGCCCCTACCTCCTGGCAGCCCCGAATGGGACTCTTTTTGCTTGCCAATCCGGCCTCACCCTGTGCAGCTTATGTGCTGCCTTGGATGAGAAATGCTGCTTTTATGCAAATCATTCAGGCATCATCTGTAGCAGTCTAGACCTAGTCAAAGCCTGCCTGGAGGACTGGAAACGGCGCCGCCAGGAGGGTTCCAACTGGTATCCGCGCCTCTTTAACTGGTCCCCCTGGCTGACCAGTCTGCTCTCTTCCCTTGCTGGACCCCTTTTAGGGTTGTTATTTCTCCTTATCTTCAGGCCCCTTCGGCTCAGTTGGGTCACCTGCCTTGTCCAGCAGCGCATTAACGCTGCGAAAATACTGGCATTTCATGTCAGGTCTCATCTGGGGCAGGGTAATGGTTACAAGCTCCGCCCGCTAGCAGTCCACGGACTCGATGATTCGATTCCCCAAAAGACCAGTAGGGAATGTTGTAACCCCCCTCATAATCAAGCACGTAGCCAGGGCATGGCTCATCACGAGTATCAGGGTGTCCTGTTCGCATGAGAACAAGTACACGAACACGGATGTGCACGCTACGCAAAGCTGACGACAAAGCAGGCTACGCCCCAGCATTACCAGTATCACTGCAGACCAGTTATGCCCTTGTACCCATGCTTGCTTGCTTTAGCATGATAAATGTGCAAATGTGCTTTCCCCTATTGTTCCTCTATTTTTCGCTGTCATTCAAGCATAAGTATGGAAGAGTATAAAAATCCTGCCTTCGATCTGCTCACCACCGCACTCTAACGAGTGATGGTCCCTGCCGGCAGGTAAATAAATCTCTCTCGATAATTCCAACCAGTCTCTGGCCTCTTCCGTAAAATCGCGCCATACAACATATGAATCTTGGGGTGATCTCATGGAAGTACCTAATTTTAATTGGAAGGTAGTGTAGAAAAACAAGGTATCAGTGCACAAATGGTAACTAGTTCCCAAGTCTGAATTCAATTAAAGCTTTTTAGGCACCCCACTTTCCTACTAGATCACTTCCTGTGACATCATAGGTCAAATCCTGCTGCCAAATGAAAATTTTACACATCATCAACATCATCATTATCATCAGTAGTAGCAGTAGTAGTGGAGGTTTGTGTCATTTTCTGATTACCCTCAGCAGTGAGACCCACCTGGGTGGGAATATTGACCCAGCACAGTGCTTTCCTCTGGAACATCAGAATTTCACAAAGAAATTCACTGTTCCTGATTCGCTCACTTTTTGTAATTCCCATTTTGAAGAAATTATGTTTTCCCCAAATAAATAACCAAGTGTTTAGGAATTACCACAGGCAGAGAGACGGAAGGTGTGGCTCAGTGCTCGAGGCTTTCATGGTTTGGGTCTGTGAGATAAAGGCAGTACCACTAAAGAGAAAACAGGCAATTACAGCATATGACCAAGGTAGTGGCAAGGAAATGGTCAAAGTGCATGTTTCCGTCTTCAGATGGAGTGAATTAAGTGTAGAATACTTTTGTTCTACACTGGCTTGCAACTTAGGATGATGCTTGGAAGTGAAAGTTCCTGTTCCAGGATGTAAGTGAACATAATAGAAGGTCTGCTTGATCCAGCTTTTGGGGTCAGAGCATGTAGTTTCATTAGAATCACTGAAGTCTACCAAGTCTGGCTGTGGCATGACTTTTAGAGAAATATGGATGGTGGGATTTTAAACCATTGAGATCCTTTATGGTCACATTCACAGATGGTTTTTTTTCCTGTAGCAGAGATTTTATAGCAGATACACCTATGTAGTCATACAGCTTTGTTGTCCCAGCTGCTCCCAGAAAAAGGTAGACACCATTGATTGGCAACATTTCCACCTTGCCTTTCAGGTTTACTAGTGATTAGTTTTATTCTTGGATATGTATTGACACAAAGGAGTTGGGCATTGCTATGAAGGCCAAGATCTCATTTATCTCTCTCAGGGTTTATGATGGAATTAGTATGAACAGTTCTTCACCAGTCAGCACCTTCAGCCATGGGGAATCCTGGAACGATGTCATTAGCAATTGGCAGCCAAGAAGCTCTGATCTAATGTGTGGTAGCTTACCACATGCTTGGCAATGTCTTCTGTTTTTCCATTGTAGTTCCAAGTAAGCAGTAATACTGCAGGGTTAACAAGACCTGTTGGGCTTCCACAAATGTTTTGTAGATTGTGCATAGCTTGGTTGGTCCTTGGTTGTGCTGGCCTGCTTTAGAGCTAGCGATGGGTGAATCTATTTCTGGTCTCTTACTTTTGATGGTTATAGTTAAGGCTAGTGATTTAATAAAAAGTGTTTTCACATTTGTAAAAGTCATTGGGGAGGAGTTGTTCTAACTTTTACAAGCTTGGAACAGTTTCACCCATCTGAATTGTATAGATACCAGAAACAAACTTCGGTTTTACATATCTTGAAAATTTTAGGACAATTGGTGAAAGCTTGAGGTGGCCAAGAAGGACCAGTTTAAAGACAAAATAAAAACTAAAAATAAAACCTCAATGAATCAAATGTTACCTTGACAAACTGCCTGACTACCTTTTTTCACACTTTCAGGAAAAAGAGGGAAAGCTATAAGCTGCTCTAGCAATATACTAAGGCGTCAACGCTTCATAAGGCGATACAAGATCAGGACAAAATGAGACATCTTTGCTGGTCCCTGGCACTTCATCTTCCCCATCCAGATTTGGGCCCAAAAGACCCAAGGAAGGTGTGGCTGCATGAAAGGTAAGTTGCAAGCAAGTACAATTTGTGGCATTGCAGCTCATCACCAATCAAGAGGCATGTCAGGTAAGGCATCAGCCTTCACTTCCAATTTTCTGGCTTCTTAGAGCTTGGATGAACACCAGTGAATCTCAGCCCTGGTGCTGTAAACTAGCAGGGATTATCCCAAAATGTGATTGTTGTTAGTTGCAAAGTTGTGTCTGACCCATCGCGACCCCATGGACAACATTTCTCCAGGCCTTCCTGTCCTCCACCATCCCCCGGAGTCCACTTAGGCTCACACCAGCTGCTTCAGTGACTCCATCCAGCCACCTCATTCTCTGCCGTCCCCTTCTTCTTCTGCCATCTATTGTTTCCAGCATTATCCCAAAATACATATCTAAATACATAACATGTGTGTTTTTCTCTCAAGATATTTATATAAATTAGTATTTTGATATTTTTAAACTGGTAAGAAGTTTGTAATGCTATCTGGAGAAATGTGAATTCTAGTGGATGACTAAATTCTTATCCCCGTATTAGTCAAAGAGGTGTAGCTCTGATCATGTTCTCTTGGAATCTCGAGTTTCCTTTGGGGAAGCAAGCAATGTTATATAACAGCATCCTGTCACTATAGTTACCAGAGTGAAATGAAATATACTCCCTTTCATAGATGATATGGATTCTTCCAAATATAAAGGGAAAGGTATGGATGTTCTTTTTCACAATTCTTGGCTTCTACCTTACAGTGTCTGCTGGTTTCTATGGAAAATGGCTTCCAAGTTTTCAAACTCAAAGCAGTTAAGAAACAAAATATTTATCTTCCTCTAACTTGTATGCTTCCTGCATTCTTAGATACAATACAGATGCTAAGTCACTGGCCTGTGAGAGTCTTCCACAAATCTATAATAAAATAATGAAATTAGCGAGCTGTGTTTAGATCAGAGTTTCTTGGCTGCCATTTCCTAAGAACTTGGGGAATTCAGGACCACAGAAGGATCATTTGGAGTCCATTTGGCAAAAATGTCAGAAACTTGTTGCTCCTGGGAACATCCTTTTCCAATAACATTTATAGCTCTAGATGGAAGTGAAAAGCACCATATGTTAAGAGTTTCCTGCAAAGCTTCCCGGTAAGAGAGGAAATAAATTCAACTTGTCACATATGCTTGTGGGCCAGTCAAGTAGGATTTTATCACAGCTTTAAGTGGTTTACAAAACTGTCTGGATACCAACTGAAAGGTGGCTGTACTTTTTGATATTTCATTCCACCACCTCTTCACTGAATGTTCATATAATCTCAATTATTAAATGATTTATACTTTAGTAGGATTCAACATTACAACTTGTTTGTGTTTGCCTCAAAACAAGAATTGCTTTCAGCTTTTCAGCCACATGTCATATTTCAGTTGTAGAGCAAGTCCCAGATTTCAATCACTTAGGGATGAAGAAACCTTGCATTAGCCTTAGTTTCTATGCTAAATCTAAAACCATTCAATGAGTAGAGCTGCCAACTAATTAAACACGGTTGTATTAATTAATAATTTAATTCACTTTTGCTTGATTAGTAGATTGCATCTACATATGCATGCTAGGAAAAATATCAATAAAATGCAGTAGTGTATGGGTCATGAAACAAAAAATACTGTTCAGCTGCAAAAATGAAAGCCATCTTTAATATTTGCTGTTTCATGCCATATTACAGTAACATACCAAGACAAAGGTAGCTTCAGAAATAATTAAGCATGCCCATTATTCCCATCCCCACTCATTAAAATAAGGCCTCACTGATTTTAAAATTGCCCAAGCCCATCAACTAAAGCTTTGGTTGGTTAATCAACTTATTAAACTGATTATAGATTGCAGCTCTAGAAAGTATTATATTCTGCAGTTACTAAAGCAGGATTCAAGTTTCCTTTAGTAAGTTTTCTAGAAAATGTAACTGTCAGGTTTGAAGAGACCCAGTTCAGTAACCTATTTCCAAAAAGAAAATTTAACATGACACATCAAAAGCATTTTCTTTGTTCTAATATATTTCCCAGAGCTCTGGCAACACACTCCTCTTCTCCCCCACTGCATCCCACCCTATTCATTCCATCCAACTGTTTGGGACAATTTCATGAACATATTGACATTTTTACTGTTTATTCTTGAAATATCCAATTTGAAGAAGTATGATTCTTGAAATTATGCCAAATAACTCAATATGGTCATAATAGCTGAAATGTCTTCTTTGCCTCAGAATAGGTCAAGTTGCTCAGTACCCATGGATGCATTTTTTGGTGACAGTTTTCACATAGCCATTATTAGGCACAAATGATTATATGTGTATATTAGCATGAATAAATAGCATTTTAATGAATTGTAAAATACCCAACATCAACGCACCCTGTTTTCGACAGAGCTATTTTCCAAATTTAGAGTCTCATGAACTTCCTCTAAAATCTGCACCAAAGTGTAAGTGCAGAGCTTATGCAAAGATGTGGATATCCAATCCAATTCCTTAGAGGAGTTTCCCCATTGACTAGACAAGAAGTAAGAAGACTGTGTTGAGAGACTAGGCTGCCTTTGGCAAAGTAATCAAGTGACAGGAAATTGCTTCCCTAAAAAGTAGGAATTCCCCAAATCCAGATGCATTCGCAGAGCTGATTTAATTTGCACACACAGATGTTGAATATATCTTTTTACACCCATGCACACACAGTGCCCTTTGCTCACTCACATAGTTCCTACTCATGTTAATGGCAATCCAATGCCAATCAAGTGCAATACAAAACATGTCCCCAAGAGCCAATTGATTCTGCTCTATCACCAAGCACTAAGCACTGAAGAGCATTGAAGTAGCACATCATATCACATCCAATATTCATGCCGTTATTGAAGAACGCTGTAGTTCCACATTTGCAAACTGTCCATAATAATTTAATTTTGTCTCTTCAATTTATAATATGTTAATTAGGCATGAAATTAAATGCTTTTTAACATACAACTGATTATGCCATAATGTATCCAACAAGGGTTGATTACTGAATAATAAATCATGATTAGCATAAGTGTTTTATATCCTTTTTATGTAAAAAGGGGGAAGACAATGCATACTGTGAGAAGAAAGAGGAGATGGCACAAGCAAAAGGCAAGAGTTCAACAACCAAAACCAGCACATTTCTGCAGTAAAAGATCTTATTGAGAGGCAGTATCATGGCCCCAATTCTGAGATAGGTTGAAGAGCAGCACATTGCAATAAGGATGGGAATCTAAAGAGTTTTTTTGGGTTCATACAGTGGGCTTTTACAAGCTCAGTGGTAGTTCTGAATATACTTATTTTCCCCAATTTGAACAGCAGACACCACTTCCATGTCATATCACAAACTGCTTTTGAATTTCTCAAGAACTTTTCCATATGAAATAAAAAGGCTTTTGTGAAAAGAAAACACGTTTAAGAACCCTCAAAGGCCTCCTGAAACTAGTTTCAGTATTCTTGACTTCTGGCTAAAACATGCACACTACATTAAGACCACAGTAACATAATTAAGGGAACTTATTGCAGAGAGAGAGAGAGGAGATACCATCATTCCAATAAGTAAACCTGAGAGGAACAAACAGGTCTATCAGTGGGAAGGGGCATTCAAGGAGAACTGTTAGCCAAGCCAAGGATGGAGAAAGAAGATTGCAGGCTTCACTGCATGCTGTCCCAGATTCAGTAATTGCAATTTGGTGGCCTTCCTTATTGAATACCCTGGGTAAATCCCTGCTCCTGTGTAGACTCTTGTTTCTGAATAAACACCATGTGATCGTATTTGAAATATTAAACATACAGTTTATTCAGACAATAGTTAACATTGAATTTACTTTAAAAATAACACAATAGCCTGAAATGTAAGGAAACTCATTGCTTTTTCCAGTTCATGGGAAACGGAAAAACAATACAAACTAAGGAAATCATTAATATCACTAAAACAAAGAAAAGTATTTCTCTTCTACTGCTCTCTTTCACAGTGTCAAGCAGATATAAATTACTCATCCTCATAAAAAGGAACTGAGAAAATGGGGAGTAAACCAAAATTCAGTGAATATATGTGAAAAGCGGTCAGATCCATTTTCTTGTGATTGATTACAGCTGCTACTTTTTCTTCACCATAGAATAGATTAGAATAGAATATTCATCATAGTTATCATGGACTTCATAAAAGCTGATGCTTTGATCAAATTGGGGGAAAAAGAATTCTTTATCTTTTCATGCATCAGCTTATTATAGGATTTGGTGTATTTCCAAATGTTGATCAGTCTATTTCACATGCAGTAGATAAAGGAATCTCAAGTAGGCAGGGGACAAGAAGTCTGTGTTGTACAAAGGCCTTGCTCCTATGTAGCAGAAGGGACAATCCCAGGCTACATTTCTGGACCAAGACCTTGAAGATGCTCTGTACTCTGCAACACTTGAAAGTACCTTTCCAACATCAAGTCCTAAACATGTGGTTTGTTTTGTATTCCGGTAAAATGCAGTGCTATCATCACATTTCTAACTTGGACTTTTAACAACATGACTTGAATGGAAACCAAGTTTTTCCTGTTTCTTAATAAAACTTTTCACTTGATTTTATTCTGTACTTGTAAGTGGAGATGCACTTAGATTCTCAAAAAAGTTGATTTTACCTTGGCCATTGAAAAAGATTTTCTGACAACAGTACACTGTGTGATTCAGATACAGTGACTGCTAAAGAAATTGACTTTCAAATCTTCAAGGGTTTCCAGAAGACATTTTTTTCATGTACAGTGTCGCTTGCACTTCCGGGTACTTTAAGATCCTCAGCTGCTACTGGATCTTGAAGCAGTCTGTTATTTTGTTGCTTTTTTATTTGTTTTCGTAAACTTCCAAAAATATCACTGGTCTATCCCACTGAGTTTTACCACAGAGCTTCAGTGTGACTATGTTATTCTTCTGCATTTTCTACAATGCAGCTATAATAAGAGTTGCTTTTACATGTCCATAACTTCTATTTCTTGTCTATAGATCTTTTGGAGGAAGTACAGTTTCAGATGTTATAAAGATGTTCAGCCCATCTTATTATAGTCATATGTAAGTACTATGTAAGTAATATGTAAGTATGATAGTGCTATAATAGTACTATCTTATTATAGTAATATGCTCACCCATTCTAAAGACCCATGCTGCATTCATATTACTTGCAGTGTCGGTCAACAGGGCAATTACTTTACCTCTCCCAGGCTGAGGTGTGGTATCAAAAAATATATGATTTCTTCTCCCTTCACATGTGTCCATCCATCTGTAAGCACTGGCAGACATGGTGCGTTGTTGATTTTCCTTGAACTGACTCCATTATGCATTTGTATTCTAGTTCTAAAAGAGGCTTGCCCAAACAATGTCTGCTGGACAAATGGCATGCTTGTCCTAGGGCCCAAGTCCAATGGAAATGCCTGTAGCTCTCTGAAATTGGAAGATTATGGGCATGCAATTGACTTTGGAAAGAACATGGAGGCAAAGGTCATTGCCATGCTTCTCCCACCGTAGACTTAGATGACCAATTCTAGCCAACTAATCATTTGTACCTGCTTGAAAGAGAAGGATATAATTTATTTCAGACTGAGGAGCCACTGAAATACATTATATCCTTACCCATTCGGGTTTCACTTATCCCTTCTCCCAGAATGCTCCCCCCGCCACCCCCCGCCAGTTCCAAGGCTGATCTTACAGCGCTGCAGCCACACGGACAGAACTTTGTCGGCCATGAAGGTGGAGGGAGAGCACTCTTAATTCAAAATCCTAAGTCCAAACTCTGAAAGCATATTCATGGTTAGAGCTGGGGCCCTGATTTTTCCTATGGCTAATCATACAGCATCCACGGACCATAGGACTGGGCCCCTAAATTTAAGTTATTGCTTAATTGGGTCCCTAAGAATAAATTAGTCTTCCGGGGCCTTGGCCATTTTTATCTTGATCTTGATCATAGTGTTGTGTTCAAATGAAGTTACTTTTGGGATACAGCTGTTTGCAATGTTTGTTTAGATGGTGTTGCTGATGGGGAAACTCTCTGTATAAGGATGAATGAAGAATCATCCAGGGTAGGAATCCATGAGCTTCCCTGAACCCTGGGCAGCAAAGCCCCGTTCCTAACTACAAAATCTGAGTGCCTAGCATGTTTGTCCAACATTTGCAGGACATTTGCTAGTAATCAAGCCCTATGAGGTATTCAAGCCAGGAGAGCAGCACTCCCATGGCTACTAACTTTGCCCCTCTGTCTGAGCTGCAGCAGCTGATGCCAAAGGAGGCGAATCCTGAAGAGCTTGCCAGGAAAGCAGCACTATTTTCTCAGTAAGCCCCTCAAGACCTGTGCACTTCCAAGCCAGCTGCAGCCACCTTTGGGGCAACTACAGCTGATACAGATGAAGCTTGCAAGTTCACAACCAGGGTTTCACAAGTGTTCACAACTTCCTTTCAGTTTGGCTTGCTTTGACGTTCTGGGCCAAGCCCAACAGGAAACCTGAGAATTCTTGAAAGGATGGATTCTGACAAGGCTCATCCAATTCTATCTTTGTGATGAGTCTGGTGTCAAAGAAAAGTTGGGTGAAGGTAACTTGCACTTTCATTGGTATGTCCTCCTCACTATAGGATTTTATAATGTCTGGAGGGCATTTTTTACATAAAAGGATATGTGTTGACACCTATGCAACATTTGGAAATGCATATTTCATTTGATAGTATTTAAAATCACTTTTTTTGGTCTCTCAGAAAAATTTGTAGTGAGAAAATGTATCCATATGCTAAATGCTGGTTTCAACATTTTGCTGAGCAGACGGAGAGAAAAGCAAATTAGAGGCTATCTTGCCAGTAAATACTAAAATGAGGGGGAGGGTATTGCTTAAGATTAGCAGGAATTAAATTGCATTTTTCAAAACAGTTATGAAGATAAACTAATGCAGTCAAATGTGGTTCTGTTTTCTGAGTTAAGATAAATTTAAACTCTTACCTTTCAAATAAGCACAATTCCATCTCCTTTTTTCTTGCTCTGTACTTTCTCCCTATCCTAGTCGAGAGAATGGAAGCACTTTCACCAGTCATATGAACAAGAGGAAGCCCACAAACAAAGGAAGTGAAACCTTTCTCTTGCAACAATCTCAGTGCATCTTAGAGGCAGAACACTATCTTGTTCTTACAAGTGAGAGTCATGGTAGGACTTTCTTGTCCTCAGTGAACAAGCAATGCAACTATCTGATACTTTATATAGTCTTACATAAATGTCTATTATATACTTTTAGAAAATATTTTGCAAGATAAATATATGAACACTTCATTGCAAATATTTTATTCATCATTCTGGAGAAAAACAACAGCAACTTTAATCTAATTTTTAGCATTTCTTTCAGTTTTTCAGGGAGAAAGAAACATTAAGGATTTGGGGGTGGGGAGAGAAATGGAAAAATAGTATTTTCCTTAATCTTTCCTGTTTTTTAACCAGGTCTGATATCTCTATCTTTGAGTAAGCCCTACTGAATTCAGTGGAACTTATTTCTATGCAAATATAATTAGGAATGTACTGTAGCAATTATCTTGTCTCACTGATCTCAATATGAGTTTGGCATGACTATCTTTCTTGAAAAAATTATTTCTAAAGTTTCATATTCTTAAAAAAAATCTGTGAAGATCTCATAAAATTTCTCCAACTTTCTGTTGTAAGCCAATATCTCTTTCCCCCAATCTCTCTTCTTCTAATTACTGTCTTTTATTATACTAAAGCTGACCATCAGGACTGGCTTTAGGATACAAAGGGAATATTGTAATAGTCATTATCAGGAGGCATCTACCAAATTAATAAGCCCTTTATTGTGAACCAGAACTTTAGTTCAAACTGAATTCCCCTCCTCCCCTTTCTCCAAATGGGGTTGGCTCCATCCTCAGGAATGTTTGTGTTCCTTGTGAGCCAGGCAATGCAAATTTTGGGCATTATTAATAGGTTCACTCATTTGCTCTACTATCACACTAATGGGTTGATTAAGTCATACCCCTCCCCCTCTGACCTCAACAGTTTGACAGTATCTCTTTCCAAAACCAGAGGTGGTCTGGTTCTCACCAGCTGTTGGTTCTCACCACCCTTGGCAATTCTAATAACATTCTGACCCTGCTTCTTCTTCCATTTCAGACTCAGACTTGGAATGCTGAATTTTGGGGAAGTGGCCCCAATCCATACAATTCCACCCAAAAGCATTATTAGTCTTATTTCCATCCCTATTGCAAACTGATCCCCTGGTTTTTGGATGCTTATTTTTAACATGTGGACCTAATTGCCTACTTCCCATTAACTAAAGAATGAAATTGCACTCTTTTTCAAAAATGAGCATTTAAAGCATGCATTTTCTAATGTATGTATATTGTCAATAAGCATTGCAACTCAGTAACATGTGAGCTTTGCCAGAAAAATGCACTTGCTTTAAGAGAAGCAAATGGGGCTTCTGATCTTAAGAGAATGGAAATGCAATTCCTATACCTCCCTACGCCTGAGCTTCCGCTGCATCATGGATACTTTGGGGTGGAGAGAAGGCTTCAGACATAGGAATCATTTGCTGCACTTCTGGGAAAGGCAGCCAAAATGACCAAACAAAATTTTCTCATGCCATTGTGTGTTAAGACTTTGTTTATGAAAAGAAAATAGTGAGTGAATTGGGTGGATCTGGCATATACTCCCTTTTACAAGGAAAAGAAAATTTGGATTCAGTTCCACAGTGATCAATAAGAACAAATTTCACTGACACAAGGAAGGATAACTGAATGAGAAGCCACAAACTGCAAGACATCTGTATATGCAATGCTCTCCAGCTGAACTGCAACAAGTGCCAAGAAGAAATACTCCTCACAGCAAAGAGGCACAGAGTAAGTGCATTTGGGATTGAAATATTTGCAAGTTCTGGCACCATTTCTAGTTTCTTGTATGTATGTGCATGTGTGTGTTAGGGAGGAGTTCGGTCATTTATAGGATCAAATCTTTCAAAATCAGTATTGCCTGTATTCTTGCCCAAGTTCAAGCCCATACTAAATTTAATTTTTACTGGAAAAAATACATGGTGAAGAGGAAAAGGGCCCAGCATAAAAAGTAGCATTTACACTGAGCCTCAAGGCATCAAAGGAATTAAAAGCCTTAAGAGGCAAAAAGTATCCCTGACTGATGATGTCATACGCAGTGGAGAATTCCTACATCGTTGTAGTTTTTATCTGGAAAGCTTTCTGGAAAATTATGTTGTATAACATACATGAGAAGTAACCAGTTGGAATATTTCCATAGTCAAGAGGATAAAGATTATTGTTTACCCTACTCAAGCTCAGAGTTTATTTAAAGGTGCATATGCTATCAGAAAGAACCATCTTAAGGTCAATGTTTTGCCAAGAGGCAAATGATTCTTTTAAATTCAGAGACAGTAAACATACCAGTGTGAAAGGGAAACAAACTTATTAAAATGCAAACAGCAAAATGACAGGGATTCATGTTTACGATGTCCTTTCTGGTATCGGGAACCCCAGATGATAGCACAAAGACTCTCTCTGGCCAAGTCTGCAGGGTGCTGCTTCTGCAGTTCAGTGGAGGAGGCAGGTTCTGAGATTTATATAGAAAGTAGCACAAGACTGGCACCTTGTCTAATTGCTAATTGTTTGCAGAGGGGGAGAAAATGACGAATCATCTGTGTGAGGCCAAATGGCCAAGGACAACCAATAAGAGTGGCTGGTGATCATAACGTGCTTCTACCCAGGTGCTAAAGTAAGCAGCTTCTCCCAGGAATATGGCAGATGTGAGGCTTAAACTGATGAATACAACAATTAAGGTTTTCAGGAAAAAAAACAACTTATATTACCAAAAATAGCAGAATTCAGGCTTGGTCTGGAACTGAGCAAAAGATGGAGCAACACCGTTAACTGCTTGGGTTTAAAATGTTCTTCTGCGATGCCACTACATTCAATGCTACTAGAATTTAACTTGTCTTAAATATGAAAAAATACATAGAATACTTCTAGAAATGGTACAAACAGCCAGGAATATAACTTCAAGTGTTGGAAATATCCTAAAATTCTGTTTTTTCTACCCACACACCTCTCATTTTAAATAATGTAGTCTCCTTTTATTTTTAAAAATGGTTTATAAAGTTTGCACAAGATCTTTCCACCCAGTGCCAAGTAGGAGGGTGGAGTCAGTCCTGGATGGACAACATGTTCCAGCTCATGACTCTTTTTGTAGTATTATTCCCTTTAATATTAGCAGGTGGCAAATTAGAATTGGCCATTTTAGTTTCAAGCATGTATACTTACTTTCTTTCATGGTTTAGCAACCAGCTTTCAAGCAGAGTGTCTTTGGCCTCCACCACAGTGGGCCTTCCTTCCACAAAGGCATACTTGGGGATTATTTTGTAATGAAAAGCAGGTAATAAATGTCATAAAATAAAGAAGGCATAATACTTGCAGCCAATGCTCTCCGCTCTCTGGCTAGCTTTTAAAATTGCAACAGGAGTGAAAGGTTAAGAGGTAACCTCCTGCCATAATTGCAAATTCCCTTCATCCAAATCAAGTTGCCTTCTTTTCTTGTCATTTTGGTGCTTTACCTCAGAATGACCTCCTCCAATTTCAGTGTTTCCCTAAATGTGTATTCCCTAAAATGAAGCAAAAGAAGCCCAGCCCTAATGTAAACATGCTATCAGTATAATAGTCATCAATGTAACAGACATCGATATAACAGAGTACTCTGGGAATTGTAGCAAAAGGATCATGCCATAATAAGCTGCAAGTCACAGCACACACAGATTCCTGTGAGCACGTAAGAGCAGCCCTGAAGGATCAGACCAATGGTCCACTCAGTCCAGCATTTTGTGACCAAGCTGCTGCCCATGACAAGCCCACAGGTAGGACATGGATGCCATAGGACTGCCTTGCTTGGGTTGCTGCAGCTGGCACACCACCTCTGATTCTGGAAGTAATATATAGCCATCATGACTAGTAAGCATGGATAACCTTATCCCAGTAATCAAATTAATAATCATCTGTTTACTGACATAGGAATCATTTTATTTTTCTGGTGGATAAAGGCATCCAGAGTACATTTTTAGAACAGTGCTCTGGGCCGCTTTCTCCCGCTTCAGTGCTGCAGGTCTGAATAGCAAAATGTGAAATTGATTGAGTGGACATCAATTCATTCAGCGATGAGAATGGTCTCTACACTAGCTAACACGCCCCGTCTCTTGAGGATCGATCTGATAAACTACACAGAATGTTTCAAGATTATGACTACATCAATTTACATAGTTTATAATTTGGATCTCCCTTTGATAATTGACTTTTACAATAATGGTCCTAGGCCGGAGTATATTTCTTGCCCAAAACAGCAAAATGTGAAGCTTCTGAAACTGATGATTTGATCTGCTGTATGGCTCCTGGGGGACCCTTGCCCTTTGAGGATAGTGGCACATGCTTTGGAATTATGCCTTTCCTTCCACTTCCCAATTCCATGGTAGCTACATTCAACTTCATGAGTGTTAGCTTGGTCTCTCATGGAGTAACCTCATTCTCTGTGTTCTGGCATGGGAGTCATAACAAGGTAAGACATCTGAGGACTTGGAATTACTAAACTCTCTAAAACCAACTTCCATGTGGGGTCTGCACTACAACGCAATACCTAGCCTACTAGGCAATGCCAAATGACAATTGCAAGAATCTGGAAATAATCTAAGCCACTCTCAATGTTACATTGTCAAGATAAATGTTAATTATGAAGCAACTGACCATCAGGTACTCACAATGCAACAAAACAGATTAGAGATAATTTTTAACCATATGGAGATCATTCACAGAACTTGCTAAAGGATCTGAATCCCTCAATTACTGAAATGCAGGCCAATTTACATCTATTGAAACACTCCCTAGACACATTTAGATGGCTTCCAAATAAGAAAAGAATGTGGCTACAGAACAAACAGCTCTGATTTTATGTTCCTCGCAAATGAGAGGTCCACAGAATTAGAGGGGCGGCAGTATTCAGAAAAGTTGCATTTAGTAATATTTACATTTTTATATGCTGCCCTTTAACAAAGGGTTCTTAGTTGTATGGGGAATTTTCTCTCCTCACTACTCCTACCACATAGGGTTAAACCACTCCTCCATTGAGCAATCCTGCCTATAGTGGTTTTTATTATTATTATTATTATTATTATTATTATTATTATTATTATTATAGCTGTGAGTAAACATTCAATTTCAAAGGTGGTGTGTGCATACATTACTTTGAAGCCATGTGCAGAAAGCTCTGGAAGGTCTGCCGGAACAGAGGAGGAGGTGGGAATCAGTTGACTGCTGTGATATCAAGCCTGTATAACTTGTCTTCCTCCCTGAATGCAAGTACTGCAGCCTCACTGTGCTTCAGACACTCACTGCATTCTTGATGAATAAACCTTGTCTGAGAGAACCCTGCACTTTTATCTTGAGGCAAATGAAACATCCAGGACAAACTGAAGCTTGTCCTGATCTATCAGAACAAGGATGTAAGCAATTTCCCTGACTAGAAATTGCAGCTGTAGCAACTCCACAGGAGAAAGGGACCCCACTTCTCAAAACCCCAAAGTGTTTTCTCTTGGGACTCCCTTCCCACCTCAAAACGCCCACTAAGCAGCAGGATTCCCAATAACCCAGGCCACAAGAATCTGAATGCAACAGCAGACTCCACCTGGTGTGGAGAGACAAGTTGGTTTGGTTTGAATCCTGTGGAAGCATTTTTATCTGGCCTGGTATGGCTGAGTCAATGAGAAACAAAGAGGCCCAGGTAAGAATGGAGGTGAGACAGAACAAAAGAGTTTTATTCCACAGAGCTTCCTCAAAGTGGAATCCAGCCTCCAGCTGAATATGGGCTCTACACTGCAAGTTTACATGTTGGCTTGCTTTCTTGTAGGCCCTTCTCCGGGAGCCCTCCATGGAAGAAGTTAGGAGGGTGGTTACTCGGAGGAGGGCTTTCTCAGCGGTGGCGCCTAAGTTATGGAATGCGCTCCCCAGAGAGGTCCGCCTGGCGCCGTCGTTATTTGTTTTTCGGCGCCAGGCGAAGACCTTTTTATTTAAGCAGTATTTTAAATGTTAATATTATTGAATTTTATTTGACCAGGGCGGCTTGTTTTATAGTGTATGTTTTATATTATATACTTGTATTTTATTGTATATATTTTAAAATGTTATTTTAATCTTTTTGTTGTAAGCCGCCCCGAGGCTTCGGCAAATGGGGCGGCATAAAAATGTTTTAATAAATAAATAAAATAAATAAAAGCAGGTGTATATTAGAAACAAATGGCCATTGTTTTATCTTCTAAATTAAAGCAAAAAAGATGTTACTACTACTGCTTCATCCCTCATCGTCACCACACATTTCCTCCAAAGAATTAGCTGTGGCACACTAATTGCAAGTAATTAAGTGCTCACTGGTCTTGCAATTCTTACTTTCATATTAGTGAGAGGGATTAGGATAGAGCTTGAATTAATATTATAAATGAAGGTCTTCATGGATCACTGCCTACTGTTTTATAGTCCTTCTTGAACAAAAGAGGTTGGTTTGAACATTAAGAAGAGGTTAGTACTAGAATGCCATTTTATTTTCCAGTAGGGATAGGGAGATATTAGCTCAGTTTGCATTTTGCTGTGAACTTTTGTACTGTATCAACTGAAACGCCATTACTGTGTGAAATTTGCACTTTCCCAAATTTTATAATGAAGTTCTTCGGTCAAAAAGTGCACACAGTATAGTAGGAAAACTGGTAAAAGTATACATATTAGGCACAATGCTTTCGAAAACTGATTTATTAAGGAAAATGAACACAAAAGTGCTCATGACTTTTCTTGCAATCATACAAAGCTCTTGAAAAAAACTGCATTTAAGACTACAAACTGAGAAAAAACAAAGCTGAAAAATTCATCCGTCCTATTTCCCAGTAAACAGAAGCTCTCATAAATCACTGGAAATAAAATAAAGAAACAATTTATTAATACATAATAAATATATTTTTATTAGTGTTATCTTAAAATAAATAAATAAATCCAAGGTTCGAATGATCCCATGGTCACATTCATCAAGCATCTAACCATGCCTAACTACATGGAGAACCCCCACTTCTTTTGCTATTAAGAATGACTTTTTCCTTCATTGCAAACTTCCTTCTTTAGAAGTGAAAAATGATATCACCTCTTCCCCAACCCAAATACCCTGAAAAAGTGCACTAGCAGCTGCAGCATGGGTGCAATCCAGCCTTTACTCGAAGCTACATTAAGAAAGTGCTATTAGTGTTAGTATAAGAGGAACTACAGTATGGAAGGAAGGAAGGAAACTAGTATTACACAGTAACATGAAGAATTTAGGAAAATGTATTTTCTTATTTATCTCTTTCTGGCTAACATCATAGAACTTCCAACATTCTCAGTGAAAATAAACAAAGTAACTACGACTAAGAGCACTATAGATATACAAGGCTCAACTTAACCGGAGGCAACCTTCTTAAAGCAAGACCAATAGCAAATTTATATTTAATGTTTTCCATATAGATACCACTGCAAACAGCTTCCTTAACTGCAACATGTTGCAAAGCACATGGCCAAATAATTGGTATTGACACACTTTCCATGAGATGCAAATGAGCCATGTGGTCATCAGAGCTATAAGTTACGGCCTCATGCAGACGCCAACAGCAACAACAAAAGGATCCAATCAGAAGGACCTCCATTGTGCCATTGGTGATGACCCACATAGTGGCACATCAGTTTCAGATGTTTGATCAATCTGAAGAACCTGGTTACTCCTTTTTTGACCCTCTACACTCGGAGCTCTAGTTATAGGACAATGAAGTCTTTACAATGCATACATTCAGTCAGTAAACTAAACACAAATTATTTATTTTGCTTATCCAACTTGAAAATGGAGTTCCATTTCCAGACATAGAGACAGTTTTCGCAATTGTGTTGTTTGCAGCAGAAATCTGAAGCAGAATTCCCTTATAATTTCTGTCTGTCTGGCTTTTATAGAGTGTGAAGTGGCACTGAGAGACACTTCCATATGCTAGAGCCACAACTGGCCTCCTATGAGTTTTCAGAGTTGAGTTTGACTCTTAAGAGATGGTCTGCAACTTTTGCAAGGTTCATTGGCCAAAGCACTCAGTTGAAGGAATTTGAATACTTGCTTCCCTGAATGAAGATGTTCATTGATTGACAATTAGATAAATATAAGTTATAAATGTAGAATGCAGGCAGAACATACAACACCATGCCTGACAGCTGTGTGGGTTTCATTTGCATTCATACCTCCTCCTCTGTGGTAGCTCCTGTGATTTCAGTAAGTAATTATGACAGGTGAAATGAAGGTACAGTTGGCCAAACTGCACTGCATTTCCAGTGTAGCAAGGCTGTAACTTGTGCCTTGTGGGTTCTCATATTGCTAGGAAAGAGTGCGAATTTTGCTTGCTTCTGGATTTTTGTTTTCTACAAGAATTAACTTACCAACATTTTTGCAAATTACTTCAACAACAGAATGGAAAGAACCTGAGATTTAAAAGTGGAAATGAAAAATAGTTATGTATTCAACTCTGTTAGAGGTGCTGAACTGAGGTTGCCAGCACTTTTTTCTTCTTATTTAACAGTTACATGGCATGCAGGTGCTGCATCTTGAATACTGAAATAGGAAATAAATTCCAATAGTTATTCTTCCTGAAATAGGAATAGCTATTGGAATAGGAATACAGCCACGTGGAATAGCTGTATGTATCCATTTTCACCAGTGCAGATGAATGAGGGTTTTATTTGGCTCATTTTTGGTTTACCGGTTCATTCACAGATGGGCTAGAGAAAACTTGATTAAAAAAGAAAACCAGATGTTGGCGAAAGAGATGACTGTTTTGCCCATCCCTACACATTGCATTGGCTAGTGTTGGGACAAAACTCAGAGAAATATGTCCCTCGAGCATTTCAGGACTTCCTCGCATCCTCAGTCCAGTCTTAGAATGTGAGCTGAGCCAAGAGGATGTCCACAAATGTTCATAGAAAACAGGTTGCAAACCCAACAACTTTCTTTCCCATCAGATGCAGCAGCACAAACAAGGAAGAAGGGTGCTGCTAGTGCAGTATTCTTTGGGGGGGGGCTCCATTTATGGGGCACATGTGTGCAGCACATGGGGTCGATTCCTGGTAAGCACACCCTGGCACTCAGACTCAGTGCCACGACAAAGTCGGCTGGAGATCCTGGGAACTGAGCCAG
Source organism: Varanus komodoensis (assembly GCF_004798865.1). NCBI lineage: Eukaryota > Metazoa > Chordata > Lepidosauria > Squamata > Varanidae > Varanus > Varanus komodoensis. The sequence goes on from NW_025335641.1 coordinate 3,036,921, forward strand.
GGAATCTAGTAGATTCCCACCCACAAAACAGATTTCTCACACATCCCTACTGGTAATCCTTGAAGGGCCGAATTTCGCAGGAGAAAGAGGTCACCCAGAAGCTCTCATGTCAATATCCACGTCTCTGCCCATTCCACCTTACCAGATGGAACATGAAATCCAGTCACAGGGAACCATGTGGCACTCAGAGGGCAATATCCTACAATTCCACTGTGAATTTTCTAGTTCAGTTGCTCCTGCAGGAGCCTCTTCTGTCATGATGGGAAATAAGCAGTCCTTGAAACAATCCCAGAAAGAAGCAAGCTCACTTATTTTGGGATTGGAATGAGCCAGGAGAGCTCCTTTCTGTGAGGTCAGTTGATCTGCCCCGCACTGCAAACAAGCATTTCCACTGTTTTAGGAGCCTCTAGTTCTGGTTGCATTAGCTGCAATTCCCTCTGTCTGGCAGACCATTTAGAATACTGCTCATAATCTAGGAAAGGTTTAAATCATGACTGTTGTGTCCAAGTAGTATTAAGTTCATGGTACCTGGTAGTAAGTTTTCAACCCAGTGGTGCTTAATACCAAGGAGTCATAAATAGAATTGCACTGCATATAGACCTTTTGAAATGTTGTAAGAAGCTATTTGGCACCTTCCAGGAATCAACATTTCTCTATCAGTAAAATCTTGAGTTTGTTAGATTCCAGAGCAGGAATATAGTTCAACTTAAATCACAGTCGGACTTTAGGAACTGAGGGGTGATGTTTTCAGCCCACTCTTTCCTTCTAGTCACCAATTATTTTTTCTTAACCACATATGCTACATTTTCTGACATCAGAACCATAACTTGTACAAGTTCAAAGAAAACTTCAGAAAACTAGAGCAAAGTAATAACAGTAATATTGGATGTACCAGTCCAAGTATACAAGGGACTGAGTACAAGGAGGAAAGGAGGACGAAGTGTCCTTACAATTATTAACTGGTTAAGAGTTGCACTCTTTTGCTCCCTCTCAAAGACAACGTACAGTACATATGTTATTTATATGCTTCCATTTTAACCATTCTTCAATGAAAAACATCTTGTTACCATAGTAACTGCCACACTGCCTGCTTTCTGAGACTACTACATCACCGTACAAGACACACAAGCACAGACTTGCACCAATAAGTCATGAGAATGTCAGTTAACATTAGCCAACTGAGAAGAACAGGGTTCCATTTTTATTTTTTTATTTTTCTATGCAGGTCAATCCATGGAAGGAAAATGTGCACAACTGAAGCACTCACTTGTTGCTCTGCCAGGAAGCTCTGCTTTGTCTCTGAGGTCATGTTCTGGGTCCAGCCAGAACAAGTGGTGCAGTATTCCCCTCCCCACCAGGGGCCTGATTAGTATGAAAATCATAGTAATTAGAAATGGAAAAGGCCCATTTGTTGTTGTTAGTCACGAAGTCGTGTCCGACCCATAGTGGCCCCATGGACAACATTCCTTCAGGCCTTCCTGTCTTCCAACATCCCCTGGAGTCCACTTAGGCTCACACCAACTGCTTCAGTGACTCCATCTAGCCACCTCATTCTCTGCCGTCCCCTTCTTCTTTTGCCATCTATTGTTCCCAGCATTAGGCTCTTCTCCAGGGAGTCCTTCCTTCTCATTAGGTGGCCAAAGTATTTGAGTTTCATCTTCAGGATCTGGCCTTCTAAAGAGCAGTCAGGGTTGATCTCCTCTAGGACTGACCGGTTTGATTGCCTTGTGGTCCAAGGGACTCGCAGGAGTCTCCTCCAGCACCACAATTCAAAGGCCTCAATCCTTTTGTGCTCCGCCTTCCTTATGGTCCAGCTTTCACAGCCATACATTGCGACTGGGAAAACCATAGCCTTGACTATATGAACTTTTGTCGACAGGGTGAAGTCTCTGCTTTTTAGTATGCTGTCTAGATTTGCCATAGCTTTCCCCCTAAGGAGCAAGCGTCTTTTAATTTCTTGGCTGCAGTCCCCGTCTGTGGTGATCTTGGAGCCCAGGAAAATAAAATCTCTCACTACCTCCATTTCTTCCCCATCTATTTGCCAGGAAGTCAGAGGACCAGATGCCATGATCTTAGTTTTCTTAATGTTGGGTTTCAAGCCAACTTTTGCACTCTCCTCCTTCACCCGCATCAAGAGGCTCTTTGGTTCCTCTTCACTTTCTGCCATGAGAGTGGTATCATCTGCATATCTGAGGTTGTTATTTCTCCCAGCAATCTTAATTCCAACTGGGGATTCATCTAGCCCAGCCTTTCTCATGATGTGCTCTGCATATAAGTTAAATAGACAGGGCGACAGTATACAGCCTTGCCAAACTCCTTTCTCAATTTTGAACCAATCAGTGGTTCTGTGTCCAGTTCTCACTGGTGCTTCTTGACCCACATATAGGTTTCTCAAGAGGCAAATAAGATGGTCTGGTACTCCCATCTCTTTAAGAACTTGCCACAGTTTGTTGTGATCCATCAGATTATTGCTCTGCTACAGTGGTACTGTTCTTCCTGACACATATCATTAATATGCTTCCAGTAAAATGATGGTGAGGTTCCATTTAGGAAAGCCATGAACCCTCAGTAAAGCCTGTGTCTATTGAAACAGTCATCTGGCAATGAAATCACACTGAAGTGTAGTAGGGTGGAAGGAGCGGTAGGCTGAGGAGATGCTATAAGTCACTACAGGTCTTTCATGGGTGCATTCAGATTGTTGGCAAACAAGCAGTCCATACAAAGGTGCTATCCAATGTATTTCCCTGTAATCTTCTGAACTTGGAAGGTTATGGGCACCCAATTGAGTACAGAGTCAAGGATTTCCTCTATGTGCCTCCTGCCCTGCAAAAGAGATAGATAACCAATTCTTGGCATTTGCCCTTGCTTGTGAGGAGGAAGGGCTGAGGCATTTGTCATGATTCTTGTGGGTATTCATTCTTTCCTTCTCTGCCCTGTGGAATGATGCCCAATGTCAGCTGTAAAGTCACCCCCAGCATGGATAGAACTTATCTGCTCCAAGGGCAAGTGGAGGATGCTCTGTAGTCAATGCCCCTCTTCCATCTCAGAATGCATTTCCCAGGTCAGAGGTGAGACTCCAACCTATTCTATGGCCATCTAGGCAGCATCTGGTAGCCATAAGATTGTGCCATGTATGTGTTTAAGTTGAATATTATGTGCTAGTTTCATCCATTTGCTACATCAGGAATACAAATATTGCAAAAGTGGGAATGGCATACACACACACATTTATTTTCCAAAAGTTATAATCTTTTTAGTTCAAAACTGCTAAAGCAAAAACTATGCCCCCCACCCCAGATCCAAAGTTTAAGACATTACGGTGTCTTGAACACTGGGTGTCTTGAACAATGTTCACAGTTATGAACATTACAATCCTTACAGTAATGATTTAAAAAATTAGATGAACTAGTAGGCTTCTTACACCAAGGTCTATGCAGGGGCTAACCACATCAGGAATTATTTTTTCACACAGCTCCTGATTTGTGGGTCAACTCTGCCAATTTGCAGAAGCGAAATAAATGGGAAACAATCAAGAGAAGGAACTTTGCTTCAGCCACAGCTCCAAAATACATGTGCCTCTGATTAGAAGTTTAGACAAACAACAGCCTGCTAATGTTGAAAGAGTAGTCTGGAAACAAAGTGACATGCCTAGTAAAGAGGGAAGGGCAGATGGAAGAAGTCACTGCAGTTTTTCTATGACTCCAGTTCACATTGCTAGCAAATAAGCAGTGCAAGGCAAAGGGACCTATACCCAGAATGCTTAGTGCTTCATTGTTCATTTTATGTATAGAACAACTGTGCCGCTCTCCATCATGGATATACTGATATTGTTATTGTCTTGTCACAATATATATAAAGCTGAAATTTCTAGTTCAAGGTACCTGGATTAAGAAATGTATCTGGAATATGTCTATTGCAGGTACATCAGGTCCCAAAGCCTACTTTATACGAGCACCAACCAGCATCTCAGCAGAGGGAGTGAGCAGCCAGTAGGGCTTGCATTGCCGGCCACAAATTATATGTTAGAGAAGTGTGCACATTCTGTTTTTGCCTACAAAACATGCATGCACACCCCATTCAAAGCTCTGAAATTGAGTGCAAGCAGGAATCCACCAAAACTACTTGCAAACTGTGGAACTCATGCTCCTGTCCATCTCATTTCCCATTCCCAGTTCAGTCTGTGCAAATGTCCTTGGTAAAGCTCAATCAGCCTCATTTTAAACTATGGGGAAGATTTGTCCAAGTCTCCCCAGTGATCACTGCTCAATTTGCACAGGATTCCAGCTTATACAAATCAAGCAGAACTTGCGCATGCTAGTGGTGGCTGGCCATGAGACAAGTGGTGGCACAGTGTTCAGAGAATCCTAACAATCTTAAATATCGCTTGCTTGCCCATTCCTTTTATATGCATCTGCACACTGTAAGTGGTACATGCCAGTAGCACAACAACTTACAGTGGCTGATAGGTGTGCGTTATTTTGTACAGTATAGGGCAAAAGTGTGCAAGTGCTTTACATCATGACCCATGTGACATCTTGCAAAGCGAGGAATGAGACAGGAAACCTAGACTTAAAGAGAGTTGTCTACACATATACAAATCAATTAAATGAAAATTGTATTTGAATCCAGTTCTCCTATGTACAAAGGTAACTGTCTATCACATTGTTCAACACATGCTTGTTAGGCAGAACTAATCTGAATATACTGATTAAATTGCAATTTAGCATTATAAGGGACTAAATCCTTAGAAAAATGTGTATCCATTTGATAAACATTGTGTATATTTGACCTATCCCACTTTATGGCAGAATTGGAAGAAATAATGGCAAAGAAGCCTTTTAGATGGCAATTCTTCATTTAACTTTCCTGGTAAATTCCATTCAATTCAATGGGAATTACTTTGAGTAGGCCTGTGGTCTTGCACTGTTAATCAACCAGAAATTTGCTGAGCCCCTTATGCTCTCCTGAAGCTTATACAATCAGTTTCTCAGTCAAGGGTTAGTAGAACTTTTTAAGCAACACTTTCCTCTTACTCATGAACTTGGCACAGATGAAATATGAGTTTCTCACATTAGAAGGAAATGAGCTCAGTCCCAAGACAGATACTGGAAGCTATAGACTCCCACTTTTTATAGTGGCTCAGCCCTGAGATGTTGTTCCTGTTTATGCCATAAAGTATTAGTAATGACAGTCCCTATTATCTGATCCTTTCTCCATGCATAGAGTGTCCTCCTGCTCTACTGAAGGGAAACTCCTGTGAATTGCCACAATAAGTCATTATCAGCTCAGTGTTTTCAGTCAACAATATTTATTCAGTGTGGGTGTGGCTGTTCTCAGTTTCAGACACAACACTGACATCACTTTATTTAATCAGGATATGTCTATCACAGTGTTTCACTAGGTTCAACAAAGGATGATGTCTGTAGTCAGATGCTAAGCTGATAATAGAGACCGGGATACACTGAGCAAAATTCACGGCCACTACAAGTGATCATGGCTGTTATCTTAGCTTTCTGTCTAAAAGGACAAGATGAAGAGGAGATAAATTGCCCTCTCAGTTGCTTTGGACTACAACTCCCATTATCCCTCACAATTGGCCATGCTGCCATGGGATGAGTCAAGCTCTAAGGCAAAACATATGGAGGACCACAGGTTGCCTATCCTTGGATTAGACAAACTGGAAGATAAACCAATCTGGTCTGTTGTGGCTGGGTCAGCTTTGGTATTAAGGCAGTTGAGGAGCAAATCCAATAGTAATTCAAGAAAGAAGTAAAAGGTCAGGCACAGAGTACCAGTCCATCAAGAAATTAGTTCAGCACAGGACTGGTAAGTAAGCCTCAAACATATTACTAGGCCAGATGAAGAGTTCCATGGAAGCCAAAATCCAAATACAGGTAAGCAGTCAGATACAAACATAGTCCATACTTCATAGAAGCTGAGTCGATCAAAGGTGCAAAGGTCGGTATCACAAATGCTCAACCACAGAACAAGGTCAGATTCAAAGAACTAGTAGCTGAGGTAAAGAATTGTTCTAGTAACCAAAAAGACTCCACTGATGGCTTTCAGAGTCCCACGCAGGACAGAGCTGCATTATATCAGAGGCATGCATAAGAAGTCTTCATCATGAGGGCGGCCCCGTTCATGAATAGTTCCTTTACTCATGACGAGCCCTTTCAGCCACTGGGAACTCTTTTACCAACCATTGTCCTATCCTGAATGTAAAGGTGTCACCGTTCCTGAGGGATTCGTAATCCCCTTCTGCCTCAAAAGCTGAGCTCTCTCTACCTGTCAAGGACACAGGTCTAAAAGCACCACCACAAGGGTGCTGACCATGGAGTTGATCTCAGCTCCTCTAAGCCAATTTCTTACTTGGGAAGAAGGCTGTGTTTGGCTTGAAGGACCACAGCTTGTTTAGACCTTCCTAGGGGTCTATTCAAACAATGGGCCTGCTCCAAGGTAGCATTCATATCTTGAAGTATGTTTGCTGCCTGCCTCTGGAGAAGGAGAAATAAAATTAAATGGATCTCCATACATTATTTCAGAGTTTGGCTGAAATTCTCTCAAGCTCGCCATGGATAAAATGTTAAAAATATCCACAATTGAGATATATTTGGCACTTGAAGTTGCAGCTGCTTAGCAATCTGGGGGGAAAGCCTAGTCAACTGCAGCTTATTCTTGCCAGTATCCACATACTTAACTTTCCTTGCAGCATTCCATTAGAGCACAGAGAGACACACATTTGTAAAAGCACATGGGATGTTATTTAAATGTATAAACAACACTCCAGCAAAGTCTGTGAGTAGCCATGCTGATTTCAGTGGCAGTGAAAACATATCAAATCCTAAATAAGGAAAACACTTCCCTTTTCCCCATTTTTAAAATTTTCTGTTACCCATATTTAAGAGAAAAAAATCTTAAATCTTCCCTTATTTTCTGAAATACTTTTGGTACATTATTTCAGTGACACCCCCCACACTTTACATACATTAAACAGCTGAAGAGAAGTTCTGCTTTAACATAATTTCCCCCACACTGATACCACTATTATCTCAGGTGATGAACAAACACATATGCACACACATCCTAGATTTGAAGCCTGATATATGGATACATGAAAGATTTTTTAACTGAGGAAAAAAATAATCAGACATGAATGCCTTCAGAATTTCCTCTCCAACTCTTTTGAGTTTTTAATGATTTGGATAGCGTGGGTAGTGGAAACAGATGCTATCAGATCTGCATTTTGGCGGACGATGAAGCAGCAAAGGCTAACATATTCATGCTGTTTGCAAACTGAAATACACTATGCTTCATCATTCCAAAATACACTTAGGCAGAATAGAAGCTTTCCAGCATCTGATGATACTCAGTGATATCATTAATATCTAAATATACCTTTGCATTACTGAGGAGAGAGACAGAATCACATGAAACACACTGGAATGAATAAAAATATTTAGACAACAGTAAGAGAAGTGCAAAGGTGCTTCTTGCTTATACTTGTAATAGATGTTGGGCAGCAGGGAGTGCCAGCAATAGATCAAACCAGTTTTTAGGCTCCCACTGGGGGAGAACTAAGAAGTAGAGCAGTCTCAGTGAGGGTTGTATGGGATAAGGTTGGGGTTTGGGATTTTGAATTTTCTGTGTATTCCCTTATGTGCCATTTCAGAGATTCAGGGAGGACAGGAGAGAAGAATTACATGTCCCTTGTGAGGAAAATAGCAAATAGGTGTAAAAGTTAATCTCCAGTCCAGCTCAAGTTGGTGATGCTTAAATCCCATTGAACCCACTGTAATAAACTAGTTGAAATAAACTTGTCTGACTGCTTTTGGTAGGGCTTCAACATGTCTAGTTTACATGGATAGAGACTAATACCTAATGCATTTCAGATCAAATTTATACCTCAAAAGCTTCAGATTGTGGGAAAGACAAAATGAAAGGAAGAGAGCTGTTAGATTCCACTTGTAATGATCTGTATAGTTTGCAAAACTTAGTCAATGAGAGTTATAAAAGTGAAAATGTAATAGATAAGTGTATGTCTCTTGACACTTATCCACAGTTTTAAGGTTTCTCAGTCACCAATATATTGTGTAATATCTTGCAGTCTGTTGCTCAGTTGAACATCTGAAAGTTTTGTATGAGGGAGTGGAGGGAACAATAATTAAGATTATTTTCAATATCAGACAATGCTACTATTTAAGTGCTCAACTAGTAGCTTTTAAATGGGTTGGGCACAATTAAGATCCTCACCCATGCTCCAAAGCTCTATTTTTCTTTTCTGTCAAATTTGACATGCTGTCTTTTGTCTCGTCATAAAAAATCCCTCACAAAACTATCAGTCCTACCTTTCAAGTCTAAATCATCACCACAATTGCATAAATAACATAGCAGCTTTAAAGATTGTTAAAGTGATAAAGCTGACTCAGTTTAGCCCATGTTGCATGTAATAGGCAGAAGATGGGAAGCAGGTTTGTGAGTACAATCCCTTCCGCTGATCTCTATACCAATAGGTCCTATGCAGGTACAGTCTAGAAACTGGAACTGGGGATGATACATACAATCCATAACACATAAACACATGTGATTACATAAAAGAACCTGTTCCTATCTGGCCTTGTCATACCTATTAATACTGGATGACAAAATGGTTACCATGTGTGTTCTAAACATACAGACATAGGCAAGACTGTGTCTGCTGGCCAGGTCCCACACCAGGTCTACCTCTTAGTGCCTTTGCATTCAATGCAAAACTGCCTGGGGATAGGCTCTCCTTTTCAGATATCATGCTGAGTGGGGTCTGCAGGATGCACATGTTTAAGGTATGGCCAGCAGGTTTGGTCCAGCTCTTCCTCTTGCAGTTAATCTATATTTGATGCTGACTTTGTGAACTGGTCTTCTAGAGGTCCACAATTTTGTTTCTCTTCCCTTTTCACATGCTCATTATAGTGTGTAATATTCTTCGTAATAGAAGAAAAGCTGTTTTACATTGTAAGTTCCTTGGGGGCTTATCCATTTGTTTGTGTATTAGCTCCGTAAGGTAAATTATTTAAAAACAAGCTAAGGGATTTGGTATTGTATATATTTTTTATTCTAATGTATATATTTTAATTTTTATTTATGTGGATCTAATTTATTGTTGTAAGCTGCCCCGAGGCTTCGGCGAATGGGGCGGCATAAAAATGTTTTAATAAATAAATAAATAAATAAAATAACCAGGGCTTTTTTTGTCATTGAACGCACCAGAACGGCGTTCCGGCACCTTTTTTTCCAATGGATTTTATGAAGTGATTTTGAATGGCGTAGCAGATCAGCAGCAAACATCATGAACATAGTGCCTGCGGGCTGCTTTTGTGTCTGCTATCTGCTATCTGATAGTGAGATAGTGAGGGCGCTGCTCCCGGCTTGGGACGCTGCTCCGCTGCTCGGCTTGGGATTGGTGTGTGTGGTCGCACACTTACTGCCAGCGACGTGAGTTCCGGCACCTTTTTTTTTTTTACAAAAAAAGCACTGGGTATAACTAATCAGTTTTCAACTATTGTACAGTATACATGGCTAGAGGATGACCCTCTTTAAATATTGTAATACATGTTTTCATGCTATTTCTCTAGGATTCCAGATATTCTTGTATTGGACTCTATACCCATGTTTTCTTTCGTCTTCCAGCTATTTCACTTTGCCTTTCCTGTTTGCCTCCAAAGCATAAAACTTATCCCTAGATCATGTTGACATTACTGATAGCATCACAGATGAAACATCATTGATGATAAACTAGACAAGGCATAATTGGTTTTTGCTTGTTCAGGGTGGGTTGGGGAAATCAATATATACCCATTGGGGCAATAAGGGAAACACTTGAGAGTGAGTCGATATTATTTTAGAGCTGTTCCCAAAGTATAACCAATAAAAGAAAACTGAAAGCAAGAAAAAATGACCCTCCATGACTACTGGATGGCATTCTTTTGATGGGAATGGAAAGATGATGTAGTTCAGAGCATAGTTACAGAAGACTACTTTTCTAGCTTTCTTTTTTACTGGAGAAACATCCTACAGAAATAAAGGCCCCTTTAATTAGAGAAAAGTAATGTCTTAACGATTTATTCTCATACAGGGAGTCTCATGAAAATTCAGAGTTTTTGAAAGAGTTTCATGACTTGGCATTTGTCATTTAAAAAGAAATATACCTCAAGGTAGCTCTTTGATAAGTCATCTGGATTAATTAAACAGATCCATCTTTGAGAACTAAACTCCAAGACGAGGGATTAGGTAGTAAGAAAAGTTTGAATAAAATATGGGACATGTAGTGATTGACAAAACTTTCCATTGACAAAAGTAATTTCCATAAAACCATTAAAGGCAGCGGATGCTCCAGTGTTAGAGCCAACACCCCTACTGCTGACTAGCTGATACACAGTAATCACTTGTTTGGAGACAGGATCCTGAATAAAAACAATTCTGAATGTTCAACTATTTGAACATTTTACGCCAGTCCTCTGTTAGTTGCATGGGATATCTGTTTCAGTCCGAGCCCAATTCAAAGTGTTGTCTTTGACACATAAAGCCCTAAATGGCTTGGGACCAGGCCACCTGAGAGAGGACCTTTCCCCGTATATCCCTACCCATTTACTTAGATCTTCTTCTGATATCCTCCTCTATTTCCCCTCTGCAGGTGAGCTTGAAGGAGAAAGGGATAGAAGGAGGGCATTCCCAGCAGTAGTGCCCAGACCATGGAATTCACTCCTCAGGGATACATGGCTAGTGCCAACTCTTCTTTCTTTTAGGTGCCAGGTGAAAACATTTTAATGTAAACAAGTTCTGGGTTGATTTAATTTTATTTATTTATTTATTTATTTATTAAAACATTTCTATGCCGCCCTTTGCCGAAGCCTCGGGGCGGCTCACAACACAAAATAAAATACAATAGAATACAAAAATAACAATATAAAATTAGCAATATAAAATAAATAACAATATAAAAGAAGTCACCCTGGCCAGTTAAATAAGCAAATATTGTTAACAATTAAAATGACGCTTAAATAAAAAGGTCTTCGCCTGGCGCCAAAAAACAAATAACGACGGCGCCAGGCAGACCTCTCTGGGGAGCGCATTCCATAGATTGGGCGCCACCGTAGAGAAAGCCCTCCTCCGAGTACCTACCCTCCTAATTTCCTTCACGGAGGGTTCCCGGAGAAGGGCCTCTCCTGCAGATCTCAGGGGATGGGCGGGCATATATGGATGTAAGCGCTCCTTCAGGTAACCAGGATCCAAGCCGTTTAGGGCTTTATAGGTCATCACCAACACCTTGAATTGGGCCCGGACTTCAATGGGAAGCCAGTGAAGCTGACGGAGGACTGGAGTCATGTGAACATAACACGCAGTCCCCGTCAGCAGCCTGGCAGCTCTATTTTGAACCAACTGAAGTATCTGGACTGTCTTCAAGGGTAGCCCCACGTAAAGTGCGTTACAGAAGTCAAGGCGGGAAGTCACCAGCGCGTGTGTCACTGTCACCAGGCAGTTGTACTCCAGGTAGGGGCGCAGCTGATTAATCAGCTGAAGCTGAAGGAAAGCGCTCCTCGCCACTGCTGTCACCTGAGCTTCCAATGAAAGCTCCGGGTCGAGGAGCACTCCCAAGCTGCGGACCTTGTCCCTTAAGAGGGAGTGCAGCCCCATTCAGGACTAGGTTCAATTCATCTTCACCGAAGCTCGATCTGCCAACCAACAGGACCTCCGTCTTGTCTGGATTGAGCTTCAGTTTATTGGCCCTCATCCAGCCCATTATCTCAGCCAGGCACCGGTTCAGCACAGCCACTGCCTCACCTGGATTGGTGGAAAACGAGAGATAGAGCTGGGTATCATCAGCGTACTGATGATTCCGCAGCCCACACCTCCTGATGACCTCTCCCAGAGGTTTCATGTAGATGGTAAACAGCAAAGGGGACAAAATGGACCCCTGTGGTACTCCATGGCATAGCTGCCATGGTGCAGAGCCAGAGTCCCCCAGCACCACCTTCTGGAATCGGCCATTGAGATACGAGCAGAACCACTGCAAAGCAGTGCCTCCGACCCCCAATCCCGCTAGCCTATCCAGAAGGATACCATGGTCGATGGTATCGAAAGCCACTGAGAGGTCCAGGAGAACCAACAGGGACGCACTCCCCCTGTCTTTCTCCCTGCACAGGTCATCGTACAGGGCAACCAAGGCAGATTCAGTACCGTACCCGGGTCTGAAGCCAGACTGAAATGGGTCTAGATAATCAGTTTCATCCAAGAGTGCTTGGACTTGTCCCGCCACCACCCACTCTAACACCTTGCCCAGAAACGGGATGTTGGCCACAGGTCTATAGTTAGTGGCTATCTCTGCATCCAGTGACGCTTTCTTCAGGACTGGTCGAACTACCGCCTCCTTTAAAGGGGCAGGCACCCGACCCTCCCTCAGAGAAGCGTTAACCACCTCCAAGATCCAGGTCCCAATCCCACGCTTGGAATTATTTATTAACCAAGACGGGCAAGGGTCCAATAGGCAAGTGGTGGGACGTACTCGTCCAAGCACCTTGTCCACATCATCGGGCTGCAATAACTGAAATTCATCCAATAATTCTGGACCAGATGGCAGCATTGGCGTCTCCCCAGAAACCTCTGATTCATTAGTGGAGTCCAGCTCGTGACGAATCCGAACGATTTTCTCCCTGAAATGCCTAGCAAAGTCGTCACAGCGGGCCTTTGAGGGTGGAACCAGATCTTCCTTAGGACCCGGGCGAACCAGGCCTTGCACCACTCGAAAAAGCTCTGCCGGACAGCATTGTGAGGAGGCAATGGAAGTGGAAAAAAACCTCTTTTTCGCTGCCCTCACCACCACAGCATAGGCCCGATAGTGGGCTCTCAAGTGTGTTCGGTCAGATTCATCCCGTGATCTCCTCCACCTACGCTCTAGCCATCTCCCAACCTACTTCATCGCCCGCAATTCAGGTGTATACCAAGGGGAAGATTAATTCCATTTAATACTTTTATATTGTTATGGATGTTTATCTTAATTTAATTTTGGTTAATTTGATGGCTGTGCTTACTGGTATCTGTGAGCATATTTTATTTGAGGTGCTTTATTATTTTATCTTTTATATGATCAATAATTGTTTTACTGTATTTATGTATATTTTTATGTTTTAATATTGTAAGCTGCCCAGAGAAACTTTGGGTTATGGGGCAGCATAGAAATGGAATTAAATAAATAAAAAATAAAACCACTGGCTTTAAAATAGACAATTGGAATGCTTATCATTATTTGGAATCTTACATATCATGTTGCAGTATTTATTTACTTTCTATACTAGCCAACAGCCGAAGCTCTCCAGGCAATTTACAGCAATAGTGAGACACACCACTAGGACAACAGGAAATTAGTGTTCTTAAAGCAATCAGAATCAAGTGGAAACTCTCAATTCTGAAACAGACCTAGTGAGCAGAGCTTGCAGTAGGAACTCTTTTGACCTGGCCCATTCTGGAAACAAGTGTTTTCTCTCATTCCTTGGGTTGTTTTAGGAACTGGTATCCTCTAGTTGTGCTATCAGTGTATCTGGTTGGTGTAATAGAATAGATGTAGACACAGTGACAGCATTGGATAATACCTTTGAGCTCATTTGCAGAGGCAAACTTTTCCTACACCACCCATTTGAACTGCTTCAGTTCTAGTTCATTTGCTAGTGGGGGTGGAATATTACAATTTCAATCTGCAAACGTGCATGGAAATATTGATCTTTGAATGCATATTGGGTTTGCCTAGGATCCTACCTTTTAGTCCGTGTGTTGAGCAAGGTTTTCACAACTCCTTCTTGCCTCTGCAGAAGTCTACTTTTAAGGTTTGGAGAAACCTCCAGAACAAAATGGCATGTGGCAAGCATTACTGCTTGTCTAATACCACCTTTAGAAATAAGAAATAAAATGATAAAAGTGATTTATAAAAGCCAAACACACACACACACACATCATTGTTGCCAGAGTTGTTCCAATCCTCTGGAGAAGCTCCAGTGCTCAGAACCTGAACCTGAAGGCTGGATCCTAGCACTCTGCACTGCCAGCACCCTGCAACTCTCCATCCGGGAACTCTGTTTCATAAGCAACTGCATGCAGCTTACATGCAAAGGTTTTGATTGGCTGGGGAGATGCTCTTCAGTGACTGGGAACACCATCACTCTTCCCTCCACCAGGCTATTTTATCTTCACAGTATGACTCTGCCTGCCTGCTGCTTTCTATCCTTTGAAGAAGGCAGACTAGAGTGCAGAAGAGCAGAGAAACCAAATTGGTTTCCTCCTAGGTATTGGTCTGCCGTGCTACTTTTTCACTCCGGTTGGGACTAGTGAGTACATTACCTCATCATTTCCTCCCAGTGCCAGTTGAGGCATTGCAACAGTCTTCTCTACATCATGCAACCAGATTGTCGTGCAAAGTCAATGGCAAAACAATTGTGTGGCCCAGGACATTGACATCTCCAGAAACCCACAAGGGATTCCTGGGATTGGCGGTATCTGAAAAATGTGTTCTGCCTTTACAGAAACAACCAGAGGAAAATTGTATCCCTCAAGATGTGAGTCAAAGTACATGGGGAACATGGTGTGTAGGAAAAGGATACATTCCCGTCCCATGTGTTCCCGTCTCAAGAGTGGTTTTCTGGATTTGAGGTCATATCTGCTCCTTAGAGAGAAAAAATGGAACACTGGCATTTATTTATTTATTCTCTGCCTTTTCTCCCTTTCAAGGAATGCAAAGTGGCTTACATAATTCTTCTCATCTTTCCGAACTTATCCTCACAACAACCCTGTGAAGTTGGTTGGGCTGAAAGTCTGTGAACTCCATGGATAAGTAGGGACTAGAACCCAGATCATCTGAGTTCCTGTTCCACACTCTTAGCCAATACACAACAATGTTTTTCATGGGTCCAGCATCATGTGTAGTTTTGTTCTAAGGCTATCTATATATTCTTAAAGAGGATTTTTCTGATAGCTTTACTGAGGACTGCACTGATAGCTTGCAATCTTAAGAATACTTGCCAGGGCAGGGGTAAGTCACTTGTGGTCTTCCAGATGTTTTCACTTACAATTCCCAACATTTCTTACCACTAGCTGTTCCAGGTGGGTCTGATGAGAATGCAAGGCTAACATCTCTGAAAGGTCACAAGTTGACCATCTTTGTGTGAGGGAATTAGTGTTATTCAGTGCAATGGCATGTATATCTGAGGACACATGCATACAGTTGTTGTGTATGTGGATCCTACATGCAGTTGCCTGAGAGTAAACAAACTTAATGGAACCTACCTCTGATTATTTAACCATGTGGATTTTGCTTCACATGCCTTTGCAACCAGAATATCCCAATCGCATATACTACAAGAAATTCAGGCAAAACATATAAATAGCTGCAGCTTAATTGCCCAAGGCCTTAAATATATAGAGAAGCATTTTACATACGCTATTCTCATCTTAGCTGCAGCCTGAAATGGTACCATCCCAGACAAGCTCTGTCAGACTTTGCCAAACACATCATTCCCAGACTGATCCACAAATATGTGCATTGTACCGAACGCTGTGTTGGAGAGATGTTCAGTCATTGACTGAAGAGACCTTAGCACACAAGCGGTCCTTCGAGGATTGCATCCACTCTCTCTCCTTCCCCCATCCTCACCTGGCAGTGGTCCAATGGTAAGAGATAACAGTTGATCCCGTGATTCTGTCACTGCTAATTCATTGCAGTGGATTTGCAAAAGAGTTGCCATGGCAATTAGCTGCCTGAAATTTGCTCTCTTTTGCTTCTCAAACAAACCTGTTGTGGCAGGAAGACTGACTAGGCAGGCAAGGAAAAAGAGAGAAAATAAGATCTCTCCCCCTACCCCCAAGTTGTACTGTGTACTACAGCTAATTCTTCATCTTCCATCTGTATGCTTCGGGCAATAAGCCCCACCAGTAAACCTTTCACCTCTCACATTTTCTATTCAAAGACTGTCAAGGCAGATGGCAGTAAATGCCATCTTTATTGAATCATGATCCTTAGTACTTTACCAGAAATAAGCAAGTATTAATCAAAGTACAAAAGGTTTGAGGGAATAAAAAGGAAGAAAGAAAGGTACAGCTCTGTAAGCCTGGAAAAAAATCACACAACAACTTGGCATCCTGTTTGAAAGATTTGCAGCTGGGTCTGCATCTGGTCTTTCTCGATCTTTAAGTGACTCTCCAAATGTTGTGAAGTTTCATCATCAGACTGCTGCTAGGCTTTCCTAGGATGATGGTATGACTCGTTCAATCTCTCATATATAATATTCTCAGCTGCCCTTTAGCTTTTCCACCTTCGCTGGCCTCTGCCGTGTTGTTACTGCTTCCCTGTCATCTTAACTTTATGTTTCTTATTTCTCTAGCTTGTTCAGGCCTGGCGGGGAGAGTGTGTGCTGTTCTCCTTCAAAGAAGAACCCTTGTTTCTTTCTCACCTCAGGAATGGACGGAATGCATCAACACAAATTTTCCCTTATGTATTCCATGCAGTGGTGAAAGGAGGGGTGAATCCGATTTGAGAAACCTTTCCTAGGGAAAGAGGTAGGTGAGAGGGAGAAAGAGCTTAAGGTACTGTAAAGTCTGCAGCCCAAGGACTGATGCTCATAGTTGTTGTATCCACATCGTGAAAGGGGAAAACAAGGGGTTTTTTTTCTAAATTTAGCAGGCTGTGGTTGGAACTCACTGGGCAACATGCAGTGTTGCATGAGCAGATTTCTGAATGTGCAGCAGAACTTTCCCCTCCTCCAAACTGCAGTTTTTGCTCTCCCCAGATGTGCTCCCAACTCCTGGAGCATATTTTGGAGCACATGGGGAGAAAAAGAGAAACGGAATGGCCTCCCTTCTTATCCAAGCTGTTCTGTTAATGAAGAGCAATGGCTGTATTTCGCCCAATATGTTCATGTGACAGTAATATTAATGTTTGGGTTCTGTAAACCACTGTGTTAGCTCAAAGCTGTGGTAAGCAACCCGATACTCTCTGGATATTTTGGACTACAGCTCCCATATGCCACAGCCAACATGGACAATAGTAAGAGTTATCATTTGAAAATTATGGAAGGCACTAGACTACCTACAGGGCTTCATGATGGGAAGAAATATAATAGATGACACTTCTATATATTGTATCTCCAGGGTAAGGATAGCAGCACTAGCTGAATTTGTACATCATGTACCTCTTCAAGTAGAGATATATGGTGCAGAATCGTTGCCTCTCCCCCCCAAAAAAACCTTTTTAGTTGGAGGTGGCTGCACTTGGGATCCACAGTCCTGCTTCTGAGCTGTGCATCCCTTGTTACCTCTTGGCTGCTGATCTAGCCAGAGAATTTGGCTTTCTGGAATGTGGTCGAGATAAACCTCTGGAAGTCATCATGAGTGAGAGTAGGTCTAGCCATGCCCCAGTAGCAGCACCTTGGACATAGGATGCTGAATAGTGATGCAGTTCTTCAGTTTAGCTTTCATTATCAATTTATTATTCCCAGAACTTGCTCTAAGCAAACAATAAAACATCCATCATTTTAAAATTTCCAGTCAACACAAACAACCCCTTAACAATAAAATAGCATGTTAATATTTTAAACCAATACCATACCACGAGCCAGACTCAAAAGAAAAACCAGAATACAATCCAAATTTAATTCATAGCAGTTCTTCTAAGGCTTTCCTTACATTGCTTTCTAAAGGACATAACTGGGCCCTAAGCCAGCTCTTGCTAACTAATGACTGTCAAAATGCTGAGGTCAATACTAAACAATCTCATCCTGCATGCCACCACTGACTGATTGCTGGGGACCACTGCTTCCACTGCCATCTTGTGGTAATCTGGTCCCTCTAAAGCAAGCAAAGTTAAGCACACTTTCCTTCAATTCTATAGCAACCCCCCTTGCATCCCACTGCATTTTTCAGCAAAGGTGCTTTATAACAGAATGGGCTATACCAGCCCACTGAGTTCAAGCAGTTTTGTTACAGTATGCTTCCATTTTAGATTTCTGCAAATTGCTGTGTCACCATTTCAGGATCATAGATTCTTGAGCATGTTGAGAATCAGTTTATGAAGTGCACTCATTACTTACATCGTTTTGCTGTTTCTTTGCTGGATCCTTCTGGAGACTCTCATAATTAATGAATGCTATCATTTGACCAAAGAAGTGACTCTGGGTATTCTGCTGGTCCCATACCATAAGGACAATCAAAGTGGGGTCAGTGGCATGTCTAAGGCTGAACTTCAGGGCTACCACCTTTCCAGATGACCACTGGGGAAGTGTAGGCATTCAAGGCAGCAGATAGGCATGCCATGGGCATGTTGGAGCCCCCTAGGGTTGGTGGCATTCCCTGTAGCATTCTTTCTCTTTGTAAAGCATAGTAGAGGGCAAGGGCAAGACCTCTTCCTAGTTTCAGATGCTCCTGGTGCAATGCTATGCATGTTTAGACAGAAATGGCCTACAACTCCCAACATGCTATAGTCAGCCATGGCTGGCTGGAGCATGCTGGGAACTGTATATCTTTCTTCTGTCTAAACCAGCATAGATTTGCACCCTTATGTTTTACTTTAAGCAAATATTACTCTTTTCTACAACAATAAGGTGTTTATCCCCCAGTAAATGTGTTTGCAACAGGGCTGTAGAAGCAAATGTCATTTTATTGCTGTAGTCATGATGGTATTTTGATTTAGGTAAGTGTAAAATCCAAAACTGCATGTGCACAGAATATTTCTTTCCTTTATTTTTATTTCTTTATCAGGTTTGAAAAATAGATCAGGTCAAAACAAACACTATCTGGAAAATAAAATCAAACGTAACATACGGAATGGTGAAAGGTGAGAAAAATGAGGAATTTTAGCTCAGGGCTTCACAACCAAAGTCTACATAGCTGTCTAAAGCCTGCCTCCTGCCCCAACATACCTGCAGAACCATTCGGAATTGCAGCATGTGTGTATAATTACACCAGTGTTAGCAGCACAGGGACAGGTTCCTGGCCATGACGCAGTGCCAAAAGGACAGGCTACTGGGCAAGCTGGGGTTCAGGAGAAGTTACCTAATGACCCGGACTGCCAAAAGCACGGGCGCCAATCCTTCCAATGGACTATCCTCACAGGACAAATAAGGAACTCAACCTCCCTCGCTTTCCATCTGTTAGCTTCCCACTGTCTATAAGGCTGTTCAGTAGGAGGGTCTTTATGCCTTTGGAAATAGAAAGATTGGGATGAAATAGGAATATTTGCTACCTAGACAACTTTGGGCTAAGAGTTTTGCACCTGTTCTATATTTCCTTTGGAATGAAATTTCTTTGGCTTTCTAAGTGCTGTGTGTACCTGTGTGAATGAAAGCTGGGGCACATTCCCCTCTGGCAGAGCACATTAAACCCCAGAAAGAGATCCCAAATATTGGAGGTATCTGGAAGCCAAGGGTCTCCTTTTGAGGTGTATTCTTCCCTGAGATCACCTGGTACAAAAGTATGAAGTCTACAATTCTGTAGTCTCACTGCTGAGCAACTCCTTATACCTTTTATAGGACTTCCCCAACTTGATGCCTTCCAAATATATTTCAGTACAACTCCTAGCACCTCTAGCTATATGTTAGCAGGCTGATGGGTATTGTCATTTAACACATCTAAAGGGCATCAGCTTGGGAAAGGCTGATCTGCTGCCCAACTGATTCCTGCCCACACCCCCAAAGAAAGGCTTGTGCAAGGCAGAAATGCAACTGATCAAGCTTTTCATGGCATGCTGCTAAACAAGGTTACTTGCTGATTTCCAAGGCCAGCTCCCACAATGCAGGCTGCCATCTCATTTTACTTCCAGCCCAGTTCATTTGTACAAAGCATACTTGGTATTTGTACAAGAGGGACAGTGCTTCATTCCCAAAGGCTAAGAGGAGGGACAGTGCTTCATTCGCACAGGGGTGGACCACCAGGATCATGGGTGAGTAGGGATTTCTTGCATGTCCCTGCGTCCAAGCCCAGCCACAGTAGCCAATTCAGCATGCTAACGTTTTGTAGTTTTGGACAAAAGAACTTGCATGTCCACCCAGAGAGTTGAAGCAGCTGATCTTCAGATCTCATCCAGACTGTTTCAGTGTATGCTTCATCCAGAACCTACCAAGTGCCAAGGTTAAACTGATATAAATGCATTGACTGGTATCTAAATGCAACAGAGCCACAGCAGACTAGCAAGAGATTACACTGAGAGCTTTTCCCTCTGTAAAAGACCATCCATCTCCTTTACAAGCATGACTTCATGAATGAACAGCCAGACAATACATTTGCCAGTGATCCCAGATGCGGAACATCTAGACTCCAAATGGCCTCACAGCCACATGGCAAAAGAAGAAAAACTTAAACAGCCCGTGATCTGTTTGTATCCCCAAAGCTGTACATTTTTAAAGCAGATAAAAGCATTACCCTTAGTCAAACCCCACTAAGAATGCAATCCAGCAAAACATTTATGAGCAAGTATGTGCAAACTCTCCTCCGCCTGATTCAGAATTGCACTGAGCAAACCAAGCGACTTTCTAAAGGTACGAAAACAGCTCACCTCTTGCCCTTACCTAGTTCTGAATATTATCAGGATCTCAACAGGGTCTGAATGTCACACACCTTGTCTCTTTATGAGCCTCTAAGCTCTGCCTTCTGCTCCTCTGTGGGGAGGGTGGCAGCGACAGAGAAGTCCCGGCAGAAGCCTCTGCATGGCCACTCTCTTGCCAGCACATGGGTGACTGGGTCTGTGCAAAAGTGTTTGGTTTTTTGATGCACAACCCCCTCTTCAGCAGCATGTAATCACCTTGGCTTCCTACACTTCCATCCTAGGCCAGGGTAAAATGAGGCAACCCCTCCCAGAGGGCCTTTTGCAAATTAGGAATGGCAGGTACCCTTGGAGGTTGCAGAGCAAGGTGGGGATGCAGTAGAAAGTGAACAACACCTACAGCTGGGTTTAAGTGCTTAAGTAAGCTCAAATACAGCACAAAACTAAATTATATAACACCATGAGAAGGATACAAACCAATGTAAGCAACTTTCATGGCAGAAGAAAACTTTCAGGAAATTGGAGAGCAGAGTTGGTGCAGCACTAGCGCTGCTTTTTCCCTGAAATGGCACAAAACTCTGTCCCAGTTACACTTGCATTGTGGAGGATGCAGGACGGGTGATAGGCTGCCAATAGAGTTAATGCAGTTGACCTTTGTAAAGGCAGCACAACCCACCCCCACCTCTTACAGGCAAAGAAAGAAACTGTATCAGCTCACTTGGCCAATGGTGAGCTATACCTGTGAGATGCTGTTAAGAATTTCTCCTGTCAAAGCAGAAATTCAGTGAAGTGCCCCTCCCTGCAATTTCGTAGTCCACAAATTGGGAGGACCATTCTGAAAGGCTATTTAAATGCATTCCTGCCACCAGTCAGGAGACCAAGAGCCACTGCGAGGGTAAGTCCTGAGCTTCCCAGGAATAACACCATCCCGGAGGTGACCGGCTGAGGGCCAGAAAAGGAGCAGTTGCAGGGATCCTGCTTGCCACTCCCTGCCAGAAAGAACATTTGGTTCCAACTGAGAGTTGCCCTGGTGGGACTGCAGAAGAAAAGAGAAATAATTAACTGGCACCATCTATTGGCCTTAGGAACAAAGCTTCATTCAAGCAGGAACACCAGCAAGGGAAGACCAGCCTGGCCAGAAGTGCTTTAAATGCCCACTTACAGATTGCCACCTTGCTCTGGCCTTGAAAAACTTGCCTCTCTCTCCCCTTTTCTCTATTTTTATTTGCCTCCACTCCCTTTCTCTGGTGCACTTTTTCATTTTATTTTGCAAACATGATGGCAGGATATGTCTATCCTGTCTGTCTGTTTGTCTGTCTTCCCCCTCAATCTTTTTTTAATTGATTTGAGCCACTTGGGAAATAATTGTCTGAAAAGCATGGTAAAAATATGTCAATACATAAATTGACATAGTAAACTTGGCACTTGATAACCACACTATGGGCTTTGGTTCTCTGGATGACTACATTTCCCAGGTATCTGAATCAACACTGCTAAATCTACCAAGATACCCCCCTCCACAGAGAGAGAGAGAGAGATATGCAGGCAGACTATCCAGATTCATGTTCAGCTTATAATACAGCTGAGTATTGTGAAATAGGCAATGGACAGACCCATACTAGAGCCCATTTCTGTTTATCAGGGAATTGTGTTGCAGCAGATATGCAAAATCCA
Organism: Varanus komodoensis; assembly: GCF_004798865.1. NCBI lineage: Eukaryota > Metazoa > Chordata > Lepidosauria > Squamata > Varanidae > Varanus > Varanus komodoensis. The sequence goes on from NW_025335641.1 coordinate 3,059,143, forward strand.
TCTACTGGGGTGCATGCTAGTGCATATAACACAACTCCATATGTCACATGCAAATAGAATTGTGTGGAAAGTATGAACGGTTTGAAAAGGGGTATGTGTAGGGGAAAGTATACTTTTAAAAAAGTTGGGTTTTTTCATTTATGCAGAGGTACAGAGGAGTGAATCAGCATAGGTATGAAAGAAAGAAAGAAAGAAAGAAAGAAAGAAAGAAAGAAAGAAAGAAAGAAAGAGGTTCACAGCTTCTCCTGCCCCTCAGAAACTCATGGGGTGAAGCCAGCAGGATCGATCCCTCGGTTCATGTCCACCCAAAGCACACACAGTTCCTGTCCCATCCTGACCTTCCCAAGAGTAAGCACCCCTGAAATAATTTATTTTTGAGTAAGTTCATGGATGATACTGTGATTTACTTCCAAGTAGCCATGCGTTGTGGCTCAGTTCAGCTTGTTCTTTGAAGAAGCAATAGGATATTCTGAACTCCAGTCTTTCAAAGGGGAGGAGGGGTCAGGGGAAGCAGTTCTGTGTTTACTCTCCAATTCACTGGGCAAGTTGGGAGAGGAGAAAGGCCTTGGGAGTAGAGGAGTGAGGGACTGAAGGATCTCCTTCTCAGGGTTGCTACAGTTCTGACTAAACCCCAGCAGGAGTGCCCTCTTCTCACCAGCCTCTGAAGCCATTCCACTTAGTCTTGGACTAGTACCACAAGTTTAGCACATGCTGATGCATTTTACACACACACACACACTCCCCAACATATTCAAAAGTTACACTATAACTGGTTTGAAGAAATGCAGCATACAGTGGCAGAGATAGCACAAGAAGGACAATTTGGGCTGAACATCATGTGACATGCCAGTTAGTCAGGAATTACAATGCTGATAAAAATACTTAATGTGCATATTCTTCTAGGCATCTTAAGGAGGAATTTCAGCAATCTGGTAAATTATGTGTGCTTAAATTAGTGTTTAGCCAGATATCTCACCACCACCACCCAGTTTTCACTGGAACATGTCATCTTCAAACGTGCAATGGAAGAGGTATTAGCCTTTTCCACATTCTTCCTTTTTCCATTAATGTTTTTGGGGTCTGACAAAATACCCCCCCCTCCAGCTTAATATTTCAGCCCAGCACTAGCTTAAACCACGCTGACTTCAACCTGTCCTTATCCAACACTTTTGTTTATTCTTCTCTGTTTCTAGATCGTTATTTAAATGTGAGCAGAATGAAGTGCTTTATTAAAATCATTCCACATTCCAAGGTAACTGGAATAACCCCAGTTCACCTGCACATAAGTATTCCTACTGACTCATTATCCTAGAGCATTGTCACCAAGTCCATGCTCTAAAATATCCCCAAATTTCATTTTCCTAACTTTCATTTATTTATTAATAAAACAAACATGCTTGGGGAACAAATGTACCCCAAAATCTCCAAAGGAATAGCTGTGTGATTATTTTTATATCCTCAACATTTATTTTTATATCCTCAACAACAGGTTCCCCAAAAAGGTACAAACGATGGCCCAATACAGATTATCTTTGTCTCTTAATTATTCTTTGCTAAAACCTCCAGCAAACAGAATTAAAATCCATTGAGGGAAAGCTGTTCTATGATTTTTTAAATTAGTAGGCCAGATTATTGTTAGGCAGAAAAAAGCAAATGGGCATGCCATTTTTATGCAGATTTTCTCATTTTGCATAGCCTAAGGGAGAATTAAACCTTAAATTACCTGTACTTGCTGATAGCTAAAAGCCATTCTTATGTTGATTGCAACCCCTTGAGAGAAAAGTTCAGCAAGAACTAAGGTTTTTCAGATACAGCATTTTTCTTGCTTTGGGCACTTTCTAGTGGGATTAAAAAGTGACCCCATGATGCAACTAGTGCTAGTTTTTTGTTGTGAGGGAATAATGGTTAACATGGGGGACTAAGAGAAGCACATATTTAAAAGCTCAGTGACAAAATAACTTGGGGAGCTGTGGGGAAAATGCACCACTGCACTCTTTCAGTGACTTTTACAGGTTTCTTTTCAGTTTTAAAACTGTAGATTCTGTAATTCTGTCCAAAAATATGTACCAACTCAGGAGAGGGAAAAAAAGAAAAGAAAGATCCTAACCAGATGTAGTTTGACAAAAGCAAATCACTTAATCTGCAAAGATGTAACAAAGAGCAAGATCAAAACCACCTTTCATACACCCTAAAACCCCTTCTTAAGATCTAACTTTATAAACAGCATTACATTCTGCGAATGAGAAGAAAACAAAACAAAACTTACCACAGTGGTTTGAGTATTTGCTGTCTCTGGTTTGTTTATGGCTAATTACACAGTAAAAGAAATCAGCTTTACAATTACATTCAAGAATAAGAAATTCTATATATAATAAAGTAAACATAATTCTTATTGTGCAATGGGAAAGGTCTTATGATCATCTCCAACCATATCTGACAGGAAAACAGCAAGGTTTACACTTTGTCGGGATGAAATATATTCTACTTCCATTCAATTCTTCTACCAACTCCCCACCCATACAAAGCAGAATGCAAAAGACAACTTCTCTGACAAACTGCAACTTCCAGTAGTATAGTGGATAGAAGGAAATATGAGAAATTCCAGCGTGTTTATACAAATACATATATTTCAACAAACTGGGTGATTTTACCCATGTAATGTTACAAAGTATGCTGAACACTGCTCAGTTTGACAGAGGTTTTGTAGAACAGATATATTTCCTACATCCTTTTTGATATATTTTCAGATTAAAACAGGAGGTAATTTGCATCCAGTAGATACAAAAAGGAACAAAACAAGGCAGAAGTGCTATTCCTTCTGATAACTATGAGTATCTTATTCAGCTAGCATCCACAGTAATTTTATTGGAGCCTTTACACTGTGAATGCAGCAATACTAGTAAAGACAACAATATTAAAAGCTCTCTCTGTTATCAAGTTAACCAATCAGCTCATTTTTCCATTTAAAATTAGAACACATGAAAAACCCATAAAATAAGAGAGAGAAGAAATGCAACCAGAATTAATATAACCAACATGAGTCTGATCCATAATTTCTAATTATATCTGATAAAGTAAAATTCCTAACGCAGGTCTTCCCTCCTTGTGATTCGTCAAGCCGTGTTAAGATGGCCAAAAACACCAAAAAAGAGGAGATGCATCACAAAACACAGCACAGAAAAGATCTTTGCATGCCAGTCAAATGGGCTAACAAGGAGTTCTGAGTTGATGTCTGTTGTTGGTAATGGACTGAATGAGGGCAAATAAATAAAAACTTAATACAGCCAAAAGGAGTTGCTTATACTCTGTTGAAAAGCAATCAGGGAAGAGAAACTCAACCTGTGCTGGATGGAGTTATACTTTCCCTGCGGACTAACTTTAGGTATATTTCCCCCCATCTCCCTTGGCCCTAAATTTGGCTGTCCAGGTTAAGGCAGTGGCCAGGAATGTGTTAACCATTCCTAGGGATGTCTGAGCTGGCCATGGCCAAACATGCCTTAGTTACAGTATAACCTGCTTGGACTACAGCAAAGCACTCTAAGTGGGGATGCCTGGGACAACTGTTCAGAGACTTCATTTGCTCCGGAGTGGTGCAGCCAGAGTGCTGATCTGAGAAAGTTACGTGGATCACTTGACTCTCTAGTCATAATGACTTCCCTAGTCAGTGTTCACTTAGAACTCATAAGTGCTGGTTATGAGCTATACAGCCTTATAAGGCTTGGGATCAACCTATCCAAAATACTGCCTTCTCCTCTATGAGCCTGCTCATGTCTCAAGGTCTTTGGGAGAAGACCTTCTCAAATGTCCTCCTGCAGAGGCACATTTGGTGGTTATGGGGGAGAGTGCCTTGATGGGGCTTCCTGCTGAGAGAGGCAAGGCTGTCTCCCTTTCTGTTGTCCTTCTGGCAGCTGGCAAAGAACAGCTCATTCAAGAAGGCCTTTACTGTGTAAGCAGGTCTGTTTTGCTCAGTGTCATTTTTATTCTATTGTTGCTGTGCTTTTACAGTATTTTAATGCTTTGTTTTAATCATGTTTTGTGTATTATTGTAAGCTGCCTTGAATCTCATTATTTTAGTGAATGGTAGTGTGCAAAACATCCAAACTAACAAATAATGTAAAGATGCAAAAATGGAAAGAATTAGTGTCATTGAAATAGAAATACAAAATATTGTGGAAATTCATTTCTATGGTCCCCTCAATTTCCCACCTACAAGTCCATTACATGTCAACTTTTTTTAGTTTTTATAATTGGTATGTTTATTGGAAAAATAATCATACACATTTTGTGCACATTTTTCAAATTAATAGATTAATGGATACATAATCCCATTGGCTAATGTGAATTTGCATGCATTTACAAAAGTGCACAGCAGTTTTTGCACATTTTCCAGTGTGTTCATGTTATCAATCACATATCTTTCATAGAAGACATTTCAGGCTCAAAAATGTAAAGATTTCTTGCCACAAATTGTATCCATTTCCACAGTTCACTCTGTAATGTGTGGATCAGGTAGATATATAAAAGAATCCCAGAGGAAAAAAATACTACCCATTCCTTACTCAGTAAATACTGTCAGAAAATTTGTTCTTTCCATGAAAATAACATGTGATTGGTAATACAATTCTGAAAATATTCATTTCAGTTTGATTTTTGATATGGGCTCACCCAATTCACAGTTTGTGGACCAAACACAGATTCAAAAATAATCTTTAGTTTACATCTACACATTCTCATTTTGCAGTGTGATTCCTGAATCAAATGAATCAAGTTTGACAGCATGTATGGATTTGAAAAATGTGCATGAAAACATGGGTACTTTGAAAATTCACATGAACATTCCTTTAGTCATTGGAAGATTCAAAGTTGGAGTATATTTTGAAAACCATACACAAAATTGTACACACATTTTCTTATGAAAAGAAAAGTTTACTGTCTGGAATAGATATGAGATGACATAGCTAAGAACTTGAGTTGTGCATGAATGTGCATGCCCAATTAAGACAAAAACAAGCCATAATAAAACAAGTATAAAATAGGAAGTTTAAAACATTAAGATCTGCTGTCACAATCTACACAACAGCACCTAATAAATTAGCTTAGCTATGGAAAGGTTTCTTTCAAATGCACATGAAGACCTTTAATAGAGGGGTCTGGTGGTCATCAACTGGAACAGAGTCCCACAGATACAGCACCACTACTGAAAAGGACCTCTCTCTTGTGCCCATTAACCAAATTGCTTTTACTGGTGGATCTTCAGTGCAGATATTGGAGTTTGCACTAGTTAATATGAGTGAAGACAATTTTTCATCCAATGCATTCAGTTAGAAAGATTTATATCTCACATTTCAACCAAACACAGGCCTCCAGAGCAGCTCACAAAACAACAGTGCTATGCCTAGAAGTGTCCCATTCACTTTCCTTACCCACCCTTTTTTGACAAGTGTCATTAAATCTGATAGATAAGGCATAGCTTTTGAAAGCAAAGAAGAACATTTCTGAGAATGGCTAATGGCATGCATGGCTGGTTCTTCTTAGGAGGTAGCTGAAGTGTGTGTGCAAGTGTACAATTATCTCTCTGGCAAAATGCAGTATCCTTGGCTTCTGGCACTTCAGTTAAAGTCCAGGCAAAGGCAGCATGAGCCAATCTTCCAAAGAGGGATTTTTTCAGCTCAGGAACTGCAGGCAGCCTGGGAGGCGGCAGCTCAAAGAAAAGATGGATAATAGAAGAATACACACAGCTCCCTAACGTCTTCGCCAAGATTGGGCAAGGTCAAAATCATCACAGAGATAAAGTTATAGAACACCCTGAACATATAGCAGAACAACTGACACCTTCCATGGGAAAAGAGAGCTTCCAGGAAATTGGAGGATAGATTTTTGTGCCAAAATAGCCCCATCTCTTTTCTGTACAGCATTGGCCCTGGAGCTGAGCCCTCACACTTGCACTGTGGTGGATGCACAAAGGGAGTCAGCCCACCAACACAGCTGGTGTTGGTGCCACTTGCAGTGGCAACACAAAAATATCCAAAAATATTTGGATTCATCCAGTGTGAAACTGTTGAGAATATCCTCCATGAGTAGGAATTCAGGAAAATGCTCTCCACAATTTCTCCTTCTACAAATAAGCTGAAGGATTTCAAGATGGCATTTGCATACCCATCTCATTTCAATAATCCCTTGCAGTAAGCACAGCCAAATTAAAACCCAGAAACTAACACAGATACCAAAACCACACTGCCTAAATTCTGAGCAAACAAGCCTGCCCTTAACTGGGCAGTTATCAGAAGGTATCACTGAAGATACCTGGTAAATATTCATAGGGAGATTATTTCAAAACCTGGTTGCAAACACAAAGAAAGCTACATTGCTAGTAGTCCAGTGTACCTTGGAAGGTTGCAACTCCAGGAAGAGCGGAGACTGAGCAAATGAGCTCATCTCCTGGGCAGATTCACATAGAAACATAGATACCCCAGGACCAAAAAAGGCTATAAAGATTAAAATTCAAATTCTAAGATGGATCCAGAAACAAAGATGAGGTTACCTTTCTTTCTTGATATATTTCAAGAATATTGTGCACCACTGGAAAGGTTCTGACAGCTGTGGGCAAGACTTTGAAGGGGTTGTTGGCAGCTGCCAAAATGGGGATTGCAAAAGCCATTTCTCAAGTTGGTTCTCATGATCTCTGAGAAGAATGGTAGCAGGGGAAAATGCTGTAGCAAGCCAAAAACAGCTCATGATTGCAGAGAGGTGGGGAAAAACAATGTGGGCTTCCCACAGTGTGCTTTGGGATATCCACATGAGGACCAAGTGGAAAAGAAGGAGATATAAGAAGGCCAATAATCGATGTTGAGCCCTGCCATATTTTGGGCTCACCAAGGGTTGTTCACACAGCAGCCTAACTTACCATGCCACATTGGGTTAGTGTGATGTCCAAATGTGCTGATTAAAATAATTCAAAATTAGGTTAATCATGCCTTACTTGTTTTATTCATGATAATACTCTCCTCTCCTCTGAGCATGGCCCAGTCTAAATCCAATCTACCATCACATAACCACTGACCTGCCTTTTCAGGAGTACAGATTGCATAGAGTGTTTTTAATTGTATTAGTTTTCTTGTGCAATAAACCTTTGCATAAGAAAAGGTGCCTACTCTGTTGTGATGTAGTATCTTAAAGTGACCAATTGTATACCAAATAGCCAATATGCCACCTTTCTCCTATTTAATTAGCAAGACTCCCAGAGTCACAAAAGAGTCTCCAAACCTGATCTGATTATCTTTCCCAACCATACCTCTGTTTGGTATGATATTGTGGTGTTTACATGGGGAGTCTCGGTATTATTACTGGGCCATTATTAGATTGATAGTCACCTCAGATACCCAGCAGGTAGCTCATAAATACGTAAACATATTCAGATTGCTTGGCAGACGATAGTCTTCATTTATGGGTTTCTGGTCACCATAATGTGATTTTTTCTTTCAAACAAAACTAAATTGATGTGTCAGAAGGGGCAAAATTATTAATGGAAGACAACACAAATAGTTTGTAACCCGCTGCTAAGGTTAGAAATGTCATGGGTCATTGTCATTATCATAGTATACAGGGCTTTTCATAATTTCAAATGCATTTCCATATCCACAGGTAGTCAGATAAGTGACCATTACCGCACGTGCTGAAAAGGATGAGTGGATAGGATGCAGCTCATTTAGGTGAGGGTGGGGTTGGTTGCCTGGAGGCATGCAGTTGTTTTTTCTTTTGCTCTTGTGCTTTAAGGGCTTTTAAAGTGGTTTTTCTGTCATGTATTCACAATTTGCTAAGTGAGGGCCTATTTTCTGTCACTGAAAGGCCTAAATAAACAAACTAACAAATGACATTTATTTCACAACACGCAGAAGGTCGTGGAGTGACGTTTGTAGTAAATGAGGAAAATCTACTCTCTAGAAACTGGAGAAAAAAACGGCAGACTCGTTCAGAGTTCTAGAGAGGGCATAATGAGTGAAACGCCACAGCTCAGTGTCAGGGGCACATGTTTTGCATGCGAGAGGTGCCAGGTTCAATCCCTAGTAATTCTAGTTAGGATGAGGAGAGAATCCTGCCTGAAAGCCCAGGAGAGCCCTGCCAGTCAGGGTCAATAATAAGGAGTGGATGAATTGATAGTCTGACTTAATGTAAGGCAACTCCAGCATCCCTAAAATACACATGAAATATGGAAATAAAAACTCAGCTTAGCATCTGAAGCTCTCATCCTAAGTTTGGAAAGGAGGTCATTTCAAACAGGAGTCTGTAGACAAATGAGTGGGTAGCTGAAAACAAGCTTTTTCAATGAAGACATTTCTGTCAAAATTATTTTCTTCAATTAAACTTTAACTAAAACTAGAGGAGACTGTGCTGTTATAAATCACCCAGCAGAGAGTCACAGATCAGTGAAACATGTTTCTGAGAATTTATAACAATGTCAGGTTATAACGCAGCCTCAGCCATCATTCATGACATGATTCAGGCAAACCAACCTGATGTGTCTTCTGAAATATTTGAAACAAGCCCCACAGCTCTGAGTCAATCATGGCTTCTGAAAACTTTCTGAAGGATTTTCTAGCCTTTGGACTTGTTCTTTAAGTCATATTTTAAAGTACTTACAGAAACTTGAATGTCCTGTCTTGATGTACTTTTGGCCCAGTGACCATTGGAATTATCCTAATGCTTAGAGGAGCCATTTAGTTGACTAAAATCACCAACTCCAAATGTCCAAGGTATGGTATTTCATCCTGCCTCTTCTAGCAGTCCAGTTGTTGGAGATCTGAATAAGATTGCTTCTGTTTTCTGCGTAAAAATAGATGGAAAACCGACAGCCCTGATGATGTGTTGTGAGGTACTTTAAAGGAATTATCACTGGATGTTAATTTGAAGAGCACCATTCACAATCTCTCAAAAAAGGGCAGTTCAGGGGAAAAAGTAGTGGTGACTGAAAAAGGGTCTTACAATCGTAACAGGAGGAGGAGGCAAGGCAGCATTAGCCACCCAGTCACACAGGATATAGGATGGAGAACCGAAGGAGAAGGGGAGGGGAACATCTGTTCACCTGTATCTATTGGGTGGACCATGCGGTGTCCATACAACTACTCATGCACAATGGCTTAGTGGGGCATCGCCATAAGAATGAACCCTCTCATTCATTCTTAGACGTTGGTTCTAGAACCGCAAAGGAACGGATCTGGTGACAGACTTGTCAGGTAGAGGATAAATAGGCTATTTCATATCACACTTGAAATATCCACCAATAAATAGCCTTATTTTATTGTGACTCAGATGGCATTCAGCACAGCTCTTTGGTACCTATTGATTGATTTATAACCTTCATACCACATTGAGGGGTGACTAGTATGCCAGGTGCACATTCTGAACCATAATTTACACGTAAGTAGTCCCACCAACTCATTCTTTTATGACATTGCACCATTATGCTGATTGTAACCACTTGATGGAGAATTCCAGTCAGAATAGAGGTTTTAAGGATTTTGCATTTTTATAGCCTCAGGCACATTCTCCTGGGATTATAAAGTCATCCCAGAAGCAACAGTAAAGTAAATAATCTAAGTTCAGTATGTGAGCAGGTGATAAACAGAGGTCTATAAAAGCAGTGCAAAGATATAAAGCACAAGCTAGATTGAACCAGATCAGCAGAATGAAAACCTGGGAAAATAAAGAAGTTGTCTTTGGCTGATGCTACAACAATGTCAAAATAGAAGCCTGGTCAGCCTCCCTTGGCAGATGTTCCTGTTGTGAGTGTAGCACAAGGACAGAAAAGACCCTTTTCCTGCTAATTGTTCTGTATCTGATAAAGATGGGTTACGGTTGGTTTCTCTCAGTTTTGCCTTATTTATTTATTTGTATGTGCATTTATAGGGCACCTATTACTGCTGAGGCCTTTGTCTCAAGATCTGAGATTTTGTTTCAAAGTTCACATGAAAATTCATCCATGTTTTACTGAAAGTTTTTCCTAAAGCATGTATTTGGTTGTGCAATTTTGCCTAATATACCCCAATTTTAATATAATGCATTTTAAAGTTGCTCTCAAGTATTTGTGCATTCTTGTGTACACACTCTATGGCACAATTTGGAGAACTAGATGTTGAAGTAGAACTCTATTTCAGTAAATGCGTTACTTCAGTAAACATGCATTAAAAGAGGAATCAAACAATTTCTCCCCGATTCCTTATTACAGACAGCAGAAGAATCCAGAGAAGGCCCTGTGAAGATAATTTCATTGTATGGGCAGATATTGCTAGAAACATTACAGTGAGCTATAATTCCATGTTCTTTTCTGTTTTCCCTATTAAACAAACAAACGTTTAATGTAAAGCCATTTTGCATAGCTCCTACAAAAAAAATCTGATTCCTCTCCTTAACATTACAGGTTTAAATCAAGATTTCAAGTCAAATGGCACTTCCTTGACCTCCATCTTGTTGTGACCCATAGGGGGGAATCAGCAGTTACGGGGGTTCCCTCCAGGGTGTTATGCGAGGTTTACCATGGAAATAAAATTGTGCTTTTAAAGTAGCACTCTAGGTGTGCATTAGTCTTCCTTAACTACTTATAGCAAGGTACTTGATGGTAGTTGGTGCTGTCTGTGCATACAGGCTGCATAGCCTGAGCCAGACAGCTTAGCGATCCATTTGATGATGCACTTTACACCACTTTGTGAGCTAAAAGAGATTTTTTCAATACACATTTAATTCCATTGTTGGACAAATAGCTAATTTTTTCCCTAATGTGCATCACAGTCCCTAAAATGGAAATCGCTTATTCTTTCATTAGTTGAAACTCTCCTATTAAATGCAGATGTGTTAAAACAAAAGCATACAGAAAGAAGCTGAGGGAGCACAGGGGGAGGTATCACAATGGAAAATGCTGCCATTTGTTACCACACAGACCAAATTAAATCAATGGGATCTGCTAAAGCCATTCCTATTTGACTCAAGGTCTGTTTAGTGGTAACATTCCAGTTCCTTAAACTGCAATCAGAGCTCTGCTTTAACAGAAGGCTGTGTGGGTCTCAAGTTGCTGCTCATACGGGGGACCATGTGGAGTCTGAAAACTTTGGCTTTCCTCCTATGAACAATTCTGGATCCCAAGCATCTATTTACATACTAGCGGGTATGAAGGGATGCAATCCAGAGAAGCATGACTTTTATTTCATCAGTGTAGAAGACATCACTGCCTTTTACACTTCCTCAAGCATACATAATATTGTATAATTGATTGAACAGTCAGAGGAAATGTTGAGAAAGAGAAAGCAAAAGTGTCAAATCCCTAAAAACAGAACAAAAACCTGCTAATATATTGACAAATGCAATCAATTACTTTCTACCACCAGCTCACATCAGAGCTTCAGATGGGAGAAGAAAACTAAGTAGTTTCATCAGCTCAAAAAATGTTACTTTCTAATTTTCTATACTGTTAGGATAGAACAAATTTTCTTGATTCTGACCACTATGAAATTTCTTTTCACTATCACCTGTTTGGAAATACAAAATTTGAACATAATGAATTATGAGTTCAAGCCAAAATGCTTGCCGATAAGTTCAGGTTATTGTAAAGTTTATTTACATCCCTAAAACTTACCTTGCTTATAATAGCAAATAGTGTGAATGTCAGAAAACCTTTTAATTCAGTCCCAAAGCATTAAGAATAAGAAGCTCCCAGTGAGCTCCTCCTGAATTGCAGTGTTGGGAAAGCAAGTGTAATGCACCAGATCGTCACATCTCAGGACTCTTAGAAAAACTCTTTGGAAAGACTTCACAGAAATTTTTGGAAGGGAAAAAATCCCTTGGAAGAAAAGGGGAAACTATAAAGTTGCAAAATGTGCAGAAAATGGCAAAACCATCAAGAGCTTACCATCAAGTTTACAATGTTTGGGGCTTTTTTCGCTTGGAGAAAAATACAGTAAGGTGGGAAAGCATTAAAAAGGGATATGAATGGTATAGAGAAAGTGGATAGGATGACATTTTTGTCTCTCATACATATTGTGATGCAGGGCGTTCTATTTAGCTGAACGGAGCGAGATTTAGGATAGGTAAGAGTAACTACACCTTCACAAAGAACATGGTTAAACTAGGAACAGTGCTGCCAAAAAAGTAGTGATGGTCATCAGGTTAGATGGTTGTAAAGGGGGGAATAGACAAATTCATGGATGATAAGACTATCCGTAGCTACTAGTCATGATTTCTGGGTATAAATTACCTACAGTGCCAGAAGCAGAATACCTCTGACTGACAGAAACTTGGGAACATGAATGGGAGAATGATAGTCCTGCCCATGCTGTTGTGGCTTTCTATTGGTATATGTTTAGCTACTGTGAAAACATAATGATGGACTAGATAGGATGCTGGTCCAATCCAGTGTCACAAGGACATCTATCCCATTTTCTCTTTCTAGCCGATCCAAGGCAAAAGGTTTATAAATGCAGTCCTTCGTTGAACCACACTAGCCAGTTGGGGATGGCTTTGCAATAAAGAGTGAGCAATATTAAGTTATTAAGAAGTATCATCTGTCAGGGTAACAATCCCTCTAATCTGTAGAGCTAGCTCTTGACCATGTCAGAAGTTGAGTCCAAACTGAATGTTGCTTCTCCCTATGGCCCCAAAGTCAGGTTCTAGTTAGGTTCTAGTCCACACTCTAGTTAGGTTCATGCTGCTTGTGGGCCAAGCTGCAGAAACATTAGACTTGATCTTATTGGTCCACTTATTTAGTTTAACAATGGGTCATTGCTGTGTTGAACACAGTTCCCTCACAATTTTTCCTCTGGCCCTTCTTGTTCTAAACTGTGTGTCCACAAACCTGAAGAAGTCAATGTCTCACTAGACACTTGGCCAATCTCGCTTGTTAACCTTGACAATTCAGTGATGCATCCCAACCCCTTCTCTTCTTCTTGCTCATATTCAGAGTCTGAGTTATCTTGGAATGTTGTATTTGGGAGAAGTGGGTCTAGTCTATACTTCCCAAATGATCTGTCTTTTGAGTGAACAGGACTGACTCCATCTTGGGACAAAGCTAATAAACCAGGTGTCTTCATTCTCAACTTCAGCAAAAGCAGGGCAAAAGCAAAAGAATGGTTTTATGAATTATCAAGTAAGAGCAATTCAGATTATTTTTAAAATTTATGCCCCAAAATCAAAAGGCCAGAATAAAAACTGAGCATAATAAGAAGGTACTGAATACCAGGAGTGATATCTGTTAGAGTAGTTGGTCAACCACCTGTACTGTGCCACATTTGTTGACATGTGCCAGTGTGTGAAAGGACATCTTTTGCTAACAGATGAGAGGTGGAAAGAAAGATCCATTAGGATTTTTATTTCCATAAACTATAGCCATCCTCCTCAAGCTCTCCATTTTGTTACATGGAATAAAAGTCCACCACCCTCTTTCCTACTGAAATGACTAGACTCCTTGCTTGAAGGAGAAAGGTGCCATCATTGAATGTCTTTGTCTGCGATCATCAAGGTTTCTTTTTTCCTTCCTCTCACCTGAGACCAGGAGTTGCAATGCTTGCTAGTTTCTGTCTACAGGAAAGGGCTTCAGGCCCAGAGAAAGCACCTCTTGAAGGTTCTTAATATAATTTCTCTTTTTCACCTTTTTCTGTGTGTGTGCTTCGTGCCTTGGGAAGACTGCATGTTTACTTTTAGGCTGGACCTCTGCTTCATCATGGCTATAGCTAATTTCCCTAGCTTGATGAACTTGGTGAAGGCTCGAGCATCTCCAACTGGAGTGACTATCAACAAATCCAGTTGCTCATCCATAATGGAGCATCTTGACTCAGGAGATTTGGGTAGTCCCTTCTGGGTATGCCTTTATATGGCAATTACAATCTTTTTGTAGAGGCCCACTTTTCATTAATTTTGATTTGTGCTTTGTTAGCTCTTTCCCCTGTTTTAATTATTTGTTGGGTTGTTTGTTTTGGCTGCTGCTTTTTTGTTTTATATCTCCTATTTTAAAGGTTGTAATGTTTTAACTGAAGTTCTTAGCTGTCTTGAAGTGTGTGTGGGGCAGGAGGGCTTCTCTAAGGAGCTGAAGAGGTAAAACAATGCTTTATAAATGAATATTTATGTTCAAAAATGGGGGCTAATGGGGATTGATGTACCTCACACTCCATTAAATGCCCACTGATAGGTGGAAGAAGTAATGGGTTCTTCTGGCCTTTCAGTAACAGAGGATGTGCATGAGGCTGAAAAATCTATTTAATTGTTTCAGAGTTTCCATATTTCAAATAAATCTGTTTTGCAATGGCAATACTATCTTGTTTTAGAAGTTGTTGTTCATTCTAGATAAAGTTGCTATCATCAGATACAAGTGGAAATTATATGTAAAATCAAGATGGTGATTTATTCAAAAGTGTGTTTCTGAAAAATGATGCTTTTCCCCCTTGAAAAATAAAGGCATTCTTCTACTGCCTTGCATCCTCCGAATATTTGGACTACAGCTCCTGGCACACCTGACCATTAGTCAGGATAACACTGCTAGATTATGTTTGCTCCAGTTTCTATTTTTGTAATAAGTTCTAACTTGATTTCTGTTCAGCTAAATTCTGCTCATCCTAGAGAAAGTGATGAGAAGGGATTTCCACCATTTTCCCTTTTGCTGACATCTGGAAGGAACTGCAATATGAAGGGATGAAAATTGCCTTCTCCTTTCTCTAGTTGGGTGGGTCCTTGTATCTCTGCCTCCCCCCCCCCCACCCAAAGGAGAAATGTGGATCTAATTTAGAGTCTACATCAGGCATTTTCAAACATAGGACATTCAGAGCACATTGTCAGCATATATATACCTATCAAATAACTCTCACACATTTATGTAATCCCTGCCTGGTGCAAAGAGTTCAGGGTCATCTTCTGATGCCAAGATAGGTAAGCTGGCACCTTCTAGGTATTTTGGAGTACAACATCCATAAACCTAGAGCATTGACCACACCGTCTATAATTGATGGGAGTTGAAGTCCTAGAATTCTAGAAGGTACTAGGTTGCTCAACCATAAAGTAGGATCACCTTTCAGTTGTACAGTCATCATTGTTCTAGAGCATATCTCATATTCCTCTGTAGCTTGGTCATTTCAGATCAGTGGTACTGGGCAAGCTTTCTTTCAAGGAAGCTTTCTGTCATTAGTGATTCTTTCATTGACCAATGTGCATAAGCTTCCAAGAAGCTCCAGCATTCTTTGTAGCATCATCTGAAAGGTAGAAATCTCAATAGGTTCAAGACTCATCCTTTATCATTCCACTTGTTCTCTGTGGTCTGCCCTGATGCATTATTTCCATTTATGTTTCCTTAATGGATTTGTACGCATGCATTCTGACCCCTATATTCTGCTCACCACATTTCCTCCCCCCAACCCATTTCTTTTGATTGTTTGAAATCTTTCAGAATGTTAACTTTTTGCATTTCAGTCCTTCAGATTCTGCCTCTCTTTATTCCCAGCACACACATTGCAAAAGTTCCTTTGAGCCATTTTTAACCTCTGTTCCAATTTCACCGGCAAGGACATAAGTCTCAATCCACATCAGTTGTTCTATGTGCCATTAAAAAAGCAGTGTTATTAGCACATTAGCTTTCACCAGCTGAAATGAATAGTTTTATAAATTACTTTTCATAGGAAGTTGATTTTTTTCATGCTTCTCTTTGCCTTCCCACCAGAAGAAAAGATGAATGATTTTGAAGGGCCTAAACAAGCATATTATGAGCCAGATATAAAAAAGATGCTCACTGAAGGTTGATGGTCCATCGACAGAAATACTTTATTTAGCAAAAGAATTAAATGCCAGCCTTTATGGTGGAAAAGTAGATCTCATAATGATGGCAAGGAAGGATGACAAGGAAGGCTGAAATACATCTCTGGGACTATGAAGGATGATAGTTTTCAAGCCCATAAGTGCTTAAGATTTTTTTCCCCCTTACTATCATTTTTCACAAGCAGAGTGATGTTGCTGAAATGGATGGCTAGGTTTGCTGTAATGATTCAGACCAAAGTGACAGGGCAACTGGAAATAACCATTTCAGAAGCATAAACTACCCCTAGTGATTGAGATATAAAAGAGTCACTTTTTAAGTGTTTCATTAAAATCCCAGCAAATACTATGCATATCAATTTGCTGTATACTGCAGTGAACCCATGAAGCTGCTTGTTTAATAGATGAGGTTCATCTGTAGTAAATGACTTGGTGCAACACAAGTGGCTCTAATCAAATTTGGGAACAGATGAGTTCTGTAGATTCAGTTTATTTTGCTAATTTACTCCCGCTTAGTACTCATGGTAGATGGTCAACTGATATTATTTGTGACAAATGCTAAATAAAATAAGCAAAGGAAGTTAAGATATGTGATGCATTACCAAGATAAATCACAATGCAGAAGGTGGGCAGATGAAAGCCTACGGCAGCACCACTTAGCACACTCCATTTGATTCTCATCCGTCAGTTTCACTGCCAGTGGCTTAAAAGAGAAAGCAAAGGTAAATGAGCACATGTACAAGCGCACACTGATTTACAGCACTTGAGAAGAGTTCAAAAGACTTAAATCAAAATTCTAGGAGGGCAGATTACACAGAATACATGCTCTTAAAAACAATACTGTATTGCAAATAAACATTTCAAAGTAATCTAGCAGTCCAGGATCACTGCCAAGCCATGCCATGCAGAATTTTATTCTTTTTCAGCCCATCAATATTGGCATTAATATTACCCTAAATAGTGTTGACGTTGGCTTGATGATTTATAAAAGGGCAATTTTGAGGATGCTATTTCTGAGTTTGGGTTTGGGCAATAATTCATTGCTTTGAGAAACATGAGCCTAACAACAGGTGTTTCAACTTTGACACCTTATGAATTAGTTTCCTAATCCCCTCTTCACTGGTCTCATTTGATAATTGCTTTCAGATATGGACACAAGACATATAACATTCTCTACTGTGCAACTCTTAGTTCATTTTAAGAACCAGAAACTGTCAAAAAGACTAGCTCATGCTCTGTGACTTTCCTCATCATCTGACTCACAAGAGGAAGGTTAAAGAGCTAATTTCAGCAGCCACTTGAATGATACTGCTTTGAAAGATCTATTGGGCATTTGCCATGAGGTCCATGTGGGAATAGCTATTTGACTAATAATGATAACAAATGGAGACCAGAGACTGAATAAAGAAATGCATGTATTGTTAAAATTATACTACATACTAAAAAGTAATCAAAAATAGAGTGAAAACAAAGATGAGTATTTTGTTCCTTTAAACCCAACCTCTATCTTGTAGATGTATGCAAAAGGGAAAAGTCACATGCTGTTCAAAATGTTTTACTTTTATGTCAATTTCTGAATAAAACTACATTGCTCTATAAACTGTTATGTGCACCAAATATTCTCTAATCTGAGTAAACAACACAGTATTGTGACAGTTTAAAGGCTAAAATAATTATTCTGACATAAGCTTTCATGGGCACTGTACAAAAGATGCTTGAAATGTTAGCCTTAAATTTGCAGAGCTATATACTCATCCTGAGTAAGGGGAGGTAGGATGAGAGATAAATGGTGTTGTCAAAGTGAATTGAATTCAAAACATAGGCAGTGATAATTACCTTAAGAGATGACATTCACAGAACACTGTTGGGTAAGAATGTGCCCATCCTTGCAATGGTGAGTCAATATGCATAGGTAATATGAGTAAACAAACTATCCTTTTTCAAATCAAAGGAAATAGAATTGAATCTCTTGGTGAATTATACTTGAGCAATTTTACATCAGTATTTGTCTTTGGAATTCCAGTTTTCAAAGATGGTCAATGTCTTTGGCTGGTTGCTTCACTAAATTTTGAATTTCTAAATTCAATATTCATTCAAAAAATGAATTTTGAATTTCTCAATACAATATTTATTCAAAAAATGGGCCATTTGGTGCAATAACAGCACACTTTTACATATGTCTAATCAGAAGTAAACCACATCAAATTACACCCAGGTAATTGCTTAGATGATTGCCGCATAACCAGATTGTAAGCATTCTTCTTTCAATAGCCCATCTTGTTTCAATACTATTCTGCAAGCTTTAAGCACTTCTGGCTCATGTTGCTTCTTTGTGCCATTTTCTTTCATTCTGTCACACATCTTCAGCTTCATTTGCCCATACTGCAACTGAATCTTATTGGCTACCGGAGTCCACAAAGTGTTGTCTATGACCACCTATGACATCAGAAGTAGTGTCATGGCAATATTGGCAAAAAATATGTGAATCATCCCAGGTAACACATTAAAAGGTTGCATATGTCAATAAAATTCTTCCTTTGTAAGTTCATGGTAGAAGGATGTGGGACTTTACTTTGACTTCTGACACATATAGATTCACCACATTTGGATTCCCCAAAGCGCGTCTCAGGTAGCATTGTTTTTCTGAGAAACTGCTGAGTATGCAGGATTCTTTTTCCCTGAAAAGCAGTTCTGCATACAGAGCCACATTATCATGGAAGGCCTGTTTATGCACAGTGACATTTTACAGGCACAAAGTTATGTTCAATGCTGCCAGTTGTGCCATAATTTAAATCCCATTTTGTTGCCTTGCCTTGGCAGTTGAGCATCATCTCAGTTTAAGAAAGACAGAAAAGTCAAATTGCATCTGAAAGCACATGCACCTTGCCCTGAAATATGACATCTACAAACCCCTAAAATGAGACTTTTCTTGACCTTGGTGAAGGTTTGGCAGTGCCAGTCCTCTTCATGGGTTATGCTAACATTGAATGGCAAGTGTACCACAGATTGTGAAGCACCAATGCAGAGTTGGCACATAGACATTCTGGTGAGCATTTCAATGTGCATTGCCTTCTGCTTCCACACCCTCCTCTATGTACGAGTAGCTTACACAAGAAACTGATAGGAAATAAATCTACAGGAATCAATCAAAAGGTACATTCAAGACAAATAATATAACAATATCCCCAGCAGAAAATAAATTGGGTAAATTTGATAATGGACAGCATTAGAGATTCTTCGGTTCTTATTTTACCTAATTTTTAAAAGACCAAAGCACTTTGCAAATCAAAGCTCAGATACCCTTCAAAATTCATTTTTCCAAGTTTATTGATCAAAATATATGTACAAAAGTGTGTATATCCAGGAAGATAGCGTAAAAATTATGTTATGAAAAATGCTTGCAAAAGTGTACATATTAAGCAAAAATGTGTATATTAAGCAATAATGTATATATTCAGAAAATTTACATAAGCTGCTTCTGAATTGTCATGGAAGCCTTAAAAATAGTCTCAAAATTTGAGGTGAGACAACTTAATGCTAGCAAAAAGAGAAACCAAAACTGACAGATGCATCCATCCTTAGAAAGCAGTATTGAAAACCACTGTCTGGCCTTCATTAAAAACAAATTAAATGAATAAAATTAAAAGGAGACACTTTTTAAAATCCAGAAATGCAAAACAAGAGAAACAGTTTCATGTCTGCCATAACAGGTTGGTCTCTGAGTATTACATCATTTCTTATCCAGGTTCTAGACAGATCCATACCACCTTCATTCCAGAGAATGCAACTATCAAACACTTGGATAACTGAAGCCACTGGGCCTCTAATACAGTTCACAGGAATGGATACTTCGAATACTTGTTGAACTGCAGCAGGGATCTGAACTGCAATGTTTCTTGGGATATACGTCAATTTCAGCATGATAATTCAAGCGAGAAAGCTCCTTTGTGCTGCTCACTTTCAGTGTACTGTTAACAATTAAAAACACTAAATAGCATCCATGGGCATTTTTTGGGCTTTCATGACCCAGCACTCAATAATCTTGTGGAGGCTTTCCATGATATTACTTCATCCAGTGGTTACCCCATGCCTTCTCCCGCTTTTTCTCTGAATGGGACACATGCAGTTTTATTTTGCTATTGTTCCATGAACTTTTCCTCACAGTGACACGCTCCACTGTCGTTTGGTGCTGATGCTGACATTGTTGAGGGGGGGAGTGTCACTTGTTATGCTTTGCTTTGCAATTCCTGCCCTGAGCCTTGCTGCCACTGCCGCTCTGTGTGCTTGCAACAGGCTTTTCCTCTCACCCGTGTTTCTTTCAGCAAGTCCAGTTCCTTTGCAGCAATGAGGGAGCGGTTTCTTGGTAGTAACAGGAATTCCCTGTCTATTGGACATTTGGGGTGAAAGAAGTAGGGAGGAGACAGGGGAGAAGAAAGACACAAGGGCATCCAAAGGGCTTTGTCCACAGGAGGATCCTTCAGTTCCTTTCTGCCTTTCTGCTCCACCTCAAAGCTCCCCCGCCACCCCCATCCATTCTCTCTCTGACCTGCAAATGGCCCTTCCTCTTCCCTCAGAAAAAATAAAATTTGTGGTGTGTTTCCAAGTCCTCTTGATTGCCTCCTTTGCCCTCTTAAAGTGTGTGTCTACTTGGAAGGTTATCCTTAGTGGCTTTACAGGTATATCGTATTGACTTGAGTGGAGGTGACTGGGACTGGGGAAAGAGATCTGAGAGAAAGAAGGCTGTTGCTGTTTGCTTTTGGATAGAGGAAATATTAGCAGTCACAAATGACACCATCCTTATAAAGGTGGCTCTGGGTAAGAACGTGTAACTGAGAAAAGGCACAGTATTAAAATACCTCCATAGCGATCTTACCTCAGAACATCTCTTTCACACACACACAAACATACAAGAGTGAGAATGAGCAGGGAAAGTGGTGAAAGAAATATCTTTAATGCTTCTCTGATTTTATCTTATTTTTTACTGTACTTTCCTAATTTTGTATAGTATTTTATCATCTTGTTTTATGGATTGCTGTAAGCTGACCGGAGAGCTTCAACTATGGAGCAGTATAAAAATGAAATACACACACGCACACCTGGCAGGAGCATCCCACCATGAAGGAATGAAGACAAAGGGCCCTTTTCCAACATGCACCTGGGCTAGACAAAGGACTGCTTGGCTGTGTTTCCACGGCAGCTGCAGCCCTCCACACCTGAGCTCTGCCTACTGGACTCAGGAGCAAGGAGGGCAAAAGGTGCCACTCCACAGTTCTGAACTGTTTTCTTGACATTGCAAAGATACACTGTGCTCCAATGACAATCTATTTAGGAAGTTCTGCCCACACTTTGATTGAAAAGCACTTTGGGGGATTATATATCAAAGAAGAGAAAGTGGATGTAGAAGGCCCCTAAAGAGTCCTGTGAAGGAAGCAGAAGATAACACAGTGGGGCAGTGCTGGAATTCAACCCTTGTGTGGAGGGCCTTATGATTATAAACATTTTGCTGCAACTTTAGTATTGGTTCTGTGTTTGTAACTTTCCAGGATGGTATATGACTTGTGCAGAATATATTACAATATTTTTAGCTTTGTTTGTTTCATACAAACAGTAAGTAGTTTGTGATCAACCACTCTGAACTTTATTTTTTATTAGAATTCATGTCTTCCCCCAGCAAAACAAAAATCAAACGAACAAAGCTGTCCACACTCACTTTGACATTAGACTGCATAACTCAGTGCATGCTTTCATTGTTTATCCAGATATAGGACTGTATCAAAATGTGGGGAGAGATCATTAATACAAAGTGCATTGTGCCAACATAAACTACCATAGTGCAAGAGTCATAGTATTAGTTAGCACACTGATTTTTCAGAACAATTTGGGCATCAACTAATACCATTGGTGTTGCATTAGAATAGCTTCCACTAGTGCAATGCAATTTATAGAAACATTATACCCTGATGGATGCTGCTTATAAGCTTTTCTAAATAGTTGCTTTTTCAGAGATAATTATGTACAGTTGCTTCTTAATCTCAAAAGAACTGTTGTAATAATTTGGCAAAAGGGATGAAAGATTAGCAAATATAGACTTCCAGAATGGCATGAGTATAAAGTGTTCACACGTCAACGCATGTTAGCTAGATATCACTGTTATTTCTGGAGAGTATGGTTTGCAGAATTTTTATGGGTTTTTTCCCACTTCAACCCTACTTCGAATTGCTCCCTGATTCTGAATATATCTTCTGCTTGTATTTCTGAGTTTTCTATACATTTACAAGGCAGTCAGTGATCAATGATAAGGATGAGGTGTGGCATTATATTAGTGTGTTTTAGCATGGTCATACTTCTATATTTCCAGCTGTCCTAAACAGTATAGGAGGAAATAATCAAAACAAATGCTCGAAATTAATAAATATGTTGCACATTTTCTAAAATTTGCAAGATTGCACTTGCTTCCCTCCTATTTTTCCACAATTGTGCATGGATTAGGAACTAAAGATTCTCAGCCTTCCAATGCAAGGAATCTGAGATGCAAAGGCAGGAAAAAGCAAAGCAAAAGCTCCACTCATTCAGGCAGAAAGTTTTGGGTGCTTAGATATTAAAATTCTGATCCTTTTTATTCAATTGTATTTGTGGTGCTGATTTTTTCCCCTGATGATCTCCAAGTAAATTACAGGTGCAATGTAGTCCTCTTCAATGCATTCCCAATAAATCTGGCCTGTCTAAATGGATAAAAATTTCAGTACAAATTTGGCATTTGTTATAATCTTACTGAAATTCATGGAGCTTTTTTCCATCTGCAGGTGGGCAACACTTTCAATTGTGGTGTGGGTGTTCCTAGACAATGTAGGAGACATAATAGTTGCTTTATACACAGTGCTATTTTCTCCAAGCATATTGTTGCAAATTATTTGATGAGTGGGCTTAGGCCAAAGGAAAAAGGATCTCCATGTCCAACTGGGAGTTAGGTAACATGGTGGCAGACCCATGATTCTTGTGATGTCTAGCTTGTAATTTCTAAACCAAATGGATATCCAAATGAAGAGTGGATATCTGAAATCCCATCTTCTAATATATTTGCCAACTGCAACCCTGGAGCAGCATCTGAGGCTCTGTGTCATTGCGCTTACCGGAACCACAATAGAAGGGCACAGAATGGGATACCTTCTGGTCATGGCTCCATTGTGGGTGCTTCCCTGGTAGGCAGCGGTGCCATCTCCTTGTTGCCATCACTTTTCATCTAATGACATGCAGATACTGTTGGTTGTTTCAGATAAAACCCTGGCTGAATAATTTACTGTTGCCAAGCTGCAATTATATTATTGTGTGTTTACTGATGTTTTTGTGATTTTGTGACTTTGAAATTTGTTTTTATTGTATGTTTTATCAGCTACCATTTTTAGCACCATTGACAGTTGCCTCAAACAAATATGATTTAACTGAATACTTTGGAGGATGATGATTTCAATAAATAACTGTCATAGTTAGGTCTACAGGGAAATCAATGATGCCAAATGTGCATCGGGGCCATAATTTAAGACCACTCAGGTCTGTCTCTTGTTTTTGAAATGGTGACTGCTAGCAATGATTGGAAACTGAGCTACTGGCCATGATTTCAAATCAGCAGTCACAAACACTGCCTGGTTAAAGTCAGAAATGTAACCTCTGTATCTACAAATATATCACAAGTTCCAGTCAATCCAACTGGGGCTCCCAATGCACTCATTTGCAGAACCCTTCTTCCACAACAGACGTTAACACAATACAGCCCTTCCTTAACAAAATGCAGTCCTGTACAGACAGGCAATCTCATGTTCTAAA
This sequence comes from Varanus komodoensis, assembly GCF_004798865.1. NCBI lineage: Eukaryota > Metazoa > Chordata > Lepidosauria > Squamata > Varanidae > Varanus > Varanus komodoensis. Next base: position 3,082,741 of record NW_025335641.1, read on the forward strand.
TATACATTAGTCTCTTGTATTCAGTCTAACAAAGGGCAAACTTCAGCATGCATTAAGTGCTTTAAAATTCCAACTGTTTTAATGGGAGAGTTAAGCAAAGCAAAAAAGGATACATATCTAAACTTTGACTAGATTGTGTCTTATATATAGGGACAAACGCTAGATTCTTGGTGATGGTAAGAAGCAATCTTATAACATAGAGGCAGTTTAATTAATTATTTTAACCATTTATACACTGCCTTTCCATCCTGCAAGGAAGGCAACTTACAATTAAAAACAGGACAATGTCAGATACATTAAAATAACCAATCTAAAAACAAATAAACATGGCAATAACAGAACCACAGGCAGCAATATATAACCAAAATGGAAAGATGCTCTCCATGCTAAAACATGGAGATGATAACATAAGCAGGGCTGGGCTGGATCAGCCCCAGGGTCCATCTAATCCAGAATTCCATTCATGTAGGGGCAATGTGAACAGCCAATTGGCTGCTCAGAGGATTCCATAAATAGGGTATTAAGTATATTAGTTTCCCTCTGCCCAAGTTCCCCAACAACAGGTGTACGTAAACATATTACCTGGAGGTAGCATATAGCGATAAGGATTAATAACCATTAATAGCGGTTTCTTCCATTAATTTGTGCAATCCCCTTTTAAAGCCATCCAAACTGATGGTCACATCTTCTGGAAGGGAATTTCACAGGACTTCCTTTTATCTATCCAGAATCTTCCTCTGCTCAGCTTCATGGGGTGCTCCAAAGTATTATAAGTGAGCAAAAAAAGTCTCACTATCCACTTGAAAGGTGGGGAGGAAAAGAAAATGTCTCCATAAAGATTTCTGTCTAAGGAATGATGGGAAGTATTCAGTATTGCTGGTGCCTGTCTGTACATTCAGTTGCACTGGTAGGACTCATTGTTAGTACAAGGAAGAGTTAAAGCCATCCTAGAAATGAGCCCAATTTGGTTGTTTCTGGATTGGTGGTACAGGTAACCAGAGCTCCCTTCAGGGTTGTTGCAGCTAATTAAGCTGCCTTGAGTTCACCACAAGTGGAAAATCCAATGCATTAGTAATAGTAATAATAGTACATGCAATGTAATAGTAACAATAATAATTAATAATACTCTCCTATGCTGAAGGGATGATGCTGGTTTAGGAACTGTTAGTTTCCCATTGTACTAGTGATGAATCATGTTGGTACACAGGCAGCATAGGATACTGCCCCATATTTTAATAAATAATTACAATCAGTAATTATTGTGTTCATCTTCTCCCCTCCTTCATTTCTTTCCTCCTTTTCCCTCACATATCATAATTCACTATTTTGAAACTTTTCAAGTGAGAGTTCAAAATTGTTATATCCGAACTAGGAAATTATAGTTTAATCAGGTGATGCAAGCCAGTGCCCAGTTCCCTTCCGGATATTGACCTAAGATCATTATATCTGGCCCTAGTCATGCAAGGACAGGCCAGAATCTTGTCATGCTGTGCCTTGGCCTGGAATGAGCCAAGCTGAGCCAAGATCAAGTGTACAAATGCTGAGAAATGCTCACAGCTTCTTCATGCAATGTACATAAAGTATAGAATTCTTTGCACAAAGTACACAAATTATGTAATGCTTTGCACAAAGTATGCAAGATACGCAAACCCTGAAAGTCATGTGTGTGGAAATAGAACAGCAGGTACACTTGTGGTGTGTGACTGTGTGCATTAGTGGGCCTTGTAGACTTGCAAGATGCCCATGCTGTCATTTGGTGTAAGGCAGATTTAGGACAGAGAGCAAGCAGGGTGGAGTCCAGGGAACTGAGCCAAGAATATCCAAGGATTCCCATCCCCAAGCCAGATTCCTCACATATTGATATCTGACCCACACCAGATTGATTATTCAAGTAAGGCTTTATACTCACTTTATACTACTATGATATATTGTGAACTGCTCCAAGAACACCATGTACTGAATGGTATAGAGATCAAATTACTGTCACTGATTCCACTACTAATATTACAAGTTATATTACAACTTCAAGGGTTTTTTTTAAATAAAGTTCTTTATAATCAGTATACACTTTGCAAGACCTGAACACAGCTGATCAAATAAAATCATTCTGCAAGAACTCAAGGTCTCTGCAATGTAAAATAAGCCACATAAATTTCCCAAATGTTGAACTTCTGAAATATAGCAGGACAACACTTAATTAAAATAAGCATTGCTAATGCTACCATTTCTGTGCTGCAACAATATACTCACAAAAGCATAGGCTCATAGCAGAAAATGCTACAAATGTATTAATGTAAACATTTAGAGAAAGAGTAGAACAAAGATTCAAATACCCTGTTCAAACTTAGCACTATGAAATACGTTAGTGATTTGCTGATGACATAAATTTAGAAATGCGCTCAGATTAAAGGCAAATAAGAAAATATATATTTCACTCTGAGTGATTTTCTTTCAGCATTAGAAAAGAGATGATGGAAAAGTAAGAGTTTGAAGGTCATGGAGATGATTCCAATGTCTCTCTTTGTAGCTTCATACGGAAGCTACATAATGGCTATGAATCGTGCAGGTGCTGGTTTTAAATCTAACCTCAGCCATGAACCCATTGGGTTGTGATAGCCAAGCCATTATTTCTCAGCCACAGCAGCTTTCTTCTTCCATGCAGTATGCTGGGTGTGGGGGCATAATAATGCAGATCTAAATGCACAGGGTAAATGAAAAGATTACTGAAATAATGCATTTGAACACTCAATCCCCCTCTTCCTCATTCCCCACCACACAAATTCTTATTACATATAATATGGGATGTCACAGTGAGTTTTCATCCAGCCTTTAGAATTGTTGTCATAAGATAAACTAGTACGTCCAGACAGGGGGTCATCAACAGTAGCCTTCATTATTGCATATTGACTAGGAAGGCATTTGGTCACATTTTAATTTTAATTTACCTAATTTCATTTATCCTTTGAAATGTGTACTTCTCCAGCTTTTGCAGTGGAGTTATCCATTCATAATCATATACATTAGGAGAAATGCCATTTGGAAATTATATTATGGAGATTGCTTGCAAAATGCTGTATATTAGGCAAATATGTGTACAAAAATGTGTACAAATCTAAATTTTCATGCAAAGGTCAAAAAACAAATCACAGTTCATGATGAGGTGGACTTAAGATGGGGAAAAAAGGGTGAAGCTAAAATTGACAGATTAATCCCTAGCTACGTCACACATATACACACATACACATAAGTGTGTGTGTGTATAAATATAAATGGGGAAGCCTGAAAAGATGGGAAAATATTCAACCTTATAACTGGGGCTGCATAATCTATTAAACAGAATACAGCCAAATGCATGCATAGCACAGCCTGCCAGATACTCAAGAAACCAACCAGCCATTTCTGCAATAGATGCAGGTAGCAAACTTCTAGACACTAATACACAGATTACTTTCTGTCACAGATTGTTAGGTGTTGTGAAATAGGATTCCCTCCTTCACACATTCAAAGCCACAGACCTTTCTTGCAAAGAGTTAATTGACCCAAGCTTTTTCTAGAAGCACAATCACCCGGAACGAATCTCTGAACATGTATAGAACAGTTTGTTGAATCCAATGTAGTACTTATTTCTAGGAACTCTCCTTTTGAGTATGTTTGGGGCCTCATCTTTTGGGAGAGGCTTTCTGGAAATGAGCATGCCTTCTCTCTACACACCAGTCTAACTGGATAGCCTGCTCTGCTGATGTCATGTCATGGTGGCAAGAGCTGTACCCATTTTGTCCATCTCTGAGAAGTCCCTGTTCCAAGTCTCCCCCCAATAAGTGTACAACTTATTCTCAGAGACTGCCACAGTTCCTGGGCTGTCTATCCTTGCAGTAAGTGTCTTTACTTCTCTCATCCCAACATCTGGAATTGGTTCACATTCTGAGCTCTCCCCACACCCTGCTGCTCCTCCTCCTCCTGAGTCATGTGCCCTGGAAATGTATGCCAAGAGGAACTGCTCCTCTCAGCCCCAACATCTGGCATCTTTCATTCTGTCACCTGTGCATGGACAGTATTGGATCTTTTGTACTAGAATAACACTCTATTTGTGCTAATTTTCATTAGCACTAGTTGTGTCTATTAATTATTTCAGGTACAATCTGACTGGCTCCATGGCAGATGAATCCAAACCTTCAGACCTGGAAACTTTAGAGTCCAATGACAGATGCAATGCATTTTATCTGACAGTTGCTTTCAGCCATCTGGATAAAGTGTGTTGGGGATGGGAGAGGAGGCGGCCTGGGCATTGATAGAACTAGCATATGCACGTGGACCCAAGCCTTCTCCCCTTCATGCCCCTTTTGCCTTCTCTGAAGGCAAGTTGCAATTGGGAGGAGGGAGATAGGGGGCAGCCACTGCAGATTTTTCTCCCTAGGAAAGTATTAGGATTTTGCACAAGTGCCCTTTTTCAGTAATGATCATTTGTGCTAATTCACTAATATGAATTAGTGCAAATCCCTCACCCCAAGAATCAAAAACTGGTCTACAGGTCTATAAAATTTGGATGACTCTGAAAAAGCTTGTCTGCTGTGAACTCCACTGGTTTGATTTATAGAACTCCAAGTTTATTTGAATCTGTTGTGGATTCTATGACATCCTAAACCACTACTGAGTCACCATAAGTGGCTGTTTAGTTGCATTTGCCTTAGTATATCATAGGTTGAATAAACCTGTTTCAAGCTGACCGAATGATAATCACAAATCCCCCTTCAGTGCATGCATTTCACTGAAGAACAGAGCAGAGCTAAGGAAATCTGTACCCGAAAGATTTGAGGTGATACATATGGATAAAGCAAAGGAAAAAAATACACTGGAGTAAAAAGCATTATTGATTATTCACATAAAGGAAATCAAAGTCACATCAATTTAATTTTCTCCATACAAAAATAAGGATTTGCCTACTACCATCCAAAAAGGAATCATAAACTCCAGTCAGTTTATGTACAAAATAAATAATTCATCACTAATAACTTTAAAAATCACCTGTCTGTTCTTCATAAACTGTCCCTTTATAGCTCATTATTTTATTCATTTATGTACCTCCTCTTCCACAATACTGTCTTGATCTGCATTTTGTTCCCGTGGAATATTTATGCTCTGTTGGCACCCAGTATTCAGTGTTTTCAATGTGTTTAATGTTATACCTAAAGTCAAACTGTACATTCTTACGATTTGTATAAACAGGACCTCTTGGTCCAATTTTACATTCCATTGTTCAGCAGATGGCTCTAATATGCTGATGCACTGGAAGATCCCTTAACACTTTTTTCTAGAAAATGTGATCAGAAATAGCCAGAATGTTGACAATCAGTGTAACAGCTGCATAGAAACGTTACTGCTTGAATGTAAGGATGCTTATGGCATAGGGATGCAAGAGTATGCTTGCTTATAGGAAGACTGTATGGAACTTGAGGGACAATGGGAACCCTAAAGGATATTGTGTGAAATGGTGCTGGAGAGTGTAGGGGGAAGAAGAATCAGGAGACATCACCACTCTCTCTTCATCCTTCAGATAGAAGTGAACTGCCACGGAATCCTTGTTCCAACATGGAATCATAGAATAGTAGAGCTGGAAGGGGCCAGAGGGCCAACGGGGTCCAGCCCCCTATTCAGTGCAGGAGCCCCAACTAAACCATCCCCCTCAGGGAGCTGTCCACTCGCATCTTGAACAGAAGTAGTCTCTTTATGCCCAGGTTACTCCATGATCCAACCCGTTTTGTATGCATACACGACTGGTTGGTTGCCTCAAAGACCTTTTCTGCTTAATCATAGATTGGAACAACAGTGACAAAATATGGAGAAGGAAACCATGTATTTTACTAGAGATGATGCAGACTATTTTCTTTCAAGGTTTTGACATGACCAAAGCTTTACAGGCCATACAAAGATAAATGAGACTGGAATGATTAAACACCTAGAGTTTTGTACACAAACCATCCATCCATCTAACATGCAAGTGCAGCAGAATCATTAGCTTAAAGGATCAGGGTTAGGGGCTGAGGCCAACTTACCAGCCATCTATAAATAAAATCAATAACCGTCTTCTAATTTGTTGGCGCCTTGTACTACAAAAATGAAGGCACAAGATAAGATAAGCTGGCCTGGCCTGCACACAGTTGCACCTGGCCTTTATATGATGCACAATACCACTTCTATGTCACACCCGGAGTTGTCTGGATCAAAGAGATTGCAGGATTCAGGTGAAGTGCTAGCTGCAAAGCCCACTTCTCTTTTAGGTAGTTCCCCCTCCCCCAGCTAGTTTCAGTAGGTAATCACTGTATTTATGTAAGGTGCTGTGTTTCATGCTTCATTGCAGCATTGGGCATCAGGTCACCTGAATGCCCTCCTGACCAGCTATTTTGGTGGCCACAGCTACAATATACACCATTTCTGAACTAGGAAGTTTTTATAAACAAAGTAAATGTTTTATAATCATCACAATTATATTCCCTATTTGCTCATAAAACAAATCATTTTCACTGAAAAACTTGGATAAGCGCCTTAAATACTGGAGCCATGAGCAAATGGCTTCTCAGAGTTCTCATATGCATGCCCCAAACAAGGCTCCAAACATTCAGACATCTATATTGAGCCATAAAATTCAATTGACTGGTTCAGAGCAGTTCTAAGGTCTCCACCACCATTCAAGACACCCCAAAATATTTCATAATATAACAGTAAATAATATACTGTAGCTGTGAAGAGTTCCTTTTTTCTCCGGCAGTTGTGTGCATTGCAGATTAGTGTCAGGATCTGGGCTGCTCTGGTGGCCAGAACTAGAACAACCACCACTGGATTTGTCAGATCTATTCCCAGGCCCTGCTACAGCTCTCAGCCTCCTGATGATTTCAACTAGAAGCCCTCAAGAGCTTCTAGCTGAGCAAGCTAGGTAAGAGCAAGCTTTCCCTTCCAGAACTGGTCTCAGCAACATGGCTTTCCTAGTTTCCGGGGTGCCTGCATCTTGCCCAACCAGTGTCCTGTCTCGCTGTCCCACCTCAGTGACATGGGTCTTCTTGCTAGCTGTGGTGCAGTTCAGCTCTGGCATTTTGCCTGATGCTTGCCATATATCCACCCACAATTACCCTGTCCCAAGGCAACAAAATGGGTTAGGATGGTTACCTCTTCGTTACCACAGATCAAAGGTACTAACTGCTCACTTTATATAAAGTCAGAAACCCCTTTTTTGCTATTGTTAAACATTTCAGTCAGAAAGCCTTGCTGATTACTGCAAATAAGCCAGTAATCTACCAGTACATTCTTACAATACTTGCTGCCCACTTTTGTCTTAAAATAATCCCCACATGACCTGAAGGTCACTGTAGATTTGCAAGTGCTGGTTGTCTTAAGTATTTTTCCCACAATAGAATGGTGGAGGACACATCAATGAAATACATTAATCAATGGAAATAACAGTGCTGACCTGCCCACACGTGGAGCTGCCTGAGGGCATTCATAATTAATTCATTCAGCCTCCCCCAAAATAAGGCATCTTGATTGTGAAAATCAAATTACTGAATCTTTGAATATATCTATATTTTTCAAGTGGAAACAATTGATAGTATTACTTGGGAAGAAATTAATCCAGACAACTAATTAACAGAATCTAATATCCAATAAATGGAGTCTTGAGAAAGATTTCATGGGTGGTCAGTTGTGACAATAAGTGGAAGGCAGGAAACTAATACCGAATGGCGCTTTTGACACAAAAGATGAAAAGAAAAGTGTACAGTAACATTGATGCACAGGAGAGAAATACATAGGATGAGATTGTTTTGCAGCAGGCTTCTCATTAATTTTATTTTTTTAAAGTGCATTGTACAGCTTTTAATTGAGGATTGCACTTAACTGGGCATAAGAACAAATTCTCAAACTTACACAGCATCTCACTGTTTTTCACTAATCCTTTATTGTAAATTTCAATAATTCAAAACAAAAACAAAAATGAACCATAAAAGTATTACAATTTTCTGCAACACTTAAATGTATAGGATTAAACTACAAGTTACAGGATTGCACTGTACAATTTAGTATTTTATTCCCAATAGAGCAGG
>NW_025335641.1:3090930-3254436 GCF_004798865.1 Varanus komodoensis
GTTTTGATCATGACAATGCAATATGGTGTGTTTCCGTCATTTCCAGTTCCTACACACACACACACACACACACACACACATCCATCTTCCTTGTTTTCAGGGCCTTGACAATAGTACCACAGCCAAAGTATGAGCTGAAACTCAATCAAAGCAAATTCCTCAAACAGTAGATGCCTAGTTAAATGCATTGCAACAAAAATATCAGGGGCCTTGGCTGAAATGTGAGCATCAAGAGACAAGACCCTGAACTATGGCAACAAAACTTGAACAAGACAGAAAGTCCAGAAGCAAGGCTTGATGACAAGTCCAATTTGTAGCCCCAGGGCAGAACAAGGACATGGTTGTGCACAAGCCAAGGGTCATGTATAGAAAGACAAACAGAGGTAAAGGTAGGCACCTTGAGCCAGAATAACTAGGCAACATACATGACAAGAGTCAGGGAAAAGGCAAGAGCAAAACCACAGCCAGGAAGAAGATTGATGTGGCTTAAGTGAGATGGGAAGGCAGGAAGCAAGTCAAGCAAGATGGATCCAGTTGAGCAAACAGGAAAACCTGTGTTGCTGAGGCCACTCATTTAAGAGGCTTGCTTTTCAGTGACTCGTTCCCCCCATGGTTCCCAGCTGGTGCTCATTGGGAGGGTGGGATTAGGACCCATCTTGAAAATACTAAGGTGAGCTTCTGGTTCTGACCATCAGGTGAAGAACCAGAGGAGTCTGGATTCTGCCAGAGGAGTTCTTTTATGCATCAGACAATGGAAAAAGGAGCTACACTGGCTCTTTCTTTTTCGCTCCTGTTTTGTCTAAAATGCTTCATTCTTTCTAACACAGTTAAAGAAAAGTTGGGTGTAATGAATCTGGTTGCCAATATTAAGCTGTCAGTTCACATGACAGACCTGTGGAGCAAACTCTGGTGGATTTTGTAATCTCTCAGGAAAGGCATGGAATTGCTCTGAATTATCTTCCTCTTAAATCTCTGAACTTGATTTTGACAGGATCTAACAGGCCCAGCATGTATATGTGAATGGCAAGGTTTTGTCCCCAGACCTGAATAACTGGTACAGGGACAAGATTCTGATTCCCTCCTGATATTGCTGGATTACAACTCAGTCCCACCCACCATGGTCAAGGATGATGGGAGGCCAGTTTCCTCACTATAACCTGCCATGGTATTTAATAAAGACATTTAAAGTGGCAGATACAAAAGCAGGACCATAGGAGTGAGTGAAAGGGAAAATGAGTCAAAAGAAGGTTTGAGCCTTCTATCCCAGAGTGTGCTTCTTCAAAACTAAAATTACATTGCAGTAAAGAAAAATATCATGATTGACTGTATTTACCTGATTTGCAGAATGAGTAGTTTGTTCCTTACTTCAGTGTTATGTCTAGTAAAGAAAGGACACAGCCCACTAGATACTAGGTACTGATTTAAAGTACTGTCTGTTTTGGGGTAACAGGCAGCCTACCACAGAATCTCTGAAATAGCTAGCTTGGGGTCCCAAGAATTCTGATGACCAGGAGAAGGACAATAGGCATTAGTCATACTAGCCTTCAAAGGCGTAGAATTTGCTTCGATTTGGATGAAGGTTTATGCAATATCTAAATCCAAGCAAATATGCTGCCTCCACTTTCATACGCTCACACACCATCACACACCATTAATAATGTTATAGAAAATAATAGTCCTAGCAGAACAGCTTCCCTTCAGCTAGTCAAGAGTAAAGTAGAAGTCAATGCAAAGGTAATGCTGGTGGCAAAACACTGAAGACGGAGAAATCACAGAAGATAATCTATGGTTATTTCTAATGGATGTGAGAAAGAGCTTCCAGAGCAATCAATGATTGTTAAGATTTCTGCAGCCTTAACAATGGCAGATAGTATATTCTTCACTGGTATTGAAAAAGAAAAGAAAAAGCACTATACTACTTTGTACTTCATTAACAATAGATAATTTCCCCACAATTTCCCCACAACATTTTTCCTATGAGTAGCCTGCTCTTTACACCCTGGTAAAAACATTCTTAGTAGTTATTATGAAATGGTAGCTTTGCAGAGTAACAAGGGCATAACTTTGGACAAAATGTGCACTGTTTCACTCTGTGAGAAACAAAGGCCATAAAACAAAATATTTTGTGCAGGGTTTTTTAAGCCTACCCAAAAATAAGGCCCCAGTGAAAACAAAATTCAATTTTGTTACAGAACAAAAGGTTGAATGGCATTTAAAAATGAGAAACTGTAACTAGAGGATTAGGCTGGCTTAAAAAAAGAAATGGAATTGTAACAAAGAGAAAATAGATGATGAAAAAATAAAAGCCCATCAAATGCTATACAGAGTCCCTCTCTGTGTGTTGTCATTGCTGTTATTGTTGTTACCCATATCATTCTTAAAGCACAATTCTTCACATGTCCACTCAAAAGTAATTTCCATTTAGTTCTGTTAACAGGTCTGGAGGGAAAGTAATGTCAGACCCTCCTTGCTCCATTGCTTCCATCAGCAGGATCACATGCAAAAGGTGTTTGAATTAATTTTATTGAAGGTTTCTTGGTTACATGCAGCAAAAGTCTATTTAAACTTCAACAAAAAGGGGAATTACTTTTCCATAAACAATAACATGCTGGGCTATATAACTCATGGAGGGGTTTGTCTCTTCCCCAAGAAATAACCACTGCCTCTAGGAACTCCTGGACGGATAGCCTGTGTTAAGCCCAGGGCTGTTGTTTGCTTCCCCAACAGTCCCTCCTGCCAGCTTGCATCCAAAGCACCACTCCACCCTCAGTCTTCCTTGCTTTCCAAAACAATGCTAGCAAATTGCTATTCTGTCCCAAACAGGGTTTGCCAATAAAGGGAGACAGCAAATGCTTTTTCTCCCTTTCTGTCAAGGGGGAAGGCTTAACCATCTATTAATCTGTCTCCATGCCCCATGGAGAGCCATATATGTAGCTGTTCCTGGTCTCTCCTATGTCACACCCTAGATTTCCTCTACTGCCATTGTAGCTTCTCCTATGTGCCCTTCTCCAGACCTCTCTCTTTTATCATCCCCTTCTTCCCTTCCTTTTCCTCCCCTGCATTCTTGCCCCACTTCAGGGGTTGCTCATTCTGGCCAGAATGGTGAACTGCAGGTGAGGCAAAGTGTGTGACATCACTGGCTTAATGGTCTCCCTTGTCAGGTGTTGTTCCCTTGCCAATTGTGCTGGCCAGGGCACCTGTTGGGCTGCTGGCAGTGGCCATGAAGCCAGATTGGGCATTTGGTAAGAGGTGGTAAGTTCTGCTGACCCTTCACAAGTTTCATGAGAATTTTTCCCAGGTGAGTTTGTGTAGGATTGATACTTTTATGAGCTATATAGCTTCACAATATGAAGTGTTCAGCTGAGATAGAGCTGTATGATTTCTGAGCTGAGGCTGACTTACCCACTCTGAGCCACCTGAAATCCAAGTAGGATCTGAGAACTGAACCAAAATATCCAACTTCCAGTCTTCAAGTCTAACACTTTATCCCCTAGTCCTTACTTTCTTTCCAGAAAGTCTCTTTTAGTGTCATCACCAATTTTCCATAAAGCAAACCTGGGGGAAATTATGTATATGAGGGCTCCAGCTAAAGTGAACATCAAGGGAAGTTCAGAACCCACATCAACTTGCCACCAAATTGCAAACTGAAGGAAAATCGGGCTAGAAAGAAATATTTTTGAGAAGACTTGAGAAATTGCTCAGAGCTTCTACATATCTCTATTAATTGGTTTGCCCAAGGCCACCCAATGAATCCATGGCTGAGGTTAGATGAGAAACCAAGTCCATATCCCTTTCTGGGTCACACAGTGGCTTTACACAATCATGAGCTTTTTTTAAAAAAAGGTTGCTAGGCATAGGAATGGGATGAAGAGAGGACGGAGAGAGAGAGAGAGAAAATGAGAGACTGCAAATAAAGAGGTACAAACAAAAGGGCAAGACAACCTTTATTTTGTGTTTCTTTTAATCCTGAAGGGAATGTTTGCTTAAATAATGGCCACATTTTCAAAGATGGTGAAGTGTAATTCTAAAAGCTATTAAAATGGTTACAGGCTCTTAAAAATCAAGGGCATACAAATATCCAAATGCATTAAAAGGAAGAGGAGGACAGCAAGCAAGAAATTAACAGATATTCACAAGTTCATTTAACTTAGAAGAGACCCTTGGGGACTGAAAAGTGGTGAACATTACAAAGTTATTTAAAAAGTGCCTGGAGACATAACAGGAAACCAGAGACCCGTTAGCTGGATAGACGGTGTGGAGAAAGTCCTGGAATATCAAGTGGGGAAACAGTTGAAGAAGCACAGCTTGATTAAGGATTGACAGTACGGATGTTAGGGTAGGTGGTGGAAAGTGGGGGTTCATGGCCCACTAGCTTGCTGGAACTCTCTGCAAAGATTCCTGCCAAGGCATTTTGAAACAATGCAAGAGGCTGGTACTGTAGGAGCACTGATATCTCAGAAATAACATGCATAGCTTTCTAGTGAGGGGTTAACTCACAGCACCCTCTAGCAGCTTCTATCCCCAAGTGCAATCACGTGGTCGCTTCAGGTAGTTAGACCTCTGGGGTGGAGGTGGATTGTTACATGGAGAAAGAAGCCCTGGCCTATTTGCATCACCTGTGACTTGCTGAGCAGTCCACTGCACTTATTAGATGGGCCACACTCTGTATCATGTGTAAATAGATTGTACTTGAAAGAATGCCACTGCCTTTAAAGCTGCAATCATCTACTCACACATACAAGGGAGTGAACATACTTGGCTTTACTTCTGAGTTACCATTTTGGGTTGGATCAAGTCCATTTTAGTTGTACTCAGGCCACATTAACAGTGAGTTAAATTAGTTATGATTTTTGTCCAAATAATTTCAGTGGAAACTAAGTGCAACATTTTACCATATACTCCATGTATATTTGCTCAGGAGCAAGTATTTGATGAATGAAGCCAGTTAAAGGACCACATCATCCCACGTGTTTCATCTTATGCACTGAGAGCTTGCTCCAAATGACCACATACATTGAGATTCAATGAGTAGCCACCTGGGAGCAGCCTTCTCTGCACAGCTTTCCCACCAACTGTGAAAGGTCCACTCTGTTGACTTTTCAGTGCCAGGCACTTCGATAAACTCCTTTCATTCTCCCAAGCAGTTTGAAATAATGTTAAACCGCTGCATGTTTTATTTTTGGTAGTATCTTAAACGGCATGGTCTAAAATCTTATTTTTCCATGTTTCATCTGCTTGAATAAATGTCTTTTTAAAATTATTTAAAATTATTTTTTAAGTTTAAAGAGCAGTAAGTGTAATGTTTTAACATATGTTTTGTTATTTGTTTTTATTATGTGTTTTCCTCTGAACTCAGCTATAGGCCAACTTATAAATTAGTCTCAGGGTCAAGGGGAAACCAGAGCATTCTGTTGACCCTGGACATCCTCCTAGGAACTATAATATTGTTCAGTTAATGTAAAAAGTGCTGGCAAAACTTGCCATTTCAAGTGACATTTGTTGAACCAAAAGGACTTAAAATGATTTAAACTATTCCTGTTTTAATGCTGGTGAACGCAGGACTTGTATTGACTTGTACTTTAATATCTGGTAAATTTGGGATGTAGATATATTTTCCTAACCCCAGGCTGTAAAACAATAGGTTTTTGTACCTCTTGCTGGTAGACAAAATAGCCCAGGGACACACTAAGTACTGCCACCACACAGCTGGAAAGTGCACTTCCAGAACAATGAACAGTTGCTTTGCTTTCTTGTCAGTAGGAAGAGTGCAAAGTGGGACAGACAAGGAGAAAGGTTTACGTACTGCCTCAAATGTGGTTTTCACACGGTAGCGGGTACTTGTGCTTTTCCTCTTTCCTCTACCAGCCTGAAAAAGGAAAAGGAAAAAAAGTATCTCTGGTTTCCATTCAGAGTCCAAGTGTCAACACCTTCTCCACAAAGATCAGCAGTGATTCTGCATTCTTACAATTGAGCACTATTCAACACTTGGTAACTTTTTCTTTCCTTTTTTCGCAGCCAGCTATTTTCAGCTCCATCCTCCACATTTTTGCTAAGCCCTCAGAAGTGTTGACAAGTTTTCTTCAACGCCATATATCATAATGGATCTTTAAGAGAAGGCAACACAATGTGGTTAAATTTTTCCACCTAGATTTTATGAAATACATGTAACCAATTACTTTTGGTGAATGTATTAACACAAAAGAATTTAGACCATGAGTATAATGACAAGAACCTTAAGGCCATCCTGGATCCTTGATGGTAACCCTTTTCTCTAGCTTATAGCAAAGTGAATCAGACAGATTATGTTAAAATATTCTGCAGCTCCTGTTAGCAAAACAGTAATATTATGCAATAAAGATTGTATGCTGAACTGGCACGCATGAAAGAGGGATGAGTTAGAAAGCAGCTTGTTGACTAGCTGATCATAAATGGATTGTGCTTTAAGCCTGAATACCCTGATGTCGCTCTGTTCATCCACTCACAGATCACCTTGATTCCTATTAGGATTATATTTCAGCTTCTATGGAAAAAGATTGTTCTATGTATGTGATAGATGCTCTCATCACTCTGCTTCTTAATGTAATTCCAGACTTCTCACTATCAAAACTCTCTGTGTGGTCTCTCCATTTTGTATTGCAACAGTTTCATTCATTTTGAGACGCTAGCATATCTGTGTTCAGTATGGGCCCACCTGCATTTTCTGTTGCTACCTTCATCATTTCCTCAAGACATTTAGCACTCTGCAGGTCTCTCCTGTGCCTCCTGCAGACAGCTGCATTAGCTGTACAAACCAAATATCGTCTGTGTTGCTTGTCATGAGGCTGGTGGGAGTTCAGCAGTTTGAAATGCCTGTACTTTGAGTTCCAAGATTTGCTAAATAAGGCATGTTGTAGTATATTGGAAGAACTCCTTTTCTTTGCTCCCAGAGTAGTCTCCAGCTTTTAGAGGACCCTTAGGCAAGTTCTTAAGGTTGTTCCATGGCTAATACTTACCCAGTTGGATACCTGGGGGCAAGGATACCAGCCTTCTCTGCAGTGGTATCCACTCTTTGGAATATTTTCCCACATGTGGTACAAGAGGAAGAACATTTTAAATGCCTTCTGTAAGCATATGTATTCACACAGTCCTTTTCTGACCTGTAATGGAGCCAGTCAGCATCCTGTTGCTACTGCTATAAGATTTTTTTAATGTTTTAGAAAGATAGAAACAGACCAAGTCAGAAGGAGCCTCCAGGGTCCTGATCCCTGACTCCAGCCGCCTCCACTCATGACATCCCTACCATGTGCATGTCCACCCTCACCAATGGGGCTTCAACCATCTCCCGTGGAAGTCCATTCCATACCTTAGGGGTGCTGACCATTTTAGTGAATGGTTTGGATCATTTTAATTGTTGTCATTTTATCTGAATGCTGTATTATGCTTTATTTCAATGTGAATACTACTAAATAGTCAAGGAAACACCCCAGTGCCTCCTAGACATTGTCTGGCAACCACGGAATAGTTCAGATTTCCAGCTCAAGGACTGGAGGCAGTGCTTTCATCTGTTTGCAGTCAGCTTGGGAAGAACCACACTGGCTGGTCTCCAAGGTTGAGCAAAAGACCTCAGAGAGTGGTCAAAGAGGCATTTTGGGGAACAAGGAGGAAGGGAGATCAAGGCAGGAGGGATAGCAGGTATCCTGGAGGTGTCCCAGCCTGCTTCCTTCTCCCTCTGAGATGAAATCACTAGAAAGCCAAAAATGTCCTTCAAGTGAAAATGCAGAGTGGGAGGAGCAGGGAGGAAAAGATTGTGCCAGCCACTGCTCCCATTCTGCCCTGGGTGAGCAAGAGCCTCTGACTTTGGAGGCTCCTGAGGGCTGTGACCTAAATAAGTGATTCAAGTTTCCACAACTGTCTCTCCAGAGCGGACATCCCTCCTCCCCCTCCCCCTCCTCAAGGTAACTCTGCCTGCTTACTTGGCTGCCTCCTTTGGAATAATCTGTGCAACCACCCAGGGAAGCACAAAAGAAGCAGTGACTATTCATTTATTTGCTCTTCTCATTGACTGCATATATGGAAAGGGCAGGGAAATGGCGACAGTGAGGAGGAAGAGGAGCAAGACAGGAGGATGAAGGCAGTCTATTGTTACCTTAGCCATACCTACTTCTGACACTGGCCCAAGTTTTCCCTACATTTCTTGGGCAAAGCACTAGCAATTGGTATGTTTTATATACTGCTTGGTATGCTCTACGTAGATGTTGACATTTCATTATGTTGGGAGCTATCTTTTCCTACTATAAGGGAAGTGCTTTACATAAAGACTTTCTGAAAATGTCTCCAGTGGTTTGTGGCTCATTTCCACAGCCACTGTTTTTCTATAAATAAACTGCAGAAGCTCTTGAATAAAAACATTACTGTGTTCCTACATTTATTTTTGCAATTTAGCCCTGTTCAGTCATTCGCCTCATGCGGAAGCTCCAAGGAGGGGAAGCACGGATGAATATGCAGTCTCCACACCCCCGCCCTCCCCTTGATGTTCTCACTGCATGGAGATTGGCCACTGGAGATGAAAGCCCCTCTATCCATTCAGATTGTCCCTGAGATTTTAAAATCCTGATTTTCCAGGTTTCTAAAATCTTTGGGAAAGCCTTCATGGATAGTGGAGGCCTTTCCCTCAAGACCACCACCTTGTCTGTACAAGGTGACACAGACTATGCGGGAAGATGGCAGATTCAGCAATGTACATCCCCATGTAGGGCTTACATATGGGTGGAACAGCTGAATAACACTTTGAGTCTAATCTGTTAGGAACTTGCTAGTGTTCGGAAGCACATTTCTGATGCCATGTAGCACATAAAATTCTGCAGAACTGGCATGTTCTAACACAGATTCTGGTTCTTTTGCATAGATAGACTGCAACACATATTTTGATCAATTCCTTGAATTCTGTTTGTGCATTAGAATCCAACAAAACTCCACACTTTGGACAAATAACTGTCCTGATGGTATTTAGAAATACAGTCTGTGGAATTTTCCCAGTAGCGGAGATCAACATCAACTGGAGGACTATTTTTAGGACTTTTAGAGGACATGGCTGGGCATGATGACAGTTGTGGTCCAACAAATTGGAGAGCACCAGTTGACGAAGGTTGCTTTAGCTCTTTTCTCTAGTATCCACTGTAAGGGTGGACCCATCTATGCTGTTTTTTCCAGTGTCTTCCTATAGTTTTTGTAACTTTTTTCGATACCTTGAACACCTGTCTGCACCTAGCACAAATGAACTGAAAGCTGGGTTGTCATTGAGATTTCCTGCTAAAAGTAGGTGCATTTGGAAATTTCTGTAGGCAGTTAGAGGGTAGCATGTCCCCCATTCCTCCAGCTTCTCAACTTAGCAAAATCATAAGGCCAGCCTTGGAAAAAGCAGCAGAGAGAATAATTAACAATCAACATCTGAGTCTCAACTCATTTATTGAGGGACCTATACTGTTTTAATTTTTGTTCACATGGTGGAGGAGCCATATACTTGCTAAGACATCATAAATATAATCATAAAGTATCTCAAATATGGATTCACAGAGATTTCTGGTGCATTCCCTTATATCACTGATCTCACAATGGCAAATTATTACCTATTCACACAAACACACACTGAGCATACTGCAAATTGAAATTTCTCTTTCTTGTTGATGATGACGTTTGTTTTCTTTCCCAAATGTTGCCTATGCCAAAGTCATCTCCATTGCCAAAGGCATTTCTGTATAACCTGTCTGCTGCAGCCTTCATTCTGATATCGAAAATGGTCTTTGCAAGAGCAAGGGGGAAACTCTTCCCCACCACTACTTGTTTCTCTTTCTTTCCTTTTGCTCGGGCTCTGTTTCAGAAGGTTGTTTGTTTTCTGTTTGTAATTGAATGAGACTTTGTCATTTGTCAGTGTCTGTATTCCCTCCTATAATATTTTGCTGATTTCTAGTATTTATCTTACTCACAGTGGTGGTGCAGAATCATAAACAAAACCTCAGTGTGCTTTAAGAAAAGGTTATTTTATCAAAGCGTGGTGTGTTTTTGGTATGTGTATACACACAGAGAGAGTTGTGCAATTGCGTAATTGTTCTGTCTCATGAACAGTGCATCCTGCTCTGTGCAGGATACAAAGCCATACAGGTGAAAGAGAAAGAACCACTGTGACTAAGCCAAATTTTGGAACAGTTTCAAAAGTAGGAAGATAGGGGACATTGTGTTTACTCATCCTAATCCTCGCTAAAATAATAAGAAAAGAAAACCATGCATTGGTGTTTGCAGAGGCCCATGCTGTAATCATGGCCTCTTCTGCCTTATTCTCTTATGTGCTGGGCACCCACTGCTCTCACTTTCTATGCTACATTAATAATATCAACACTAGCAAGCCAGCAACAGATGACTTAATGGGTTCCATTTGCAAAGAACTTATGAAAAAATACTGCTCGCTTGTTCTCCCCCATCCCTCTTTCTTTTTAATGTTCAGTGCCTCTTCTGAGCTTTGTTTAAATTCCAGGTTTGAACAAAGCCCAGAACGCTCTATGAAATGCAGCTAAAAGGATGAACTTTGGCACAGTTTCAAATGGAAACAGTGTAAAACTAGACACAGATGACTTCCATCATGGCTGTGGCTACACCTACAGGGCCCCTGAGAAGCTGGACAAATAGGACCCCGTGCACAAATTAAATTCACTCATTCAAGTCCTACAGTTTCCTCATCATCATCTATGTTTTTATTAGATGCCTACGATTCTGTTCCACTTATCTTTTCCTCATGATTATGGCATTCTGAAAGAGAAGCAGCTCTTTTGCTGCAAGGTTAGAGGAATGATATGAAGAGGGCCTAAAACAAACTAAAATAGAGTGCCTTGCAGGTTCTCCAATCAAGTGCTTTTTCAAATTATGCCTGCGAAGGAATACTAATATAAAATACAGCATTAGAAGAGGAATATATATGTGTGGAAGATACTGGTTGAGTCAGGCATTCTTCTTAGCATGCAATGCATACGTGAGGAGAAGCAGTGCTCAGACTCTCCCTTGTCATGTCTGTCACCTTCAACTTGTGGAGCTCAAATGGCTGAAGCGGAGAGCCTCCTGTGTCCATGGGGGCTCTCCACGTGGTTAAGACCCCTACATGAAGGCCGGTGTGGAGGCGGTCCACCTACCTTCATTTGGCAGGGAATTCCGGAGTGTGGGAGTGGGCATCAGGAAGGCACGTTCCTGTGTCCCCACCAGATCCACCTCTGATGGCAACAGGATGGAAGAGATGCAAACATCTTAATATGCAGGTAGGCTTGAATGGGAGAAAGAAGTCTGTTTTGGAGTCCTATTCGTATCTCAAGCTGCATAGTTTTTCATGAACAAAAAGCATGAAGTTTGAATTGTGCCCAGAAACGTATCATATCATAATGAAGCTGTCGTAACAGGGGAGCTATGGGCTCCCTTTAGTAATCAATCCAGCCACAGTATCGTGGACCAATTTAAGTTTCTGAACAATCTTCAAAAGGAGCTTCATGTGTTGTTGTTGTTTAGTGAAGTCGTGTCCGACCCATCGCACCCCATGGACAACATTCCTCCAGGCCTTCCTGTCCTCCACCATCCCCTGGAGTCCACTCAAGCTCACACCAACTGCTTCAGTGATTCCATCTAGCCACCTCATTCTCCACCGTCCCTTCTTCTTTTGCCATCTATTGTTCCCAGCATTAGACTCTTCTCCAGGGAGTCCTTCCTTCGCATTAGGTGGCCAAAGTATTTGAGCTTCATCTTCAGTATCTGGCCTTCTAAAGAGCAGTCAGGTTTGATCTCCTCTAGGACTGACCGGTTTGATCGCCTTGCTGTCCAAGGGACTCGTGGGAGTCTCCGCCAGCACCACAATTCAGAGGCCTCAATCCTTTGGCGCTCAGCCTTCCTTATGGTCCAACTTTCACAGCCATACATTGCAACTGGGAAACCATAGCCTTGACTATACGCACTTTTGTTGGCAGGGTGATGTATCTGCTTTTTAGTATGCTGCCTAGATTTGTCATAGCTTTCCTCCCAAGGAGCAAGCGTCTTTTAATTTCTTGGCTGCAGTCCCCATCTGCGGTGATCTTGGAGCCCAGGGAAATAAAATCTCTCACTACCTCCATTTCTTCCTCATCTATTTGCCAGGAAGTGAGAGGACCAGATGCGATGATCTTAGTTTTCTTAATGTTGAGTTTTAAGCCAACTTTTGTGCTCTCCTCTTTCACCCACATCAAGAGGCTCTTTAGTTCCTCTTCACTTTCTGCCATGAGAGTGGTATCATCTGCATATCTGAGTTTGTTGATATTTCTCCCAGCAATCTTAATTCCAACTGGTGATTCATCTAGTCCCACCTTTCTCATGATGTGCTCTGCATATAAGTTAAATAGGCAGGGTGACAGTATACAGCCTTGCCAAACTCCTTTCTCAATTTTGAACCAATCAGTGGTTCTGTGTCCAGTTCTCACTGTTGCTTCTTGACCCATATACAGGTTTCTCAAGAAACAAATAAGATGGTCTGGTACTCCCGTCTCTTTAAGAACTTGCCACAATTTGTTGTGATCCACACAATTAAAGGCTTTAGCATAGCCAATGAAGCAGAAGTAGATGTTTTTCTGGAACGCCCTAGCTTTCTCCATGATCCAGCGTATGTTGGCAATTTGATCTCTAGTTCCCCTCCCTCTTCGAAGTCCTGCCTGTACTTCTGGTAGTTCTCGGTCCACATACTGCTGGAGCCTAGCCTAACTTTGCTAGCATGTGAAATGGTATGGTAGTTTGAACTTTCTTTGGCATTGCCCTTCTTTGGGATGGGAATATAAACTGACCTTTTCCAATCCTATGGCCACTGTTGAGTTTTCCAAATTTGCTGGCATATTGAGTGTAGCACTTTTCCTGCATCGTCTTTTAAGATTTTGAATAGCTCAGCTGAGATACTGTCACCTCCACTAGCTTTGTTGTTGCTCAGACATCCTAAGACCCATTTGACTTCACATTCCAGGATGTCTGGCTCGAGGTCAGTGACCACCCTATCTTGGTTATCAGGGACATTAAGCTCTTTCTTCTATAGTTCTTCTGTGTAATCTTGCCACCTTTTCTTAATCTTTTCTGCCTCTGTTAGGTCCCTGCCATTTTGGTCCTTTTTCATGCCCATCTTTGAATGAAACATTCCTTTCATATCTCCAATTTTCTTGAAGAGATCTCTGGTCCTCCCTATTCTATTGTTTTCTTCTATTTCTTTGCACTGTTCATTTAAGAAGGCATTCTTATCTCTTCTAGCTATTCTCTGGAATTCTGCATTCAGTTGGGTGTATCTTTCCCTTTCTCCCTTGCCTTTCGCTTCCCTTCTTTCCTCAGCTATTTGTAAAGCTTCCTCAGACAGCCATATTGCTTTCTCGCATTTCTTTTTCTTTGGGATGGTTTTAGTTGCTACCTCTTGTACAATGTTGCGAACCTCCATTTATAGTTCTTCAGGCACTCTGTCTATCAGATCTAATTCCTTAAATCAATTTGTCGCCTTTACTGTATATTCCTCGGGGATATGATTTAGGTCATACCTGAGTGGCCTAGTGCTTTTCCCTACTTTCTTCAATTTAAGCCTAAATTTTGCAACAAGAAGCTCATGATCTGAGCCACAGTCAGCTCCTGGTCTAGTTTTTAATGACTGTATAGAGTTTCTCCATCTTTGGCTGCAGAGCACATAGTCAATCCGATTTCTGTGTTGACCATCTGGTGATGTCAAGTAGTATACCTGAAGGTCATCTGAATTAAATTCACCCATTCCTGTCCATTTTAGTTCACTGATTCCTAAGATGTTGATTGATGTTAAGTCTTGTCATCTCTTGTTTGACCACATCCAGCTTGCCTTGATTCATGGATCTTACATTCCAGGTTCCTATGGAGTATCGATCTTTGCAGCATCAGACTCTCCTTTCACCACCGGATACATCAGCAACTGAGTGTCCTTTCGGCTTTGACCCAGTCGCTTCATTCTTTCTGGCGCTACTAGTACTAGCCCTCCACTTTTCCCCAGTAGCATATTGGACACCTTCTGACCTGAGGGGCTCATCTTCCTGTGTCATATCTTTTATGTTTATGATTCTGTCCATGGGGTTCTCATGGCAAGGATATTGGAGTGGGTTGCCATTTCCTTCTCCAGTGGATCACGTTTTGTCAGAGCTCTCTGCTATGACCTGTCCGTCTTGGGTGGCCCTGCACAGCATAGCTCATAGCTTCATTGAGCTACGCAAGCCCCTTCGCCACGACAAGGCAGAGATCCATGGAGGAGAGTTTCATGTGTAGGACATTGCAATAGTCCAATCAGGATGTGCATGCTGGTTATGATGAGCAGGAGGGGCATGTGCAGGTTATTCCTGGGCCAGTCCTAATCACGGTGAATGTGCATGCATCCCTTACATGTTATATAAAAATACATTTAATCCACCCTACTCCTCTGATCAAGAGATGAACCATATTCTACAGCAGTGATGAGCAAAATGTAGCCCTCAAGCTAATATGTGTTCTTTGCCCTAAGTTCAAAAGACCTACACAAATAATCTGTTCAGACTTCTGTCTGGAGTGATCTCTCCTTGCCCTGGAAGCCCACCGAGCTGAGGCTGTCAGGAAGAGAGAGCAAGAGAGAAGCAGCTGGCAGAAGCAAAGACAAAAGATGTAGCCCACTCAGTACTGATGTTCATATTTGCCAGCCACTGGCATGTGGCCCCAGTAAATCACCCTCTTGACTGAAAAACGATTGCCCAGCTCTGCTTTCCAGCATTCTTCTTTTTCAGCTCTTCCTTGATATTTCAAGGAACATGATTTAACTGGGAGAGAAACACCACACCCACCCACACACTTATTTTGTGGGAGCTCGCTTTGAAATAGTCCAACTTGGGATGATGCCTGGAGTAATATTTAGATTACTACAGTAATTTTCTCCTAGAATCTGGAGTAGTTCCTACCCAGGTTTTGCTTAGTTCTTTCCCCATCCCACCCCCCAAAAAGCTAGACCTGATCAGAGACAAATATGAAAGATTCTAGTAGGCTTTCCAAATACTTGTTGATACTAAAGTTCTTTTACATTATAGGGTTTTTTTTTAGCATCTGCATTTTTCTGTGTCCCTGAAGACTCTTATATCAGTATAAAGACTAAAGCAAATTGAGGACAACACAATTCTCTCCGGAACAAAAAATTGTAAATTTTCTGATAATCTCCAGTGAACACTATTGTAGCACTTTACACATTAAAAATACCATGAAATTTAAAATACCGATAAAAGAAACCAGGCAGTCACTGGCGCTTTTCCTGCAGGCCCTGTCTTCTGCATGCGATTTCCAGTCCAGGATATATTTTACCAAGTCTCTCCATAAGTAAAATTAAAACATAGGAAAGGTTTATAAATATATCTTGTCACAACAAAGATGTAAGCAAGCTGGGCTCCGTGAATTAGTTTGCATGCCCATATCCAACTCAGAGAAACATGGAGCCAAGCTAAAAATTTCCATGAGTACCAAAACATTTTATTTAGAGACTGCATTAAATGAGTTGAAACCATTGGCCTATTCAGGAACCACCATTACATTTCAAAATTGCTTTATTTGCAGTGATATGAACACATGGTCAGACCTGACAGGTTGCCTAGTGTCACAGCTTCACTATGTGACTAATTCTGAGAAGGATGCCCTCAAATCAATTACCTTCATTTGCACTCACTAATTGCCTGCCAAGCATTGGGGTGGCCCATCTCATTGATTATTTGATCTCCAATTAGCTTGGATAGTCCATGTGATTAATTGAAGATAATGCAGATATAATAATGTGAGGACCAGAAAAGGTGGAAACAGCAGCAGCTACTGTGTTCAAAAAAATATTCTTAGAAGCTGGGTTTTTCTTCAGAAACTCCTTCCTCCAGCAAAACAAAAACCTAAAAGAAACATTCATGTTCCCCCAGATGGGATGGGGTAGTATTTGGTGTATCCCTGTAGACCCAAGTATGGCTTTTTTTGCAGGGGAGGGGGGCACAATCCTGGCTTTATAGGGTATTCTGAAGAAAGAAAATGAAATCCTGGATTTAGTACTCATTAGTACCAGTAAAAGCACTGAATCAGGGCTGTCTGTGCATGTGCATCTGATATGAACAGCACAGTTTTGTCAGGAAATCCATCACAGAAGAAATGGAACCACACTGCTGATGCCTTATAGCTGAAACAGCTCCTTCTAGAATCCCTTGGGAAGGTGGGGGAGGTGGGGAAAGCAAGGAAGAATCTGCTCTTGGGGTCTTAGCTGAGTTCGACCACATTTTTTAAACCTAATTTTCCCCATTCAGTTTCAATTAACAGGTCTGGACGGGCAGGAGGAGACAGCATATTTCAAACAGCCCATTAATTACAGAGTATTACTTTGGGGAGTAGGATATGTTCCCAGGGCACATTATTATGGAAATGCAAAGAGCTGGGGGAAGCTTGGCGCATGAGCTACAGCAGGGAGAGTTATCCTTGGACAGAGAGAGAATCAGTTCACTGGTAGAGTCGATCCCGCCTGCACAAAAGAATATATATGTGTCATATATATGACAAATACCAGACATAATTTATGCCTTTTTAACTACAGAGGTTGGCCAATCTTTTTCTCCTTTGTTGCTCTTTGCATGCCATTCTGTATATCTGTCCCCAGCCCAACTTGCATCAGACAGACCATCACTACACGTATGTGGCACATCAGTTTCTTCTATCAGCCTGCAAGCAGACAACAGACTCAGCTCCTGTCTGTTCACATGTCATGATGATCATCCAAATAAGGCACAACCCCAAGCTCAGGAGTGGGGGTTCCTGGAGCAGCAGCTGGCAGTCCAGCAGCTGGCTGATTCATCAGGCGCTGCTCTTTCTTCTAGGCAGCTTGATCAGTTCCATTTCTCTGACTGTTCAATGGTGGCCCTCACTTGGCTCAGAGCTTTTTGTGATCTTTAGTTCATTTACATACTGCCCGACAACCAAAGCTGTCTGGGTGGTTCATATGCTCCTCACACACATGAACATGCATAATAAAAACAGTACAAAACCTGGGCCTTTGTTAGGGCATGGCTGGGTGATCTTAGGGCTGCAGGGGCTCTGCATATGCTCAGCTCAGACCTGTAACAGCAGCGGTCTGTTCCTTCTCTTACTTGGGAAAGGAGGAGGGAGAGAGGAAAGGGCACCGGTAGAAAGAGAAAGCCATGAGGGGCAACTTGCTTTTGAACTGAGCCTGCTAACTGTTGTGTTCAACCCCACCTGCACAGCCTCTGAAAGCTTACCCTTGAGAGCCCGCCACACAGAGACAAAAGTGGCCATCCATGCTCACACAAAAGCTACCCACAGATCTAACGTGGTGGTTAAGAACTGGCTTGGTATTTCCCAGGCTGTGCTTCCATGGCTCCTGCCCCCAAGTTTGGGCTACAGCCCAGTCCTCTGACTCTTCGTGCCAGCTTTTCTAGTTTTGCTACAGGGCAGTTCCTGGCCCCTAAGCTTTTTTTTGCATTCATTGTGTTGAACATGCTGCTTCTTTGCTTCCCTATCCTGGTCATCCCATTGCTATGCTGTTGTGTATCCACGTTCCTTCTTTCCCCGGTCATCACTTTTGGCTGAACTTATTTGCCCATGAGTACCCTAACTCTATGGGATGCAGGTGGCACAGTGGTTTAAACTGCTGTGCTGCTGTGCTGGTTGATCGAAAGGTTGCCGGTTCGAATCTGCACAACGGAGTGAGTTCCTGTTGCTCTGTCCCAGCTCCTGCCAACCTTGCAGTTCAAAAGCATACAAATGCAAGTGCCACTTTGGTGGGCAGGTAACAGCGTTCCGTGCACTTCGGTGTCTAGTCATGCTGGCCACATGACCACGGAGACTGTCTGCGGACAAACGCTGGCTCCCTCGGCTAGGAAACGGAGATGAGCACTGCCCTCAAGAATCAGATATGGCTGGACTTTAATGTCAAGGGGAAACCTTCACCTTTACCCTACTTCTACCAGGACACCTGAATCTGTATCCAGCCCAAGTTCTTGACTCCCAAATTCCCCTTTATAGATCTACCATTCCATATGTGCACAATTGCCATATTACTGCTCATTCATCATGTCTCTTCTCCCTTTATCTTGGTTTCGGGAAAGCATCCCCATTCTACAGAACACCCATTTTGTTTAAATTGGCATAGGGAATGCAAATTAAATATATTACAATATGCAGGATTGGCATTATATGTTTCAATTGCTGTATACGTTGAGGTTTGTTACTTGTTATTTGAAGGAATATGGTTTATTCCAGTGGTTGCATTATTCAGGAATGGATTAATTATAATTTCTGCAAGTGAGCCTAAGATTTATCAAGCAAAGCTAACCTACTTCTACCACTGACAATATTATAATTCTGTACCCTCTTTTTATATTAAACTTTAGAAGCATTCCTTTAAAAGAAGGAAGTAACATTTTATAGCTCGCATTTCTTTGCAGGAAAAACAATTTTTGTTCTTGTGTGAAAAATAGATCCGAGAAGATAATTCCATGTGAGAGAAAATAAGGCATTATAGGAGTAGTTGTGTGCTTGAAAAAAGCAAAAACAAAAGTGTTCTTTTCCTCCATTGCCACGATTAAATGTATTTAATAAAGAATAAAGACCTGTTCCGGGAAAGAAAGGAAAAAATACAGTTGTTTGTATCCAATGTTACTCCTATTTAGAGTGCACCTATTGAAATGGATGGGGGTTCTGTTAGATTAACATTGGATAGAACCAAATGCTGCTTCTTTCCTTTTACATTCAGCATTTTATCATATTCCATGCTCATGGTCAATGCCAGCTTTCAGAATACTGGGATATTGCTAGGCCTCACGTACCCCAGTAGGGCACACAAAGCTTGATTGCAACCCTGCTGCATAGGGCTTGCCCTTACCTGGGCCCCCAGAGAAGAAATGCCAGAGACGTCTGCTTTGGATTCAGATGAGTCCTGGTTTCTTGGAGCAATAGCCATGGATTCTGAGGCAGACTGGCTTTTCCCAGGTTTCAGATTCCACAGACTTAGGGCGCATTTTTATGCAAGCTTTCTTTCAGAGGCTTGAGAGGATTGCCCATCCCATCTGTTTGTCTTTTACAGGCTCATTCCTTACTGTATATTTTAGCAGCTCTGAATTTTTAATGCTTTGTTGCATTTATGGTATTTGTATTTTACTGTCCTGTTTTTATGGATTGTTGTAAACTGTCCAGAAAACTACAGCTATGGGTTGGTATAGAAATGAAACCTAATAATAGTAACTCAGAATATTATGAAAAACTTTTTAAAAATTAGAAACTAGAAAATTTTCATTTCTTCCCATAAACTTAAAGCAGTATGAAGGGATTTTTGTTTTGTTTTGGGTTTTTTTTAGGGATTTGCATATTTCTAGGAGTGCAAATTTGTGTAAGGGCATGGTAATTTAAATTTGGAAAGTTAGAGAAAAATAATCCCCGATTCCACCAGTAAGTATACAATGGAAGGAAAGGAGCCTTAGAATCCATGAAACGTAGACAGATTTTTTGTTTGTTTGTTGTTTTAAATCTGTACTTCCTACTCTGGAAGCAGTGCTGCTAAAGTCACAAGATTTTTCCTCCTTGTGTTGTGCGGATTGCCTGGTGGCACTGCAGTGCTTCACAATTCCCAGAAAGGTCACATGAATGGGAACAGCAAGAGTGACAGATACAAGGAATAGGCATATTCATCTGCTTGGTTGCTACAGCTTTCAGACTTTTGCATACCTTAGGAGAAATGCATTAAAATGTATTTATTAGGAGAAATAGATACAAATGGCTATTTAGAAGAAATGCATAGAAAATACATACATTAGGGACATGCATAGAAGAAATGCATACATTTTGTGTGTATTCAGTTTTGTGCATATTTTCTTTAGTGTACTTTATTTTTCATTTTGAAGAACTGCATCACATATTCTGGAGAAGTGCAATAAGTAATGGATGTTTGCTTCCCCATGCTTTTAGAAACTATGAATAGGTAAGTGTGTATTAAAATGTGACCCAAACATATTTTCCCCTTTGTTCTACAAATACAAAATGGCATCCTTTGTCCTGTCTATATGACATTTAATAGACATAATCCTTTGGAAATCTGGTAAAATTCCTGAACATATCTTTCCAATAGGACTGAAAACATAGCAGCTACAAGCAAAAGAATTCCAGGGCACTGTCCAGTACATTGAATGCAACTGGAAGATTATAGAAATTGGGCCTGCATAGGATTCTTTGTGCTAACTCTAACAGTTGGAATAAGTCACACCTTCAATGAATAATAGAATATGTGATAATCTCATACAATTTCATGCAGGATTTTTTGCTGGCTGTCTCATTGACATCAGTGAGAAAATGAATGGGAATAACAACACTGATGAGCTAAGGCTGAGTGAATACAAGAAAGAAAAGGATGTAATTCAAATGAATAAAACAAACTTTTTAAAAAATGGAGAAATGAAATGAGGTGTTCCTCAACTGCCACAGCCGCCACCTTGTACACTTCTGGTCTGTCCCAGAAAAGGTATCTGAAAAGAAAGCATATAGCGGTCTGTATGAATTTCTCTGTGCCCTCAAGATCTTGCAGGGGTCCTACGTTGTCAGAAAACCACCACATAACTTTGGCTGGAAAGGTGAATTCAGTAGGAGAGATGACATATTTAGATGAGCACAAGAGCATCAGCAATGCATTCTTGGACTGTAACATGAATTTGCATAGTCACCCTCCCCCACAATGGCGCTTTGCACTCCAACTCTAATCATCACCCCCCTCCCAGGCATGGCCAATGGTAGGACTTGATGGGAACCATATTTCAGAGTTCTATTTAGGTCTCTCAAGTAATTGTAAAACTTAAAAAAACCCAGTTAACTCCCAAGTTTCGCAGTTGCTTATGGCAAATAAGAGTTTTTCAGGTTAAGGCAATGCAAGTCTGGCCACTTCAATAAGAATAATTGGCATTCAAAAAATAAATATACAAAGTTACAGTTTAGTACTTGATGGCTATTTTTGCCAGGGTAGCTAAAGTGTGTGACTCTTGCTTCTTTGTGAAAGTATATTCAGGTATCGACTGGAGATTACTGTCTGTAATTCCTAATAGGTAGATCCCTAATCTGTCCTTCATTAGAAATGCTTCCATCCATTTTAGGAAATTTGGCCTCATACTTTCACAATATTTAGTTGCTTTATTCTACATTGCATCACCAAGTAACCACAGCACTGGGTATTCAACAGGCGGTAGCACATCTTGTCAGCACTAACAATAAAAGGGAGCAAAGGAAATTGTATGAACAAAGGGCAAACTGTGACATCTGTCTCCTGGCGCTCATTGATAATGCTCTGCAGGATGGTGTTGACTGAATGGGTCAAGGGTGTCTCATGATATAGCAGAGTCCATTAGCTGTGCCCTCACCAAAGCTGAATGGACCTTCAATGAAACAAGAAGCTACCCTTGCAAAGAAGGAGGCAAGCAATGTAAGTGTCAAATACTACAGCACAGTGATGGATGTTAGCCAGACAAGCAGGGTTGTTGTTTTTATAGCCACTTATTCTTTCCTGCAGACGTATCACAGGAGCACTGAATTCCATGAAACAAATAGTAGAACAAGAAAGATACTAATGTTTGGAGTAAAAGGAACACATCAATTCAGAGTCACAGACAGACAGGAAGACAGTGCATTGGAATTCAGTAATTTCCAACATTCTTGTCCCATCAGCCATATTGGAATGATTCTTCATCTCATCTAACATGATGCGGCTGGAAGTAGCTTGGCACCAACATACATGCCTCAGCTTAATACGCACAGATATAAGCAAGACTTAACATGGCATGTGCTGCCAGTTCTTTCTCCTTTCTTGGAAAGCCACAGTTAACCCCTTCAAGGAGAAATCCTATAAATAGAGAGGGGGTGGAGGAGGGAGAGAGAGACAGGAAAATGTTCTGCAGCTTCTAGCATGACTAACTGGGTCATGTTGGAAATTGTAGGGCTTTAAAAAATATTTTTGGGGTCTAAACATACATAGTATCACACCCTAAATCATCATCATCAGGTAAATGAATCTATTACCAGTGAACTAGGATGTGGATTAGCAGAACAATCCTGGGTCTTAAATCCATTTTAGAAGTTGGTTTCTGTTCCTGGCTTGTTTCAGTTCAGTTCAGTTCAGTTCAGTTGTTTCATATTTTCATGGTTCTGCTATAATAGAACCTTTAAGCTTTCTGAGCCTATCATGGCATGCTGATAAAGTATTTGAAAATGATGGAAGCTCTGAGGATATTAGACTCATGTATGTCTTGGTGAACGCAAGTTAATCCGAACTGGGTGGTTGATTTGCCTGATGTGATTTTGCTGAAGAAACGTGTTTAGTTAACTAATTTTCATGATGTTCTCCAGTACCCACGCACATTCTTACGGTGGTTCATGATCATTAAAATAAAAATGAAGCAATAGCCAACTTGTAAATGTTTTGAAAAAACAAATAAAATATCATCACAATTTAAGTTGGGAAATCACCTGGTGGCAAAAGAGCAAAATAGATGACATCTGAGCCTCTGTGTAGGTCCCAGGTAGAACCTCCATAACAGGGATGCTGCTTCTAACAAAGTTCTTCTGTCATCAACATTCTCAGATGAAAATCTCACCGCACAGGTTAGTATAAAGATGGGTACAAACTAGGCCCTTCAGCAAGCTATGAAGGCAATTCCCAGCAGAAGCAGGCTAGTCTCCCAAGCTGGATTTGCACAGAAATTGCTTGTTGAAATGTATAACAGCCATCCTGACAGAAGCTGGGCTGCACTCTTGGCAAACATGGTTAACTAAAAGGAAATTATGACTACGGGTGGAAAAAGGCATTACAAATGCATAGGTTCTACCAAATCAGACATTCCTCTGCTCCACTTGATGCACTAGGCAGATCAGGCTGAAGGAGAAGAAAGCCACAGATGCCACTATGAGAGATGTAGGGCAGAAAACACCCCACCATCAGTTTTCACCCAGCTCCATCCCTCACCCTCTCTACTATCACTGGTCAGTAAATCTGCTGTCAGTTTCAATTTCTCCTGCACACACAATTGAAAATGTGAAAAAGTGATGATTTTGGTAGATTATCATCAAAAAACAGTCTGAAGCAAAATTCTCATTCACCAGTTGGCACCAGCCAACTGTTATAAGTGCAGCCATTCTCAGCATGGAGCTAACCATGTTGTACCTGCCTGCCATTCAGGTGAAAAGCCCATCAGAAAAAAAGATGTGGCAACCCAAATAGAGTACCAACATGGTTAAATCCACAGGCTTAAGAACTAAGCTTTGATTGCCCCAGCTCTGGATGGGGACATCTGCCAGCTTTGGTTTCTTCCATATTTGAATGTTTCAGATGCAAAGTTCTTTCCATCCTGCATTTGAAAAAAAAAAGTGAGTTCTGAAAACTGTTATACAAAAAAATCAAACTGCGACTAAATTCTCAAACATGGTTATTGATCATGTCACTGGAATTATTAAGAGTGCAGAAGCATGCTTCTCACTCTGGGTCTCCTCATGCGAGCCTTATCCATCTTCTTCGACTATCTTTAAGGTTTAGACTAAATGGTTTCTTAACATTATGAATTTAATGAAAATGAAAGGCTTGCAAACCATTTCCCAGGTAAATATTGGTCTGTAAAACCTATTTGGGCTTTTGTTTATTTTGGAACAGAACTTCACAGCTCCCAAAGGAATGAGAAGCGCTGCTTTTTAAAGCACAGATTGACTGGCAATGAAAATGTCCCCATTTCCCTGTTTCCAGCAGAGGCTTTCCTCATGATTGCACATAAATTACTGCTTCCTTCAAAGTCAAGCTGTCTAAAAACACACACACTCCCTGTTTGTGCATTTCCTTCCATCTCACCTGCTGTGCTTGCCTTTGGACCATGATTCACCTCCTAAGGTACGGACTGTACCACAGTTGCTCCCAGAGATTGTTTTTGGCCACAGTCCCCACATTTTCTGGAACTGGCTTCCCCCTTCTGACTCTAGGTCAAAGTCCTCTGTCCTCACTCACTAATAACGTGTGTTTCAAGCTGCCGTTTGCATAGCATCATTGTTTGCCCAGCAAGTCTCCTGTGCATATTCAGGCTGTCCTCCAAGTTTCTTCTCATCATGAATTTAAACCAGTTAGACAAAAGATAGTAATACCTAGTAATTCCCATACAGCAACAGAAAATGAGCATTTCTGGCAACGAAAAGCAGAGCTAGCAGATGCATTCTTGCACTCCACCTTTTAATGCAAGCTAGTTTAAGATCTTTGGCTGCTTGGCAGCAGAGAAATTAAATAAGTTTTGTACTTTTAAACTATGATACAAAACAACATTCAATTATCCTTCAAAATTTGCAGTGGAAATCTCAAGTCAAGCCATGAAGACCAAATAGGCATTATTTTAGGAAACGGTTGCCAAAAATGTGTATCTTAGAGAAAGATGCATACATAATTCAGGTTTTAGGGATAATGTGCAAAAATGTGTAATGACAAGCAAGCTGAAGACTATTTGGTTGGGGAAGGGGTAACACTTGATCCAGAGACCCAGCTGCTCCAGCCGGGTGGCGATTCAAGGAAAGCAAGGCACCAATAGTAGTGCCCGGAATGCAAAAAGCCGTAAGATACTTTAAATTATTTCCAAGGACAGGAGAATTCATACTCCCCTCCAAAACTGGAGATTTCAGGTCTAAACCATATTTATTTATTTATTACATTTCTATGCCACCCCCATTGCAACAAAGCCTCAGGGTGGCTCACAAAGGATACATAAATACATAAATAATAACAATATAACAATTAAAAAAATGTTTAAAAACCGCTGGTGAATTTTTGGCTAAAAATTTAAAATCCTATTAATTCAAATAATTTAACAATTAAAATAAGTTTTAAATAAAAAGGTCTTAGCCTGGCACCGAAAAAGAAATAACGAATGCACCAGGTGGACCTCTCTGGGGAGCGTTTTTCATAGATGGGGCGCCACCGCAGAGAAAGCCCTCCTCCAGGTACTCACCCTCCTAATATCATTCACAGAGGGTTCCCGGAGAAGGGCATCTGTTGTCGATCTCAAGGGGCGGGAGGGCATATATGGACACAAGCCTTCCTTTAGATACCCAGGTCCCAAGCCATATAACCAAAACCTTGAATTGGGCCTGGACTTCAATCGGGAGCCCGGGGAGCTGACGGAGAACTGGGGTTATATGAGAACAACGCCCAGTCCCCATCAGCAACCTGGCAGCTCTATTCTGCACCAATTGAAGTATCCGGACCATCTTCAAGGGTAGCCCCATGTAGAGCAGAAATCTAATCGGGAAGTTACCAGCGCTTGTGTCACTGTCGCCAGGCAGTCGTTCTCCAGGAAGGGACGCAGCTGATGGATCAGCCAAAGCTGAAGGAAAGCGCTCCTCGCCACCACCGTCACCTGAGCTTCTAGAGACAGTTCAGGGTCGAGAAGCACTCCTAAGCTGCAAACCCTGTCCCTCAGAGGGAGTGCAACCCCATTTAGGACAAGGCCCAAGTCCCCCATCCCAAGGCCCGAGCCACCCACCAACAGGACCTCCATCTTGTCGGGATTGAGCTTCAGTTTATTGGCCCTCATCCAGCCCATTACCTCGGCCAGGCACCGGTTCAGCACAGCCACTGCCTCACCTGGATTGGTGGAAAATCATCAGCGTACTGATGATTCTGCAGCCCACACCTCCTGATGACCTCTCCCAGCGGTTTCATGTAGATGTTAAATAGCAAGGGGGACAAAATGGACCCCTGTGGAACTCCATGGCATAACTGCCATGGCACAGAGCCATAGTCCCCCAGCACCACCTTCTGAAATTGGCCGTTGAGATAGGAGCGGAACCACCGCCACGCGGTGCCTCCAACTCCCAATCCCACTAGCCTATTCAGAAGGATACCATGGTTGATGGTATTGAAAGCCACTGAGAGGTCCAGGAGAACTAACAGGGACACACTCCCCCTGACTCTCTCCCTGCACAGGTCATCATACAGGGCTACCAAGGCAGATTCAGTGCCATACCCAGGTCTGAAGCCAGACTGAAATGGATCCAGATAATCAGTTTCATCCAAGAGTGCTTGGAGTTGTCCCGCCACCACCCACTCTAGCACCTTGCCGAGGAATGGGATGGTGGCCACCGGTCTATAATTGGCGGCCACCTCTGGGATGCCTTCTTTGGGACTGGCTGGACTACCGCCTCCTTTAAAGGGGCAGGTACCTGGCCGTCTCTTAAAGAGGCATTGACCACCTCCAGGATCCAGGTCCCAATCCTGTCCTTGGCTTTCTTAAGTAGCCAAGATGGGCATGGGTCTAGTAAGCAAGTGGTAGGACGTACTTGTCCACGCACCTTGTCCACATCATCAGGCCTCAACAACTGAAATTCATCCATTAATTGTGGACTCAACGGCCCCAATGGCATCTCCCCAGTAGAATCTGATTCAATAGCAGAGTCAAGCTCATGGTGAATCTGAGTGATTTTCTCCCTGAAATGCTTGGCAAAGTCATCACAGCAGGCCTTCGAGGGTGGCACAAGATCTTTCTTTGGGTCCAGATGTACCAGCCTCTGCACCACCCGAAAGAGCTCCGCCGGACGGCATTGTGAGGAGGCAATGGAAACGGAAAAGAATTTTTTCTTCGCCATCCTCACCACCACAGCATAGGCCCGATAATGGGCTCTTAAGTGTGTTCAGTAAGAATCACCCCATGATCTCCTCCACTTACACTCTAGACGTCTCCCAACTTGCTTCATCGCCCGTAATTCAGGTGTATACCAAGAAGATGAACAGGCTCTGACAGGTGGGAGAGGACGCTTGGGAGCGATCTTGTCAATAGCCCTGGTCATCTCCTCATTCCACAGTTCAACCAGGGCTTCGACGGGATCACCAGCCTTGTCAACTGGAAAATCCCCCAGAGCTTCCAGGAATCCATCAGGATCCATCCAGCTCCAGGGACAGACCAATACAATCGGGTCTGCACCCTTGCAGAGGGAAAGGACACTCTCGAGCTCAAACCTTATGAGGAAGTGATCTGACCATGAAAAGGGCATGAAACTTAAATTCCTCACCCTCAGATCACCCTCTTCCTGCACCGTCGAGAAAACCAGGTCCAATCTAAGGTTATGGAATTTCCTAGGGCACCTAAAATTTGTTTGTGGAACACTGATGACCATAAGATCGAGCAAGTGTTATACTTTAAATATCTGAGAATTATCTTTCACTCAAGTGGCTCTAGAAAAGCTCATGGTGAATATGACGCCATAAATGCTCAGGGAAGCTCTTTGGCCATTTTACAATTTATGCACTATTTCCAGGCAAAGACCTTAACTCAGTTATTATATGGTGTCCAGCTGGGACTCCTACCTAACATCATAGCATTACAGTGTGATCAGTCGAAATTTTTGAGGGCAGCATTAGGAGCACCCAATGGCATGTCCAACATAAGGCTTCATTTAGAGACTGGGTCAAGTGTGTGGGCAACCATCGTCTCATACTGGCTTAGATTGCTTTTCTTTCCAGTTGGCCTTGCCTCTTTAATTTTCCAGGATGATTACAAATTTAGCTGGAAGAAGACACTTGGGCCAAAATTGGCTACTTTGGGTTTCTCCCTATCAGCTGTTAAATATGCTTTTTGATCAGGCTAAGGTAGCCATTAAACAACAAATATATGGAGCACCAAAGAGATTTTATTTATTTATTTATTTATTTATTAAAACATTTCTATGCTGCCCCTTGCTGAAGCCTCGGGGCGGCTCACAACACAAAATAAAATACAATAAAATACAAAAATAACAATATAAAATTCACAATATAAAATAAATAACAATATAAAAGAAGTCACTCTGGCCAGATAAATAAGCAAATATTGTTAACAAGTAAAATGATGCTTAAATAAAAAGGTGTTCACCTGGCACCGAAAAACAAATAACAATGGCGCCAGGCAGACCTCTCTGGGGAGCGTATTCCATAGATTGGGCACCACTGCAGAGAAAGCCCTCCTCCGAGTACCTACCCTCCTAATTTCTTTCATGGAGGGTTCCTGGAGAAGGGCCTCTCCCACAGATCTCAAGGGGCGGCTGGGCATATATGGATGTAAGCGCTCCTTCAGGTAACCAGTTATAAGATAACCAGATCTTATCAGTGTGAATGAATGTTATATTAGTGAGGATTGTAGATATACTTTTGCCCCCACCTCCTATCCCACTCAGCTAGAGGTACCCAAATATAGAAGAGCATTGACATTGGCCCATTTTGGTGGAATTCCTTCACAATTCTAGAGGGCAGTTATAAAAAGACGCCATTTGTAAAATGACTATGCGCTTGCAGCTCAGGACAAATTGAAACCACAGACCATGTACTGTTTAGCTATATGTTCTACAGAGACATAAAATCACTCTGATTTTATTTCCCCATTGTTGAATAGGTTCCCAGGGTGTACAAGTCAATATTATAGCTATCTATTGCTATCAGACTGTAATCCCACTATTACATACAGTCTAAGTTTCTTGCGGCTGTGATTAATACCCAGAAAAAGATGTTGGACTGTGGCAATTATTAATTTGGACCATGAGAGATGTTATACTCCATGGTCCATTATGATGTATCTTCTAACAGAGTTGTTATTTTTTTAAGTTAAAGTAAATATTTTATAGTGGATTATATAGCAACACAATAAGGCTAGATAGCTGTGGGCTTTACTCCAGTGACATTTTATGTCTTATTTTTATCCCTAACTTTACCATCACTTTAATGTATTAATAACTGTAGTATTTAATATGCTTTTAACCTATGTTGTTTATGGTATTGGTGAAGTGACACCAGTGACTGTAATAAATAATTTGCATTTGTATTTGAAGACTGAAAATTGGAGCAACTGAAATTGACAGATTCTTCCAACCATGACTTCAGCCAATAATCTTCAACTCCAGTGTAAAATATGGACTTGAGTTTGTCATTCTTTCATTACCTCTTTCTGTGTGTGTGTGTGGGGCAAAGAAAATGGCACTGGTACTCAAGTTAAAGGTCATGATGCCCACACATGCAGACAAATATCCTGTATAATCGTTTTGCTAAAGAAACCTTGTAGCAGTGGCTTGCATCATACAGCACAGTGGAGGGATCGTGGCCTTTCTAAAAAAAATGGGTTCTTTCCTGACAGGAGGGTTTCACTCCCCATAATCATTAGCTGCCCCCATAACTATTGTCTTTGCAAGGGCTTTAATAGTGTGACCAAAGATCATCTTGTTTGAGACATACCTCCTAGAGGTCCTTTCACGGCTCCTGCTAGGAATTAGCAAGCGTGTCGGCACAAAAGAAGTGGGTAGCATGATGAGATCGTGCTTTGCTTAATGCTGGATCAAAATACTTGGCCTAGGTTGTGGAGACATTTTCAACAGGTGGGGACGGGGGACCCTTCCAACGCTTGTATAAAACTTTGGGGCGGGGGGGGAGAGGAGCAGTGCTTTTATGGGGGGCACCTGTGACAGGATGACTAACAGGTTCTCTTTCAACTGAGAATAAGCTCCACCATCACCACCACCATCTTCTCCTTCCATTTCACAAGAATGCCTCTGGGAACAATGAATTCTGGTCCATAGTTTGATAAGGAATAGCAGCTGGATATAGGTCTTCCTTCCTTCCTTCCTTCCTTCCTTCCTTCCTTCCTTCCTTCCTTCCTTCCTTCCTTCCTTCCCTCCCTCCCTCCCTCCCTCCCTCCTTCCTTCCTTCCTTCCTTCCTTCCTTCCTTCCTTCCTTTGTGTGTGTGTGTGTGTGTGTGTGTGGGCAGGGGGGTGGGTAAGCCTAAAAAGAAAAAGTGCTTGGCTACCTTATCAAAATTTAAGTAGTCTCCCACCCAAAAGTGCTGTGACTAGTCTGAACAGCCAAAATTCGCAGGGAATGTTTAATCAATATTCTCTTAGAAAAAAAAGAACAATATTATACACGTGGTAGTTTTTCCCCACGCTGTCTCCACACAGAAACTAAATCAGGTTTGCAGAAGGCCTAAGTAGTTCATAAAATAATATGGGGTCACTGGGCTGCCCTTTCCTGGGTTGTTTTCCAGGAAGTGCCCGGACAATCCTTTATCCAAGTTACTCTTGGATTTTCTGTCCAACTTCATGTCCCACCTGTTCCTGCCTGAGGAAATACTTCTTTCTTTCCTGGTAGATACCAAATTATTGTGGCATTTGCAGCAAGATGTAGACTCTTCATTCTTTTCTTCAACAGCTTGAACTACAGATGGACAAAGTTTCAATTTCAGTTAGTTTCTCATCTTTCCTACATTAAAGTTTGGTCCAACATTTTCCACAGCTGTTTGTTATTTTTTTCTTTTTTTTTTTTTTTAATGCACAGGGTCCTTTGGCACACCTTTAAGCATACACGCTTTTGTTAGAGATGCTGGCAGAACTGAAGAGTTAGGAGGCTTGTAAGTCTAATTTGCTCTTCTCACACTCTTGTGTGTTTAGGTGGCCATCCAGTGAGTTTCTCTACTCAAGTTGGTGACAGACACCTAAGCTTCATGGAATATCTGTGTGAGGCACCCTGCTGAGGTTCCACGCCCATCCCAGAAACTGTCTGCCAGGTTGAAAAGCTCCCTCATTGCAGGGAGCCACACAAGCACAGAACAAACTTTTCTAAAGCTCTTTCTATTTTAGAAAATCTGTTCCATGCTTGTTGCAAGTGCTGCTGCTTTGACAGGTTGTTTCAGCCTGACAGGCTTTTCCATATGACCACAACAGGCGCATCATTTGGATGGTCCTATGGGCCATCCAGGAAGAGCCTGCCAGCTAAACTGCAATGTGTGAAGTCAGCATGCTTGTTAGGTGCACGTACACATGGTGTTTTGGGAAAGATGCGGCTGGGAGCAGAATGACAGACTGGGGTGGCTGGCTGCTGGGCAGGGAGGGCTTGTGGGTTTGCTGTGGGTCACATGTACTGAAATTGAGAAGTCAGAATGATCAAGAGCTTTTATCCAAGATTTAAAAGGTTCATAAACTGGCATGCAGATAGTACTTGCTGTTGAGGTACCCATCACAATTTTTTGTATGCATTTTCCAAATACTCAGCTTTTTAACAAGCAATTTCCCTTCACACAATGTACTCCTTTTACCTAATATATTTTGTGTACACTTTCCCCTGATACACAGATTCTTGGGTCACATTTCCCTATGGTAGGCATTTCTCTCATAACACATTTTTTTAAAACACAGATGGCATAAAAGATATCAGGAACGTGTGAAGATCGGTGTTTCACTACATTATGGAAGTCTCATGAACTCTGGATTAAAATGCTAAGAAATTTCTCACCCAGCTATAATCTGAAGATCCATGGCTAGCATATCTGATGAACTATTTCCCATAGGGGTTCAATGCAGGGTGAGGGAAATCTAGGAAATATTGTAAAAGGAGAAATCTTTTTCAACATCCTCCTCCTTGCTGGTTCCACTGAAGGGTATAATATATTCTCTTCAAGAAGGCTGCAGGCTAATTTGTTTGTGTTTCTGTGCTTTGCCTCCATGAAGTTTTTCTTCTCTAGCAAAGGTTTCACATTTTAAATATTACATTTGTTAGATTTTATGATAGATTAACTATTAGACTTATTTTACAAAGGTTACAGAAATATTCATATTTCTTTGGGCTTTTCCATCTGATGTAGCTGCCTTTTTGAGGTCAGGTCACCTTGAAGGTAAATTACTCCCTAGGGTTGTAATGGGTGTCTTAGGTTGTCTTTCCATCAGCAGCTGAGCTAAGCATGTAACCAGTAATTATTAATAGTGCCGGTGAGTCTGCCTGCTTCAAGATTAGAGTGATCATATTCCAAAAGGAGCAAAGGTGTTTTCTGTGTTGTAAGACTGTGAAGCAAAGCAAGGTTCAGAAGGTGATCTTTATCAATCAATGCAAGGCTGTGATGCTGAAGCATCTGTCATCTTTAGCATTCTTAAAGCAACAGGACCTTAGGAAGTTGTTAGAATATGGTAGACTCACTGCATTCAGTATTTGACCAGTACTACATTCTTAGATTTGGGTTCTTCCCACTACAATAGTTAGGGTAAAGATAATAGTATCAGCCTTTCCCAACCTGGTACTTTCCTGAAGTGTAAAGTGTTGCATGTTTGGGCAAAAAATCCCAACTTCAAATATAGACTGCTGGAATCTGAGCTAGCAGAGAGTGACCAAGAAAAGGATCTTCAGGTTGTGGTGAACTGCTCAGTTAACAATATTGACCAAGTGTGCTGCTTCTGTTGAAAAAGGTAAATTCCATATCTGGCATAATTAGAAAAAAGGATTGAAAATAAAGCTGCCAAGATTGTATTCCCTTAAGGAAAACCTTGGTGTGGCTGCAGTTACTATGTTGTGTACTGTTCTGGTCAGAACACCTGAAAAAAGACATGACTGAGTTGGGAAAAGTGGAGACAAAAACAACTAAAAAGAAGAGTTGGAGCAACTCCCTTATAAGGTGTGGGTACAACAATTGGGATAGTTCAGCTTAGAAAAAAATGCAAGAAAGAGAAGATAAGACAGGAAAGTGTAAAATTATGCATGGTATGAAGGAAGTGGAGAGGGAGACATTTTCTCTGTCCCATAATGGTAGAACCCAGAGTCATCCCCTGAAACTGATTCGTGGGGGATTTGGGACAGATTAAAGTATGTGCTTCACACAGCACATACTTAACCTATGGAATTCATGGCCACAGCAAGTAGTGATGGCCACCAATTTGGATGGCTCTAAAGGGTTACTGGACAGATTCATGAGGGAGAAGCCCATTAATTGCTGCCAGCCTGTGCTACCTCCATTTTCAGAGGTGATGTGCCTGTGTAGGCCAGTTGCTGAGCAGCTGGCACAGGTGGAGCTCTTCTTTTCATCATGCTTGAGGGATCCTGAACAGCTGGTTTGCCACTGTGTGAACAGAAAACCAGAAATCTAAATCTACCATTGATCTGATCTAGCATGGCCTTTCTTATATTCTTATGATGGGCTGGGCTATAACTCCTAGGCTGAATGATGATGGAGGGTTTAGTCCTGTGCATCAGAAGGGACCAGACTGGGAAAACTAATGTTGATTGATACAGAGTGGAGAACAATTCTACAACTGACTGAGATGTGTGACAACAGCACACATGCCAATTCTAGGGATCTAATGAAATGGACTCTGTGGGTCACAAAAAGCTGTAAATGGTCCTGAAAGAAATGGGCATGCCTCAGCACTTGATGTATAACCTGCATTGTGGGCAAGAAGCTACTGTTAGGAAAGAATATGGAAAAACAGAATGGTTTCCTCTGGCAAAGGTGACAGACAAGAGGGCATTTTAATTCCTTATCAGTTCAATCTGTACACAGAACATATCATAAGGAAAGCTGGATTAGAATCAAAGGATGGAAAGAGAACTGGTG
This sequence comes from Varanus komodoensis, assembly GCF_004798865.1. Taxonomy (NCBI): domain Eukaryota; kingdom Metazoa; phylum Chordata; class Lepidosauria; order Squamata; family Varanidae; genus Varanus; species Varanus komodoensis. The sequence goes on from NW_025335641.1 coordinate 3,124,341, forward strand.
AAAGGTGCATCAATAATTTAAGATATGCAGATGATACCTTATTACTGGCAGAAAACTACAATAAATTGAACTACTCTAGGTGAAAGTAAAAGAAGATATTGCACAAGTGAGACTGCAGCTGAATATTAAGAAAACAAAATCATGACAAAAGAAGAATTACAGAACTTTACGCTCAACAGAGATGATATTGAAACTGACAAAGATTTTGCATACTTAAGCTCACTCATCAATTCAAACAGGGACCGCAACCAAGAAAGATGAAGAAGATTGACACTTGGAAAAGAGAAGATGAAGGGACTAGAAAAGATCATCATGTGTAAGAATGTGTCACTAGAGACCAAGGCCAAGATCATCCACATTATTGTGAAAGCTGGACAGTGAAGAAAGTTGATAATAATATAATGATGCATTCGAAACATCATACTGAAGGAAAGCTCTGTGATTACACTGAATCAACAGAAATGCTAACAAGTGAGTCTTAGAACAAGTCAAGCCAGAACTTTCCCTAGAAGTAAAAATAGCAAAACAGAAGCTGTCATACTTTGGGCATATCATGAGAAGGCAAGACTCACTGGAGAAGACAACCATACTAGGAGAAGTCACTGTATTCAATAGTCAAGACAAAAGAAAAACAAGACCAAATATGAGATGGATTGATTCCATAAAGGAACCTTGAATTTACAGGAGTTGAGCAGGACTGTCAAAAACAGGATACTCTGGAAGGCATTCATCCACAGAGTTACCATAAATCAGAGGTCACTTAACTGTACATAACCACAATGAAAGAGGAAAATCTGGCTCATTTGAACTTGCTGGATTTCCTACCTGCTTCTGATCTGATGATCAGAAATAGACTAACCTTAACCTGGGAAGCCAAGCCTAGGGAATCCAATGGATTCCTCACATGTCTCTGCTGCCAAGTGTGTTTGACAGTAAGGAAAAAAATAAGCCATCGTGGTCTTGTAAAAGGAAGTCTGCAAGGTGGGTTGCCTCACGTTGCAGTCAGTTGGCACCAGTACATGGGTAGTGAGCCAGAATCCAGGAGGGGAGGCAAAACAAGGAAATGCAATAGATTTCTATCCCCCAAATAGGTTCATTGCATGTACCTAATTCTCTGTAAAGGAAGCAATTAAAACACACTATTGCTAGTAGAACTGAGCCCGCCATTACTTATATGTGCCTATCTCAAACAAGAGCTGGGAGGAACTCTTTGGGAATCTGTCCTTCCACAATCCATTAACTTCCTTTTGTGCTTGGCCCAGACCTGCAAAGCCAAGAGGAAGTCTACAAACCCTTGATGACTCCAATTGTGTAACAAGCAACCTTCTCTGTCAGGATAGCTGCAGGATGCAAAAGAGGGGAGCTGTGAGCAGGCATTGCATCTACCCTTCCTGCTGACTAACTTCTTCCCACTTGCTGATGCCCTACCCCGATCTCAGACTCTTTTTCCTCTGCTGCGCATGGAAGCCAGACTCAGAGACCTTCTGAGTGAAACATTAATTTTAAAGCACTCTTAGTGAGGCAGCTTGGATGGGAGTCTCTTTTCCCTGCAATTAGAAAGAGTGAAGTGTCACTTCAGGTGACACATGCCACCTAAGCTAGCCTGCTGCTTTCAGGTGGGGATGTTATCCTATCCATCTTGAAAGATGATTTAACTGCCAGTCCAGTTGTCTTTTATAAACAGAATGGAAGAAGATGCCATATTTTTCTTACCTCAGGCAACAAAATATCTGTGGGCTGAAGGCACTCCACCCACCCCACTTGACAAGGACTTGGCAGTCCGATCCAAACAAAGGAAAGACATTCAAGAGAAAAGGATCGTTTAACCATATATATATATAGAGTTACATTTCTTGTAAAGTCTTTACTTTTTAGCAGTTTTTGAAGGCAATGTTGAGAATTAGGGGGGAAAATACCCTCAGATTCAATTCCAGTTTTCATTTGGAATAAAAATATCCAGCCTCCATTCCTGAACTGTTTCTCACCTAGATACTATCATTATAGTTTCTGCTTCAGAAAATACTACTATCATTTAAGGGACAGAAATGGACTCAAATACATGTATTCTTCCTGACTCTTCACATCTTAAAGCTTTCTGTAATTCATTCTTTCATCCCCAGATGCGGGTTTCCAAAGGAACCATGGTGTGATCATATGTATTTTTCAGGGGAGACTGATGAAAAACTAGAAAAGTTTCCAACTAACGAGTTGTTCTGTTTTCTCGATGATGGGAGGGGAGGCTCACAGTGGCATTCTTCATTTCTAAGGATGACGTAAAATGCTACAGCAATCAGTAACTATCACACCTCATGTAGCAAGAATACCTATCATATGACATGTACATCCCCCACTCACCTTTGCTTTTTGACACAACCTATCACACCAATTGACTTTTGGGGTGACTACTGGCAACCCATTAAACAAAACTTTATTCTTCCCAAGGAAAGGCATTCCAAAATATGCAAGTTCTGAAAAAAGTCATCCATTTCAGTACTCATCTCATTAAAAAAGAAAATGAGAGAGAGATTACTCATATGTGTATGCCTCTCCCACAGCACACTGGGTTATATCCCGCAACTGCCTTTCTATACAGGGATGTAAAATCTTAGGATTTAAATGTGTGTTATAGTTGATTTCTCTAATCAAGGGAAGGTGACAGAAAACAAGGACACCAGAATCACATGATAATCTGAGATATCTAGTAAGCATGGTTAACTGCAAATATACCTCAATTTTCCTTAACATGAGACAACACATAAGTCTGGGTAGTGGGAAAATGTCACCCCACCAGCTTGTTTTCAAGAGAAGGATTTTCAGACACCTCCTGTTCTGTTCTGGGATCTCCCTGCTACAAAGTACTACATTAATCTAAACCAAACCCACAATTCCTGACAGTTCCCATGGTTATATCATCAACACTTCATGATTAATGATAAAAGATCTAATCAGATAAACACATTCCCTTGCCCATCTCCAAGCACAGATTGTTAGCCACAGCCACAAATGCAATCTCATTCCTATATCCATGATCCAGGAACCAGATGTTGCCAAGGTAGCTTAATATTGACATATTTGCTGCTACAAATTTCATAAATTAAGAAGAATAGAGTGTGCACCAAAGGTTTTTCTTTAAACAGTACAGCCCTTACAATGATAATTCAAAATGGCTGCTTCTTTAGGTTGATATAACCCAGAGCCACTTTCTCCATACAAGCTTGCCTGCAACACGTGATGCTTGAACTATGTGGCTAGAGTGTTGAGAGAACAATGTTCTGCCTGCAACTCAGCCATGGAACTCACTGGGTAACTTTGGGCCAGTCACATGCTCTCAGCCTAAACTACCTCACAGGGTTGTAGTGAGAATAAATTAGAGTGAAAGAGGATTATGCAAGCCATCTGGAGTTCCTTGAAATGGAAAAAGTGGGATAGACATACAAATAAATAATATTTGTAATACTCAGGAGCAAAAGGAGGGAGGAAAAGCATCCCCCAGTATGCCTTTAAAAGTAGGGTGTTGTGTTTACAAACATCAGAGTCATTGAAAGGAAGGAGGAAGAAATTTGTTCAGTTCACATTTGAATGAGAATGTATCTAATTGTGTGCTTGCAAACTACTGTGTAGACCAAAACTCAGTTCTTCAAAACTGACTCATTTATGAATTAGGTAACACATGTATTAGAGAAAACAATGCTCAGATATGTGTTCTGAGAGGAAAACTGTTTTTTTTTAAGTGTAGTGCATTAAGAGAAATGTTCAGAGTAATACTTCCATGTAGACTTTTTAAAATTTTCAAAGTTCAGATGAATCAAAGGACTCAGCTGCTTTGCCTTCAGCTGGATGAACCAACTTTGCACCAGTGAAAGGGAAGCTAGGACAAGAGAGCTACAATGTCAAAAGGACTGATTTGAAGTGGGAAATACTAGCTGGAATTGGAAAGGAAAGCTGTGTCCAGGAATGCATCAAGAGCTACAAAAGCTAGGACATAAAAGCAAATGTTTATATTTGGATTTGAAATAAACCAGTCTAATCTTTAACTGCGATTGTTCAGCTTGAAATATAAACCAATCAGGAATGAAGTTGCCTCAACCCTCCCTATCAGGTTTGTTGTAGAATTTGTACAGGTAGCTTCTGAGACCCATTAAAAGAAAGAAAAAACATAGACACACAACCTAGCATTTAGCTCACCAGCAGTTCAGACCGGCCCTGCCACAATTTGGTCTTCTTAAATGGCTGATATCCCAGCATGTGCTGACTTCACTGTAATTAAGATACTGGAATTTACTGGAGGTAAGCCAAAGGGGCATGAACTGATCTCAGAATGGAAGCTGCGAAAACCCTTCTGTAAGCCAGCAAGTGTTTAATGATCACAGAGTGACATAATTCAAATTGGAACAAAAAGTGGCGCTGTGTAGGTAGTAATCCATCTAAAGGCAGGGCATTTAAAGTCTGAATCAAAAATTATTTTTTTGCACAGCCCAGTAAATCCTTCTATTGTGCATAATTAAATTACTTGGAAATGCAGAACACATGGTTATAAAGCTACATTTTTTCCCCTTTAAAATGTTCCGTGAGAACATTCACCTACAATTACACTGAGAGTAAATGTTGAAACTCTTGAGTAAATGAGAGGGGGCATCAATCCTAGGCACTGTATTTAAAGGAAAGAAAAAGGAAAAGGCAACTATTCATAGAAGGTAAAGTACTGCCCCACACTGCAACCAAACAGCTGTTTATCATTGGCCTAATTATCAAGTTAATGAGATACTAATTTCTATATTCATAAAGTATGCATGAACAAGCATGAGCATATGCAAAGCAGAACTTACTGACAAACTTAATAAATAAAATAACAAGGTATTAGTAAATAAACATTAATAAGCATTAAATTAAAGATTGGAATTTTATTTTATGAGAGCTTTGAATGTATGCACTTTCATACTGGTGAGGAATTACAGATGCATATGTCAGCTTCATCAATCATTTGTAGCCTGTAGTCTCAATTTATTAACAAGAGCGTATATGTCGGAAAATACCCATTTTCCTAGAACCTACAGGATTTCAGTGTACAGTTGAGCCAACTGTCCTACCACAGCATAAGAACTATACCCATCCCTGCAAAAAAATCTGCACGTGAGGTTGTGAGAAAAGAAAAATGAGGCATAATTAAAGCTGTACCTAATTAATAAAGACTGTTTCTCAGACTGTTTCACTAACCTGAAAATCTGCTGTTTTGTTTCTGCTGTGCTTTGGGGAGACAGAATTAGAGCAACTGCAATTTTGCAGACTTATTTCCAAGGTGCTTTTTTGAATTTGTGGAAATCCAGAATGTTTGTTACCATTAAAAAAAGGAATCGCTGCTTCCTTCGACATTCACTGCGGCCTACCATTGCAGCAAAGGGCAGTCGAATAGTGACAGCAGCTTATTTCATTTGAAATATATAGTATTAAATATGCTTCATATATAATTCAACTGGGCTAAGATTTTTATCCCTGCTCTTTTTGACAATTTATAGGAGTGAAGAAATAGAAATAAAACTGCCTCAAAAACAGGAAGGCAGGAGAAATTTCTGAGAAATTTTCATCCAAGTTCAGGAAGCTTATCATACTTATTGGACTGAGGTGTGCTTAGGCTATATTGTTCTGCTAGGGATGATTGGTGTACTATGAAGCATCCTTTTATATATTCCACAGACATATTTTCAAAAACATTATGAAGCACTTCAGAAGGTGCTTTAGGATGGTGGGTGCTCTGTTTTTCTCTGAAAAAATGCAGCTGACAAATGAGGAGGACAGAGTTAGCAAGCTGCCTCCCTCCCTTTCTGAGGAACCCACTGCCTCTGGAAGTCAGGCTAGTGCCAACACTGCACTGTTTCAGTGCCTGAAGAAGACATCATTATTTCAACAATAATGTTGTTGATTGACTAGCCATGGTTTTTACTGGCATTCTTTTGTTTCGGGGGTGGGGGGAACCATTTTCATAGGACACTTTATGCCTTTTATCTTTTAAAGTTCACCACTCCAGAATCAATTTAACTGAAGAGCAGTTTAACTGAAATGTGGTTCTAAATATAAAATAGAAAGGTTAACTCCCTACCCCCAACGCTACCTCTTCATGTTCTTTTGCTGTTGGTTGCATCCTCCCCACTGCCATATCAATTATTATTGTGTACAGATATGTTCATTATGTGATTCTTCCTTTTTTCCATTCATTGGGCTACCCATAAGAAATACACATTTTAATTTCTGCTGCAAATTAAAAGCATTTTTAAAGTGCACTTTGAACAAACTGGAAAAAGATTGCAAATGAGAATAAGCAAAATTGAATGTTGAAAGGCAGTTCAAGAACTTTGCTGAATATGAGTCTCCCTGGTTCTCCCATACCTCGTGCTGAGCTGGCTCATAGCATAGATATGTTCACTTGAATGAAACTCTACTTGGCAAATATACAACTTTGTATCCTTCAAAGCTATCTGAAAAGAATTTTGGATAAACAGATGTTGCTATTCTCATAGTCTGGCCATGTTACAGAGTAACCAAGCTTATGGTTTGGGTAGCATGTGAAAATCATGCATTCCCAGCTACCAGATCTAGAAGCACAGTGAGGAGTTGCTCCATCAGACTGGCTATGTTGAGGCAGATGTTTCCAGTTCCAGCTTCTATGAACCAAGACACCAAATATGTTCTTGAGTGCATTGGTACCAGATACCGGTCCAAATAAGGAGGCACAGACAAGCTTACTTTCTTCATCAGATAAAACTGGTCAAGTGGTTGTATCTCACCGGGCCAAACATGATAGTAGAAAAGAACAGCCTTCAGAAAGGGATCTGTCTGGTCTGTGCAGCAAATATTTCTTTAAATATACATATGATGAATATTCTATATTTTTGGTGAGGCTTGTACTATCTTAGTGAGTCTTGCCCATCCATCTTGGATGTGTGCAAGAGTAACTCACTAGTGATTTGCAAACTTCAATATGCATGCAAGTTACATTTGTACAATGTTGTAGTTAGCTGTCAAGGCACAATTTTTGCATCTTGAATGCAGTTAGAGAAAGGATGTAGAATCTTATGTGCAGAAGCCAAATCCAGTCCAACTGGCATCCATATCTGTCCTTCAAGGGTTTACCCTTCTACTTTGACACAATACACAAGTAACTGTATGATAGTTGCCTGGCTTTTGTGCAGTGTTTCCCTATCTTGTAAGGTAAACATGCCTCCCCTAAGGCAAAGCAACATGTAACAAAATATGCTGCTATATTGTTGGTAGATGCCCCCCTGCCCTTTGACGTTGGCCTCATCCATCACTGGAATGTAAAACCTGAAAGCTTCTCTGAAGTGGAATTTGGTCTTGCACTGAAAGGAGTCTTAGAGTGAACTAGGATGGTTGTAATTAAATAAATGCTCATAAATTGCAATTAAATAAATATTAGATGTTGCACTAATGCAGTGGGGCTTCAGTGGGTTTAACTGAGGCATGCCCTGCTTTTTCCATTGCTGCAATTACAAGGGCTACCCAGTCTAAACAGCTGCCCCAAACCAGTGGCAGGCTTTCTGTAGGAAACTGCTGTTGTGGAGATGGAGTCAGTCACAGCTTCCAGATGACATGCCCTTCAGAGAGGCTTATGCCCCTGCACCTCTTGTTTTAAAAGACAAATATCCAGATAAATAAGGGAAATTTGTCCAGATCCTCTTTTGCTTTTCCTCTCATTTTGATTTGAACAGACATGTCAGAAACACAACCTGCTAATTCTTCAAAATAAACCAGAGAATGAACGAACTGAGCTAGCCTGGAAACAAAGCAAAAACCAAGAGGTTCATAATAGCTCATGATCATGTTAAGCTCTTGAAAAAAGAAATTAAATGTGGCAGCAGAATGATAAGCAAAGGCTCTTAAAGGTCTAGCTTCCTCTTTCACCCATGTTTGTTTTAAACACAATACATGACATGTTGACACTGAATAGAGCATTACAAATCCTGGCTGTCAAGAGGGAGGAGGCAGGCATTAACTGGCAGGCAGACAACAGGAAAAGGCCCAGTATTTTCACAAGGATTTATTGGGCATCTTTATTTGTTTGCTTTTAAGGAAAAATAGCAGGTACTTTACTGGTTTGTGTTTATGTGCTGGTCACAACCATATGGTTTGTGAATTGACAGGTACTCGCATACCTGCTCATAAGTAGCTAGATTTTTCCCCTGCAAGCTCCCAGGCAATGCAGTTAATCATTTTTTTGATTATGGAGTAGCTGTAGTTACCTTGTAGCTGAAGGCAGTGATCCATTATAAGTCTACTTTTCAGAGCTCTCCTTACAGTCTTCCCATAGTCTTCGAAATGCTGAATACTACTTTTCATTGCTGGGCATGTTGTAATTTTTGAAACACCGAAGGTGTGGAGAAAGCACCAGAACTGAGGTCCGTGGTTTCAATCTATTTCAGAATTAGTGTTTTTATAAAACTGCAGTTCAAAAAATCTGATCCTAACCTTGGTAGGTGTATTCTTTGAAAGCATTGTCTTCTCACTATCACAAGATACTTCCACTCTATTTAGCAGGAGTCATTAAATGGGCATTTTCAATCAGCTTAAACACATTTGTCCTGTGCTAGTAATAACTGAGGCACATGGGAAACCAAGATCCATCTATTAACCCTCAAATTATATTTTTAAAGCCGATAACTACTTTTTAAGGGATGACTACAACATGAAGGCATTTTTCATTAGTCACTCTGAAAACACCTATTCATTTCAGAATAGTGTTAATGTGAGATAAAATTGATTCTAGCCAATATAGGATTTAATGTTTGAATTACAGACATAGGAAATGAAAAAAAACATCAATTTAAGTGTCACTTGCATAAGCAGTGTAGTGCTGAAATGAGTGGGCTCCAGTTTCATGCAGATGGTCTGATCCAGCACAAATGCTTCCAGGAAGAAATGTTGGTCTGCTTGCTGGCTCATAGACTGGCTGCGCATCCGAGGAATGCGCCATTACAGTGACTTGGGAAAGGGCCAGTGCGGTGGTGTTGAGGTGGTCAGAGATGCATCTGCCTGATGGAACAGTTGTTCGTACAAACAGCATTTCCACATGATCTTATCCAAGCTCTGACCCTGCTTAAGAATATAAGAAAAGCCATGCTGGATCAAATCAAACGCTCATCTATTCTGGGTCTCTGAGCACACAGTGGCAGACTAGCTGCTCACAGGACCCTCAAGCAGGATGGGTGCAAGACCTCCACCTGTCCAAGCTCCTCAGCAACTGGTGTATGTAGGCATGCCAACTGGCAGTATGTAGCCAGCATGGCTAGTAGCCACTGGTAGCCTTCCCTTCCCTGATGGTATCCAATCCCTTTTAAAAGCCATCCAGACTCGGAGCTATCACCACTTCTCATTGCAGCAGATTCCATGGTCTTACTATGCATTGTATGGAGAAATACTTCTTTTAATCTGTCTTAAACTTCCCACTGATCAGCTTCATAGGATGACCCTGGGCTTCAGTGTTATGAGAAGAGAGCTGACTCCCTCTCCACTTTCTCCAGACCATGCATTGTTTAAACACCTCTATGTGCCTCTCCTTACTCACCTTTTCTCTAAGCTAAACAGTCCCGGTTGTAATTATTCCTCATAGAAAAGCTGCTTCAGCCCCTTGATCATTTTCATTGCCATCCTCTGTACTTTTTCCAGCTCAATCATATATTTTTTCAGGTAAAATGACCAGAACTGAATGCTAATATTCCAAGGAGTCCTGGATGTGACTGTCTTCTTGAAAGGTATATTAAGTGGCAAACAATTTCCACTGCAATCTTAAGCAACTGGAAGTAGAGTGGACTTACTTCCGAGGAAGATCATGGCCTTAATTGCTTTCCCTTTCCATTACCAGCACTGGGTTGGGACCATGGCTTTTCTAAAATGTCTTACAGCATCACAGCACTAAAGGCTGGGCTTACAGTACAGGAGAGTTCTGCGTGATCTCCTTGGGTCATTGGAGAGATCACCATCTGGCTGAGTGCATATGGGGATGCTGTCCTGCCATCACGTTCTGCCTTGTACTCAGGGGTGGTGGCATGGATGGATGCAGGACAACTCCAAACCTCTCCTGACACTCATGACATGAAAAGAGAAGCCGATCGTGTGTTTTCTGCTTCACCCCCAAGGTGCTGCCATCTCTGTGGGTCAGACAACATTTATGTGGGCATGAACTATTCATTGATTTCATCTATGTGGCTTCTTATCCTACTTTACTGAGGGAATACAAGAAGCATCCAAAAGGAAGCTGCTGTGAGAATGTATAAATTAATATTGATGTTACCAGATATTCTTCCCTACCTGAGGACTTTGGAATAGTGACCACAGCAGTAAACAAATACACTGGTACATCAAGAGTAGTGCAGTCATTATGGCATTTGGCTTACCTCGTCCCTATGTGCAACTCCAGGCAGCACAGGGAAGTGGGGTCCATTTGGTCACCGTGAGAGATGGGAGATGGGCAGGGTGGTGAGACCTCACGTGACAGGCATGCTGGTGCGGCAGGGGAGGGCCCAGCCTATGTGCACTGAAGCCCTGCCTGTGCCTGGCCGCAGTGGGGTGGCCCCTTCCCACGTGTGCGAGTCCTGCTCACAGAGGGAGGGGAGGAGGTGCAGGTGCGAGTAGGCACGCTTGAATGTTGGCAAGCAGCAGAGGGGATTGCTACTCTGGAGCAACAGTGCTACTCTAGTGCGCAGGTGGTTGCTTCAGCTGACCGAGGACATACATGCAGGGCGGGAGGTGGACCAACCAGAGAAAGGCAGCAATGTAAGCAGGAGCAGTGTGCTCTGGAATTAAACTTCTGCTGTAGGGACTGATGGGATACTAGTTGCCATTAGAAGGAATGAAGGAGGAGGATGGGAAGCACTTGGTTGCCCAAAGCCAAACCCAGAGTAGAAACCATGGAAACTGCACAGCAAGATTTAGCATTGCGTAAATACAGTCTGTGTGTCTTCTTTAATTCATCCCACATGTTGGGGTAACTGGCTCAAATTTTGTTGTGCACCTTATACATAAGTAGACCTACAGTCTAGTCCTTCTAACAGATTGTTAAAATCTGAGTCCTTAAAAATGTTCCCAAATTTCCGCCTCCTGTCTTTTATAGTTTTACTTCTATAAACCAAAATATGTTTGGCTGAGGTAAGAAGATTTCCTAAAATTTGCATAAGAATTTTTCTGTGCGGTACTTTTATACTTCAGATAATGAACCCCAAACAAGCAGCAAAAAGAGGATAACCACAAATCATCTTTGCTTTGAAAGCCAAAATTCTGAGGTAAAACCTCTAGCAAACAGAATTAAATCTACTGAGAGAAAGCTTTATTTTGGTGCTGGTTTCACATTTGTAAACCAAACTATGCTATGTAGATCAATGCTAATAGGCTAAATTTTGCTATTTATTTAAAATATTTATATACCATCCTTAATCCAGGGCAGTTTACATAAAGGCAAGAAAACAATAAAATCTGCTACAGCATTTAGAAAGCAATATATTGTATATAAAATATATAATACCATGTTAACTGTTAAAGTTCTGGGTAAATAAAAAGGCTTTAGCCTGGCGCTGAAATGAATAAAGGGTTGGCACCTGAAGTACCTTTCTGGGGAGCAGATTCCACAATCAGGGCTCTACCACTGAAAAGGCCCTTCCCCTGGTAACCATTCTTCTATTCTCTTTCAAAGAGGGCTCCTGGACAAGAATCTCAGCTAACGATCTTAGGGTAAATGCATATATACATGGAAGGAGACATTCCTTCAAATAGCCAGGACCTAAACCATTTAGGGCTTTATGTGTTAATGTTAAACACCTTAAATTGGACCTGGATTTATGCAGATTTTATTGTTATGCATTGCTTCAGAAAATATTAAGTCTTAAATTATCTGTTCTAGCTTAAACCTGAAATGCATTCTTATGCCAATTCAAACTTTGGAAGGGAAAAGTTCAGCCAAATGAGTGCCTTTCATCCACAACATTTGCCTTGTCTGAGGCACTTTTGTCTGGGATCAAAAATACCATGTTTTGCAAGTAATGCTCAGTTTCAAGTCATTGCAAGGTGAAGGATAAATAAAGCTTACTGGGAGAAAGTAGCATGTAAGAAGTTATACATGGTTCATAATAAACCTCATGGATCTCAATAAGATCTTAGATTTCCAGATCACATTCCACAGAACACATGTGTACAGTTTTGACTCAGTTGTGTGTCTTTTTCCCTCTCCTGTAAACATGAAATTTCCTGGAAGTTTTTTTTTTATCACCAGCACCATCTGCCTTACTTTCATAATGGCAACATCCATTTTAATTGCCTGAACGTTGCTTTCTGGGAAGAAATCATTTAATCTCTCAGATTGATGGCAATCCTTTTTTTCCCTAATGTACCTAATTTTAAAAAATCAATCTTTAACAGTATTGGTGTGAGTGAGATCTAGCTTTTCATATCATTGATAAAACATTAAGTGGTATGAAAACATTGTAAAATAAATATTATGACATACCAGTTGCATCTAATGAGCTGTAGCCTATGCAAACTCATGCCACAGTAAATTTATTACTCTTTAAAATAACACAAAACTCTCTGTAGTTTTCAGAAAAAAATGAACAACATGATTATACTTACGTCTAGCACTTTTAAGCCTCATGGATTTGTTGGGACTTATCAATGCTTAACTTTCTGGATCATGTACCATGTCTTCTTTTCATGGTTCCCAGAAGAGTTAGTGCAAAAGCTATGAATTATCAATATAGTTTCTGTACTGTAATTATTCCAATCATCTTGCTAGATTATTACTATGAACTCTATTACATCAAAAATTTGTTTGTTTGTTTTTTAAGTATCAAAACTAAAGAACTGTCACAACCAGACTTTTTTCCCTCCATCCAAGAAGAATTTCTAACTAAAAGCCTTCATCATGTTAAAACTGACTGGCTAGGTTGGCTTAGAGTATTGCAGAAAGCAGCAACAAAAGAATCAAGCAAAGTCAGAATGCCGGCCAGTAAGGAAATGCAGTTTAATAACATGAAGTCACTCTAAACTAAGAAGAACTAATCGCACCTTCAGGGTGGATCCTGCTTCTTAAAGGCCACCCCTCCTGCATGACTGGACTAGTGCTGCTGGGCCCTGGCCCTCCCATGTCAGCTTGCTGATCACACTTTTGCACAGAATTTTCTCAGTGCCTGCCTGGCTTCTCCCTCAGTCCGCAGGGCTTGGCAATCCAGGTGCAGATTCTGGCCCTTTGCAGGGCTTATCAAGAGAGGAGTGGATTCAATTTGTACAAGAACGTAAGAACAACATAGGAAGGTCCCTTAAATTAATTAAGTCACTTGACTTTGTAGGTCAGTAGTATTTACAACAATTTCAGCAGGGTTTCAGAAAATAGTCTTTTGACCGGATCCACTTTGAAATGGCAGAGACTGAATCCACGACTTCCTACATGTAAAGTATATACTAAAAGCAGCTGATTGCCGATATGGTGGGTGCAATAATGCTTAAAATACCCTGAAAAACCACCTTGCAGAGGGTTTCCCCATGTGTCTAAAGAGATTAATAAAGTTATTCAGCTGAATATATTCAGCAAGGTGAAAAAATTTTCAAAGTTCCCTGTACAGGAATAGCAAAAGTCAGGGGAGCTGGTAGATAGGGGTGTGTAACAAGCTCAAGCTTGTCAAGGTTTCCAAATCCCATTTCAAAGCTCCCTCTGGCTCATGTCATCATATTAAGAGAGCCAAAGTCAAGAGGCACAGCTTTGCACAGTTCAAGGTCACGAGCCAGCAAGACAATCAGGTTCAGACAAAAGCCTCCTCCAAGGACAGGCTAAAGGTTATATTCAAGAGTAAGGGAAGGTCAGGAAGAACCGGTCCAGGTTTCTGGTAAGGCAGGGTCTGGCAGGAGAAGAGCATGGAAGCAGGAACAGGCTGGAGCTAAGCTAGACCTGGGCAGAAGCCATGCAGGCAGTCTTGATGCAAGGCAAAGCTAGACATCGAAGTGCAAAGCAGACAGCAGAACAGCTCGTGCTGCTGTGACAAAAAGCAGCAGTGCAGCAAATCCTTATGTCACTCTGCAGGGCTTCCAGCCGCACTGCATAAGTGCCTCAGAGCTGTTCTCTGCAAGCTCCTGCTCCTGGGTCTGCAGGCACTTGTGGCCTCCAGTCCTGGCACATGCTTTTGCATACCTTCCCCCCAAATGTCTGCATCAGTTGGGCACATTTTTCACAGTCAGACATTTTCCCCCATGTATTAATGTGTGTTTGTGTGCATTTTTCCAATGTATACATTCTTTTCATGCACATTTTCCAAATATTTCTCAGAAATAAGAAATATTTCAGAAAAGCTTGATTTAAAAAAAATGTCCTAGCAAGCACTAGTCAAGTTGTGCAGGCACAGGTTTACTCCAAAGCAACTTCCCCAGGGCTAGTGCAGGGGCACAGCAGGATACCATGCTGTATTTCTATACTCCTAATACTTTTATATTTTAATTTATTTTATTGAAAAGTAACTTTAGACCACCTTTACAGATAGAATTGAATAGGTGAAGCTCCTAGATGGTTCCCCAAATAAAGGTTAAAGACATAAAATGTGCATATATATTAAAACCAATATAGAATAAAACCAGGATGATATTGACAGCAAAAAACAATGGCATCCTTGGATCCTTTTAGACACAAGGATCTAAAATACATGAAAACCTGCAAATCAACCATATAAATAGGAGAGCGGGTTCTTTAGCCAGTCTGCAATATGTGCTATGTAGGGCTTCTTGGTTTTCAGTTTTGATGGGTTATCACTCAAGATGCCTAAGTAGAACTACCTCCCTTCCCGGAAGTTGCTGCTGACTATTTGCTTGCCCTGCTCACTCGAACAATCTGCAGAACCGCTCAAAAGCAGAGGGCAAATCAAGCAGAAGTTGCTCCCCCTTTTCCTTGCAATTGTCATAGGTCATTCACTTGAATGGGCAGGTGACCAGGCAGAATTCATTTATTTAATTCCATTTCTGTGCGGCCACATAACCCAAAAGTTCCCTGGGAAGCTTACAGTGCTAAAATCCAGGGGTGGTGTTAGCAAGGTCAGGTAAGATTGAAGCCTAGGCGCAAGCCCCCTGCTGAAATGCTGGCCCTGGCAAATGCCCAGCCATGGCGATCCCAGGCACCTCGCCTAGGCCACTGCAGTGCCATTGCTGTGCTGGACGATTCTGCCACAGCTCCTCACCAGCACAGACCAGCTTGCTCAGCAAATAAGGCACCTGACCCAATTGTGAACAGCTCAAGGAGGGAATCCGAGGTTCTTGGTCTGAAAGGTCAGTGCCTGGCATTCTTTATAATGGCTATGAATGAATGACAAACACAGAGTGGGAAAACAGCAGGTCAGCAACCATTAGCATCCCCATGGAAATACAACTGAGAGAGCTTCTATTCTTTCTGTCTGTGGTGCTTGAGAATTCATTTTCTTTCTGTCCTTGCTGTCACCTGCCATGGGGGATGAGGTGGAGGCAGATGTTTAAGCTGGAGCTGTTAGTTGGCGAGAACTGTGTTCAATAGAGATTTGAAAACAAGCCTCAAGCCCAAAAGCTGGGAATGACAGCAGCAACTTTCCATAAGATCTGACTTTTTTCCTACATGACCACCAGGAGGCCTGAGCACCCATTGTCTTTTGATGGCTGCTTAGCTGTGACACATCAAAAATCCTCTTTCCTCTCTGCTTGATGCCTCTTTGTCCATCTGCTTAGTGCAGCGTTTGATTTCACAGAATTTCCTGTATATAAAGTAGACATCTTTGGTGCCCTCTCTCTAGGTGGTAATCTTGTTTTGTCCACGTTACAATAATTTTAAGTCACACAGGTAAATCCCTTGCTTAATATCCTGACAGTTGAGAATAAGAAAATCTGTGCACGTAAGATGTATCTCAAAAAGCCACTGGCTTTGCTCCCAAATAGTTATTAGCTAATCTTAAATAATACTGTAATTGAATTTTAAGAAATAATTATAACAATAATATATACAGAAGAAACACAACAAAAGTGAGATGATGTACATTGTTCATGAGCTGATTCTTGTTATACGTTAGCAAATCTCTAGCAACATGGATAAGTAAGTATGCATTGCCCTATATGCAATGATTCCAATACATATTAAGATCACTTTAGTAATATGAGGGAAATTTTCCAAAAGGAAAAATGACTAGCAGATGGACAAAATACCACCAGCTATTGTTAACTGAACAATTTCACTGTTCTTTCTTCCATCTGCAATGCCAAGCTCATCAGAGTACATTATGTCAACTGCTACCCTTTCAGAGTATCCATTGATCAATTGCTTGATAGACTCAGAACTACACACTCACAAATCCACAAAACTGAGAAGGGCAAGAGCGTAATGACACAAATGTTTTTGCTTAGTTGTGGGAGTGGGATGGAAAGGGAAGAGACAGAATTAAATGCATTGAAATTCTGCATTAAGCAAAGATAAGCAACCCAAGTGATCCCATTGTGATAGAACATAACAGGCTGCACATTTGCTGCAATCTGCAGAATTGCAGGTATTCCTTCCTCCAGCAATGTAAGTTTGGGAGTACTTTTAACAAGATTGGATTCAAGTAAGGTGGAAGGGCATTCCAAGAGAAAAGATAGTTTTATCGAAACTGTGTGACTGATTGGAAAACGAAAGGAGGGGGCATTCTCTACAACAGCAATTTTCCACTTCTGTTTCAGTTGGGAAGCATTTTTCTGAGTTATACCAGAAAATCTGGAATTGGGTGATAAGAATATCCTCTCTCAAATAAGAGATGTCTGCTGGGAGGGATGCAGAGGGAAATTTAACCTGTTTAATGGGCACCCACAAATATTGTGCGTGTGTTCTTTTTAAGTCATGGTTTAACGTCAAGCCAACTTTTCAAGGACTTTATCATCACAAAGTATATACCCAGCTTTAGGTGGAAACTGTAGGGGCTCCATATCTTTTCTGATCAATCCATGCATTAAAAGGCTAACTTTACTAATCATATGACTTTGGAAGTCTCAATGGAGAAACTTGAGTTTTCTTTTCTTTTTCCATTTTCAGATTGCTCTGGAGTGTTAGATATCTTAGTCTATTTGTATACCAAAAATCAGGTTCCTAGCTGAGGTGGAACTTCTCTGTGTCGATTGTCTACTACAGGAATTCAAGAGAAGGAGATCTTGATTACATTGCACTGTTATGGTCTGGAGGACTGTGTCTGTCAGGCATTTCTCCAACTGAATCCTAGTAAAGATTTCCTTGTGAAAAGTCATGTGGAGGGGCAAGAGGCAAAAGACAGTCCAGGTTGGACCAAAGTCAAGATCTAGAGAAGTAAAGAAAGACTTGATGGGATGGAGTCAGGTTCCGAAAGTTTTGGCAGAAAGAGACGGCATGGCAACAATTCTGTCTGACATGTTAATTGGACCAATCCAGTGCAACAGATATAGAAACCCATTTAGTACCCTACTGGCTATTTCAGATCATCTGGAGGGGATCTACACTGCAGCCTCTTATATTTAACATTGAACTATGTTTTGGTATTTATGCACAAAGCATTTAGTGTTGTTTGGAACAGTTTCCATCATGTTGAAAATGGATTCTTGTGCCACATAAATGAAACTGTGGGGGGAATAAGGAGGGTTCAAAAGGGGATATGTGTGGAGAAATGGCCTTTTTTAACAAAACATCTCTCCTCTCATTTACAAGTACAAAGGAGAGATGAGTCTTTTAAAAAAATAAGTAAAAGAGACAAAACTAAAATTAATTAACAAATAGCAATTAACCACCTCAGAAGAAGAAGGAGAATCATCATCATCATCATCTTAGTGTGAAGGGGATGAGGAGAGACAAGGGGAAGCTGTGCCACTGCTGGCTGCCCTGCTCCCATGTTCCATAGGATGAAGTTATCAAGATCAAAACTTATAAACAGGGATGCATTAATTTTTAAGGGGATATTACATTTTAATTTTCACCTCTCAAGCTCATGCATGAATCAATGTGCAACTATATGGCAATAGTCACATTTTTCTGTATTTCATGATACAAAGTATATAAAAAGCATTACAATGGTGGAAAGTGCTCTAAAATGTACATAATATGGAAACCTATGTACAAAATACCTATATCAGGAGAAATGTGCATATATTAATTATGCAGAATTTTAAAAAGGGAAACTGATGAGGGAGCAGGACAGAACAAACCTAGTGATGGGAAATGAGGTACTGAGAAGAATCAGACTAGACAGATTGTTCCATCCCTACTTATAAAATATGTCAAAGGTTTTAAAAATATATGTTCTTTCCAATCATGGTCATTTCTTTCTTTCTTTCTTGTGCATGTTTCCAAAAATCATTCTCTTGGTCAGGCAGAGTTACATCCAAAGTCTAGGCATAGACCTGTGTGGACAGATTTAATTCTTATACAATTTTTTAAAGCTAGGACCCCATGACTTACCAGCTCAAGCCAGGTACAAAATACTGGCTCAAAGGGTGAACATTCAGTAAGAATGAGTGGCCAAGTGCATGCTAAGTGCAGACATTTGTTTCACATCCCAGCTCTGAATTTGCAGCCCAAATGCTTCACACAAAAATCCAGGCTTGGTGTCCTTCATTTAAGTGGCTGCATTTAGAAGGAAGAAAGAAAAGTAATAGTTACTGGCTGCTGTTGTTCATTTGGGAGGCCAAAATACTTGCCATTCTTCTGCAAATCACCCATAGATCTACAAGTGCAGATCCTGATCTATATTTTGTCTTCTCCTGCTTAGGCAACTATATTTTTGCAGTTGTCAAAAGTGCCTATCATATTCCTCTTTCTGTTCTGCACATGTGTGTTGTCAGTGTTTTTGAAGAATCTTGTATGGGTGGGTAGGTAGGTAGGAGAAATGCATTCATTTATTCAGTCTGACATTTCGGGGTTGTCAGAATTTACATTTCCCCTACAAAACATCTTGAAGAAACTCCTGACACTACTTGCAGTGCAAACACTATAAGAATATAGTGTTGTTTGTGTGTCCTGCCCAACCCCTCTATGGAGATAGATCGGTAGGTAGGTAGGTAGGTAGGTAGAAGCCTCTAAATAATACTAGTATGTTGCTGCAGACAAAATGTCAACGATGTAATGCAGAGTGAATCCATCTGCAGAGATGTAATGATGCAACTGCTAACTAAACCCATGGACTGTCAAGAAAGAATACAGGCTCTTCAAAGGGAATGGAAAAATAAGCAGCTGGCAACACAGAAACAGAATGAACAGCCCACAAGGTAGAAGCAAGATGATAGAGACCGATGTTGGTTATTATTGATGCATTGCTGTCAATTAATTTATATTAGAGCTTCCATAGTGCTGGGTAAAAATAGCAAATCTGCACATAACTTCGCTATTGTTATACGCAGTATTTTCTTTAGCATGTTAGCACAAGATGTTGAAATAGCCAAAAGAAATTTAAAATAATCCTAGGTGACTACATAAAAGCCACTTTGCCTGTTAAAAAATAATTTTACAGCCCAAATTCCACTCCTGCTATTAAACTAAAAGCATTTCTCCAGAGAGCTGCTATTCTAAGCAGTAATGTCTACCATTTAAAATAAAATGATCATTTAGAAGAGAAGGATGATTCTGTTTTCCACTGTTTTGTTTTTACATTTATGACATATTAAAACAAGGGAAGAAATTCAGAAGATGACTTTTGGTGGGCGGGGAAAAGGTTCATAATGCTTAAGTGTGATACTTACCTTACTGACAATTTCAGGAGGCTGTGAGTTTGTATGATGGACAAATTCTCTTTTCTAAATTTGTTTGTGGATCTGATCCAATGCTTTTTCAATAATTTGCCTTTCACAAACAATTTAGGAAAGCCACAGAAAAACTGCATACTTACGATCAAAATGTCAGGGATTATGCAGAAACTCAGCTTTACTTTCAATTTTTATAGTTTTAGTACAGTTCTCCAGTCCTTATTTAAACTTCTCATCTGAATGAATGGGAATTACACACTCAACATTTCAAACTGGTAAGGACTATTTGACTCCTTGATGGAGGGAAATCACAGAAGCTCCGACAGGTTTCTTCCTCCAAGGAAACATAAAATATAAACATAGAAAGTAAGTCTCCTTTTCATATCCTTGATGTATATTGGTCCAAGAATAGCTAAATCCCTGTACAATTTTTCTAAAAATGTTATATTGGTAACATAGTCCCATTTTATTGCTAGCATTTCCAAGATAAAATGGCAGACTGAAGGTTAATATAGATCTTCATTTCATTCCACATCTGCATCTGCTGGTTTGCATCCAATGTTAGTCCTGCATAGAGCAAACAAATTGAAAAGAACATGAACTTGGATGCAACCAACTATATGCTAAAATTATTTCATCATTCGGCAGAATGATAGGATGATACAGTGAGCAATGAAGGGATAACCTGATTGGATTGTACAGATGACCACTCAGACAGAAGAGATGTCCTGAGATAGTTTTGTCATCTCTATTATTGTTGCTCCTGTTGCTGCTGCTGCTGCTGCTGCTATCATCATTATTTGCACATGGCTCTCTGTATCAACCTAGAAGATGGGAAGGGGAAAGTGTTCTCAGAGGTGTTATCATCTGCCGCCTCCATCTTGTGTCACATGAAGAGGGTCTTTGCCTTGAAAGAAAAGCAGAACCATGTCTTGCATCCCTCAACATCCCACTATTCTCCAGCATCCATGCCTTGAGCATGAATATCTGCAGCAAAGATGCCAATGGCCATGGCTGTGGGGTTCAAACAAGAATATGCAGCACAGCAAAATCTGAGCATATTGAAGTTCTCTGAATTTCCTCTCCCAGGTTGTTCCAATGCAAGTTCATATCAGATTGTGAGCTTTGTTATTTTTTCACATCAACATCTGTGTATTTTATGCATATTTCCATGTGTACCTATCAATTGCAGTTGTGTACCAATCAATTCCACTTCTTTGAAATGCACGTCTGCATTGTTCTCCCATGCATTTGTGCACATTTTCAAACACACTTATTTTTCTCTACATATTTTTATATCACATTGCAAACTCAGAAATGTATGGATTCTAACTACCTTTCACCATGTTCCCTTCTGAACATGAATAATGTGTGACTCAAAGGTGGACTCTTCTGGTACTAAAATGTCCGAGCAAAGTCACAGCCATGTTACAAAACAATTATTTTATCCTTGGAAACTGTAGAGAGCCCTAGTTGTTGGGAGGTATTGAAACATAATAAATGAATGAAATGAAATGACGTTCATACTGAATGAGATCAATGCAGTATCTAGTTCAATATTCGCCTTCCTCCTCCAGAGGAAGTTCACAAGCAGGGCTAAACCTTATTTTATTTTTTTATTTTTTAGTCAGTAACTCTAGCCCTTCCTGGCTTCTTAAGGCTGAGCCAATGCATCCTCTCAGTGGAGAGTGTACTTTTGTCTGCCTGAAAAATAAATGTTGAAAGGTTCCACAGAGTAACATTGCCTCTAGGTAGTTTGCTGAAAAAACGACAAGGGCGCTCTCATGCTGAGTGGAGCCCTTTGAGATAGATTTCAAGAATAATGTTGTCTGTCAGTTTCTTTAAATCTTTTCCCTCTGTGTCACTGGCACTTTGAAAACTGCTCTAAAAATCCTGGGGGGTGGGGGTGGGGACAAATATTTCACCATTGGGAATTATATTTGATTTACTTTTAGCTGGCTTTCAAAAAGAGCAAAGGAGTCTTGCTTTTTGGATTTACTTCGATCCACTCCCATTAAGGAACAACAAATTGAACAGCAAGTTGAAGTTTCATCTTATAAGTATTTTGATTCTGAGTTGTGTTCCTTCTGTGTGTAAGATCAAGTATGGAGTGTGATCAACTTGAGCATTCAAGAGATTTGTAATCAGGCATTAGAAAAAAGAAAGCTAAACTGACACCAAAGCACGGACACTGCAGAATAGTAACCAGAAATATTGGATCCTGTGTCTCCCTTTTCAGATGAGGATTTTAACATCATTTTCACATCTTAAAATATAGCACATGCTGAAAACCTCTGAGCAGTTTGGGGACCATATACAAAACAGCTGAACAAGCCCTCTGAGGATCTTAAAGCAGAAACAATTTCAACAGCATCTTAATCAATTTCTCCTACGAGTTCCATGATTTGATGTTTTTGGAGCATTTTGATCCACTCTTAATTCCCATGGCTTCACCATCTGCACAGATTTTTTTTAATGAAAAGTAATTTTATCCCCCTCTGCCAACCTGTTTAATTGTCAGGGGAGAATTTATTAGTTTCCATGACTCCAGACAATATTTTATTCTCCCTGAGTTTTAAGCCAGAAGCAGCAAGTTCCTAATGGTATCAAATGAAACTGGAGAAACTATTCATTAAGAAAGTAATTCTGACTGGTAGTTTGACATATGCCTTTCCATCTTTCAAAGAAAGAATGGGCAAGCCAAAAGGTAGGTATTTGTGTGCAAACCTGGATATTAACAACACAGCTAATGTCTAAGATTTAGAGGGTATCTCTCATTTCCTCCAGATCTTCAACATGGAATGTGATCAAACAACTGCCTGGAAACATGGCTTACTAAATACTTCCCAGAAGAACCGAAATACTTAACGATTTTTTAAAAATTCTCCTGGTTTAAGACAAGAGTTAAGATTATTTTATGTTGGCTCAAGCACCACAAAGCCAAGAAACTGGAAGCGAGGTCTGATACTTTAAGAATATGCCCCATTAGCATGCACAAATTGTGGCTGCTTGCAGCTTATGCTCCATGCACTCATTTTTCCTGAGTCTTTCAAGCCCAAATCCAGAAGGAATACCTGAGACCAGCAAAAATGCACCATATTGTTCTGGTGCTGTATTGCTTTATGAAACATCTGAATCTTATTGTACCACTAGAAGACTCTTGCTGTGGTTTGAACCATGCCTGTTTGTTGCTTATAAGCAAGCCCAATTTGTGACATTGCATGGCATCATTACTAGTCATGGGACACTGCTGTTAAGGCATCAGGCTAAGATCCAATTTCATAGCTTTGCGGTGCTCAAGACTATGTGAGGTAAATGTAACTGTGGTTTAAGACCAGAGTTTTTTGATCACCAAATTCCTTTGGCTTTTTTTTAAAGGACACATATTGTTGCAGTATTCTGACAAAATAGAAACACAAATCATTAACTGAGTAGATGTTTTCAGTTGAAAATATGTATGTTCAGAACAGCTACCTTCTGAGTAAGCTTGCTGCATAGCTTTCCCCTCTTTCTTTCTCTCTTCATCAGTGTGTGGCATCCAAGCCGTGCACGACACAAACAGGGGCTACTGCCAGATGTGATCTAAATGTAGCATCCACTACCTGCAAAACAGGGATGTAGCATCTCCTCTGGCAACCCCTTTATGGAATGGGGTGCTTGAAAAAGGGGTGCTGTGCCTAAATCAGAAGTAGCAGCACCTTCTTGTTTTTGAATTTCCAAAATAGCATGCTCCATCCCCAGAGCACAAGTGCTGGGCACTGCTTGAGGAACAGAAACGGGGTGGGCTCTGCTTGTGGAATGGAATCAGCTGTGGGCCCATCCTGCAGAACAACCCTCTGGGATAGTGTCCAGTGGGAGGGAGTTCCTTAACATTCAAAGCTAGCTCAATTTTGTCTCAGTTGACAGCCTCCTATTTCCCTGTCACTGTCAGAATGCTGGCAGCAACAGTGGAATGCAAAACGCTGTCCTGTATGGGCAGCATTTGAGGTTCAGAGCAAAATGGAACATGCCAGACAACTATTTGCCAGTGGTTGTTGCCAGAGACTTTCATAAGGCAGATGAACTTGATAATTTTCCCACCGTTGTTCAAAACAGCATCCCCACATTGAAATTCATGCTTCTTCCATGAGCCTGAATTAAGTATATCAGTGCATTTCCTCTGAATTTGAAAGATGTATGATAAATCCAGGCCACATCTTGAATACCGTGCATGTTTGGCACTTTTTGCCCTGAAATATCTGTGGAAATTTGCATCAGGTTGATTTGAAATTTGCATGACTGAAGAACTCACTAGGTATATTTTAAGTGTTCCAAGTTATAAGATCTACCAGTGCCATTTTTATAAGCAGCAGCTTATTGAGGCTTATAATAATGGGATTTTTTTTTTTTTTTTGAGATTTATAACTCCTATGCCCTTCAGTTCACGTCACAAAAACTTCACAAAAAGTTTCAGGCTGTTTGCATGTGCATGTGTGCATGCACACTTCAACTGCTGTACCAGCCAGCCATTTTGGATTCAGTATATTCAATCCAAATATTAATGCCAAAGGAATACTCTCTGTTTTGATGGCATCCTCTGGTTAGGGTTACCTTAAAGACCTGTCCAATTCAAATCCAGTTTCAAGGTAAAGAACCACCAGAGGAAAGAACTGGGCCTTGAAGTTGCCTATCAGCGAACCGGGGCAGGAGACTGAATAGGTAGGCATGTAGGTCACCTGGTCATAGTCATCCATATTATGGGGAGATGTACTGGATTTCTGTTGAAATTAGAATGGTATTTCTAAATTTTTGTCTATGCATATAAACTAGGATATGCAAATGTTTTGTATACTGTAATCCTCTGTTTTGGGTGATTCCCAAGTGGGCACTTGCAGGAGCTCATTTTGGATGCTGCTAGGATACCTCACTGCCCTTTTCCTTGGCCAAAGCATGCCAGCTGTAGTTCAAAGAGCTTATAGATGGAGTTTTGTTGCAGGGAGGGTACTGCTGTGTGAGCATAGACTAGGATGCCAAAAATCATAGCAGGTTTCATGGACTTGCTTACAGTTTGAGAAAGGGAAGGTGGCATCCAGGAGGCTCCAAGAGAGGGAGCTCAGGATTGAAGAAGATGGGTCAACCCTAACCCAAAGGACATCCCTTGGCAACAAAGGAGACGGAGGTCTTGTTTAAAGCATGGGATGATCTTCCTGATCAGGCACAGTTGCTGCCAATTAGGGCTGCAAAAACAATTCTCTTCTGTTGAACTTCTTCCCATATGTAACCTTCATGTAGGAAGCAAGCTGAGCTGAAAGGACGTCCACAAATGCTCGTAGAACTCCATTTGTGCAACAAGCAACATTGTTCCACAGCAGATGCAGCACAAAGCCTGCACATCAAGAGGGCGGCCACTTGCACAGCATTTGCATTGGCTCACTTCCGGGCAAGTCTCAGCACAAATGCTCAGCTAGTTCAGGATCACTTCCTCTGTGAAATGCCTGGCATGAAAAGTTTTTCTGACATTACCCCACTATTATGCTCTCTTTGAAAGGCTGTAAAACAAAGAAAGAAACGGAAGTGCTAGATGGCAGGCAGGCCACCTCCTTTCATCAGTTAGGCACTAGATCCTGAAAGACCAGCAGCATTCAGCCTTAGCATCTCCTTCTGTGTTCTGGCAAGGCAAGGCAAATTGATCCAGTGCCCTTAAAGGACTTCTTTTCATTCCCTTACCCTTATTTTTCACAGTGATTAAGTTTTTTGAAAATACGCCAAATGTAAGGAACTGAATGATTGTCACTGTGTTGTTTTACTCTGCCTTGGTCAGATTCAGTCCTATAAAGATCAGGAAGCAAGCTGCATTGCAAAATGAAAGAAAAGTAACCTTCCTATTGGGAACATCTTCCAAAGGAGTTCTCTGGTCTCCAAGGGATGGCTGTTGAAATATAAGCCAGGTACAGGTCGTGCTGCCTTCTTTGCCCATTAGGTTTTTTTCTGGGTCAGTTGTGTGGCATTTGGAAAATAAATGACAGCTCCCTGTGCAATGCATACTATTCCTTTCAGGGAATTTGGCAACTGTTCCACTCACCTGTGTCATCCAAACAGGGTTCCTGTATCAGTTGCTGATGTATGACTTCTCTTAGTTTGACCTTTATGGTATTCATGCCTAGCGTACCCTCCCTCCCTATATATTGTCACCAATTACTTTCTTAGGCTCACATCAGGGCAAGTTACAAATTTGAACTGCATGATAAATCCTACAAACTCTTTGCTTATCCTTAGAAAGGATTAGCCATTCTGAATTGGTTTCAGAAGGTTTTTGCTTTCCTGGCTGAGGTGTCTTGAAGTGGAATTTCTTTGGGTAATCCCTCAGGCTGTAGAAAGAGTGGAGAGTTAAGCAGCTCACTGCACTACACTGTCTCCTATTGTGTTGAGCGTAAGAAAGATGGCATTCTCGAGGGCTGCTGGCTAGTCTCCAGAAGAAGAAGCAGAAGAAAAAAGTAGAAGACATACAGAAGCAGGCCTTGGAATGTTGGCTATACCCAGACACTGGGATGCAAGAAGCAGAGATGCTTATCTCAAGGCCAGACTCCCCAAGTGGGCAGGCAGTGGCTGGGTATAACCAAGATGTACAGTTGATGGAAGGGGACTGGCAGCAGTGGAGATTTTGAGAAAGACCAGGTGGGCACTGCTCTTGACCCCATGGTGCATCATCAGCAGAGAAGGACAGCCTAATTAGAAGATGAGTGTGCAAAAAAAGGAGGCATGTTCATTTTCAAAAGACAATTCTCAGGCATGCTCATAAGGCGAGTTCCTGGAGGTGGATTCTAGATTGGTCAGATTAATTCTGGTTGTTTGCATGTATGGAAAATGCTTTGGTCAATAAAGAACATTTTTCAAGAAAGGTCTGTGACTTGAATGTGTGAAGGGAGGAACCCTAGTTCATATCTTGTGAAATTCACCTTACAGATATCTATGCTATAAAACTTCTTCAGCTCTGTATCACTGTATTTCCTCTAAATTTGCTCAAAAAGATGACTGATGACTGAATGATATATGACAGCTTGGAAAAACATCAAGTTGAGGTAGTCAAAATGTTCTGCCCTTGATGTGCAAGGGGTGCCACATTCACATATACATCTTACCACTTGGTGCTGTCGACATATGATGGGCATCCATTTGTAACCAAGCCTTGAGCCTGGCTTCATCTTGCACTATGGGTTGGATTCAGAATAAGTTAGTTCAATTTGGTCTCCACTGAAATCAATGTGACTTAGGTCACGATGACTGCTTGACCCATTGATTTCACAAGGACCTAATTTTCACTGAATCCAACCACATACATATACCCCTTAATATTTCTGTTTCTGCAACAGTTGGGGAAATAGCTATTTTTGATCATTTCTTTCTCACCATAAACAGCTATCTTCATGTACATGTCACAGTGTTGTGAGATTTTGTCCAATATTTTGCAGCATTACCCATAGGCTTCAGGTTGCTAGAGGAATCCAGATATTCCACCTCTGCAGTTCTTTCTCTTCTGTAGAACAGTCTTCCCTTTGATCAAACTTTCATTTTGCAACCCACTCTTGCTGCCTTGTCATATTTTCTTGCATAGACCTAGTAAGTAAGGGATGAAAAAGAAATTATTGAATAAAACCAGGGCTACAATTTATGAATGCATAAATTTTTAAAAGCAATAAGTCAACATTGATTTAATTTATATATAACTCTCAGCCCTTCTCAGTGAGTCCTGGGTCCAACTACATTATAAGTTCAACACATCGTGTTCTTTGGATTGCTTGTTGTGTTTTTTTATCTTGTTTTTGTTTGTTTGCAGGAACAGGCGCATGGGCCTCAAATCTGTATCAAGATCACTGCACATGGGTGGGAGAGAATTAAAGCTCCCCCTGTTTTCCATAATTTCTTTCCCACTTAGAGAAGAGAAGAGAAGCTTACCCTGGGTTATTTCTTGGTGTTGTCTTAGTTGATGGGCTTATCAGAGAGAAAAGCCTTTCCAAAGTGTCTTAAAGGTCTTAACAGCTGCTAATTGGAAAGTAGCCAGGGAAAAGGGGACAGGACTGGGCAAGAAGTGTGTCAAAGAAGGAAACCCTGTGAGCTGCATCTGGCTGAGACAGCAACAGGATCTGTGGATTGGCACATGCATGCGCAATATTCATGTACCAGGACAGTTCCTTTCGGGCCATGGGTTGCTTATATACAAACACTGGATTAGTGACCTTTTAAATAAGATGTAAGCCTGCATGGAACCCAGAATTAATAGATGCTTTGCTACTAGATGAATAGATGCTTTGCCACTATTAAGCAGTATCCTGAGTGCAACTCCATACTGTACAGAGAAGTGCGTATATCTAGAGAAAGCATAAGTGACACTGAAAGCAGGAATTCATCCATCTCCCATGCAGGAAGATATGCTACAGATATGAGTATGCATCTCCTCTTTTTGATGTTTTGAAGAATTTGTACTTCCCCCGTTTGCCTCAGTTCTCTTTATTATTTGAAACTACCCAAGAAACCAATTCTCCCAAAGAAACAGACATTTTTCCAAGGTAATGGACATCTTGCCTCAAACCTTGGGCAAAGCCAGTGAGCATGCCAACCTCCTCAACCGGAGTTTGTGTCTTTTTCAGCAATTATTATTTCCTTTTGGAAGCCTTTTTGCTGTTGTTGCTGTTGTAATTAGTAATATTGCTTAGAGTAGTGGGATTACAAGGACAGAAGATAAAATAGGGAAAAGGGATATTAGACTGTCAAAATGTTAGAAGCATAAAACTCAAGTGCTTCGCCATTTAGATTGCTCCTCAGAAATACCACTTTCTAAAAACAGGAAAAAGAAAACCTGGTTTCAAAGAGCAGGAAAACAAACGATATTGCAACAATAATCTTTAGAAGTCACAGCCCCTTTTCCTTTGCACTTTAACAGGTTGCCAAAAATATTATCTGTTTGACAGCTCAGAGCTAAAGTCTATAATTTGTTTGTGGTTGGAAACAGAATGTTGCAGCAAAGATGTAATACACCACAGTGAAAAGATGGCACCCATTCTGAAATGATTGCATGGCTCTAGGATGCTGATGCCATTAGAAAACAAAACAAAACAAAACATTGGATGTCAATTAAAAGCTAGTGACAGGAAGCGAAGAACTGATATTAGCACTATTTGACTGGTTCTTGGGCACCTAATACATTTTTCATTGTCAACAGAAGTGTTCTGAATGATTAGACATGTCTTCTAACCAAATCCTGGAATCAACAACAAGGAGGTTAATGGTGATATCCCTGGAGGACATGCTCAGTTACATGTAAAAACAGTGGGAGTAAATCCTAGGCTATTAATATGCCATAGGTACTCTCAATGCCCCTTGGGGTAATGACATCCGCAGCAACAAGCCTCCTGTTCTGGGGCACTGAGATTGCCATTCCAGCATCAACAAGTTCAGGGGAATGAATAGAGGGTTGGTATGTCCTATTTAATGATCAGATTAAAATAATTCCCTTTCCCCTCTTTTGAGAAGTGATAGGCAGCCCCCTTCCCTAACAGAGTGAAAGGTATTGGCCAGTACCTTTCTCTGTTTCAAAATGGTGCCCAGATGAAGAGGTCACAATACAGCACTCTGTAACACATCATAATCTCACTTTGAACGTGAAATTCACCCTCAGAATTGGAATGCTTTAGACTTGCTGACATCTTTGGGAGGCTTCCAATACGCTGTCTCAAAAGCTACCAGGAATTGCAGGGATGAGTGGAGCATGTAAGTTGTACATGGGCTATTTCTACCTTTTGTTAACAACCCAGAGTTTGGAGTTTGCATATTACAAAACAACCCAGGAATTGGACCTCCCTATGTTGTTGATTAAAAGCAGAAATGGCTCTCACACAGCTGTTCATCCCCAGAGATTTGTTAGTTAAACAACCCAGGGATTAACTTATAAACTAGGTCTGTATGTCAATTGCCAAATACAGTCAAATGCTAAGCATCATTAAATACATTTATATAAGTGAATACCACAGCATATCTGTCAAATACTAAGCCTACAAAATAGTCAAACACCAAATATCCTAAAGAAATGGTGGTACCCAAGATTTCTGCGATCTGGTTCCACTCTCTGTACCATTGCAGATTAGGCACGTGACAACTCTTCTGCCTATTGGTGCTTAAAGAGTACCTATAATTTCTAACTGGCATTCACCAGAAGACAATCTTGTATTCTATATGAAGCCATGCTCTGTACATCTTAGACATGTCTTTAATGTAAGCAATTCATACATAGCATTAAATAAATAAATAATGAAGCAATACCATTCCATGTCAGTGATCAAATACCGTCATTCAGCTATGGACATAAAATGTAACTGGATGTCAAATACAGATATAAAACATTTTGTAAACAGTCAGCAGGTATTCAAGTAGACAGAAAATATCTGGAGAATATTTTACACCCAAGCGCCTAATGCAGAAATGAGGTTTTAAGGAGAATTTTGGGAGCAAAGACATTTCATGTGTCTTTTTGTAATGTCTCAGAGCCAGAATATATGCCAACTTCATTTCAAATTGGAGAAAAATTGCTACCATTTCCATAGGTTTGTCACAAGCGGAACACCTGGATGGAGTCCAAGAAGAAAAGGATGTACCTATTGCAAGCCTCCTCAAGATGCAGTTTGCAGGGAGATAACAGAACATGGCCAAGGCTAGTTAAAAAGAGACAAGTTGTCCTAGTCCTGTCATCTGACTGATTGATCACTTCTTCCAATGGCCTAGATTGTAATGAAAGTCTTTGTGAATACACTAAGACTGTTTTTAACTGGTCACTGGAGACCAGAGTATGGAGGCAACATGCCCAAATGTAGTTTCTCTAGAAGCAGTGCATAACATGAAGTGAATAATGAGGTGCAGAGTGTGCGTGCGTGCGTGTGTGAGTGTGTGTGTGCACATGTGTGAGGGAGGGAGGGAATGTTCCAAATGATATTTTTGTTTCCTGCCACTTAGATTTCTCTGAGAGATTCCACTGGCAATTGATTGAGTGTTGTAAAACAAGGAGAATATGTTTCAACCACTCAACTGATCCCAGAGTTAAATATGTGTTTCTGAAGAGCAAAGGGGATGGCTTGGATTGTGCGTTAAAAAAGAAAACTGAAATAAACAGAGAAAGCATAGTAACTTTTTTTTCTTTTCTTTTCTTTTCTTTTCTTTTCTTTTCTTTTGTGGTCTGGGAATGTCTCCTTGCAAACAGTTAACCAATATGATAAAAAATGCACCAGCTGGCTTTTGCGGGAAAATGCTGCAAAGCTACTGCCTAGATAAGCAGCAACTATCCTTAATGTGTTTCAAGCAGAACTTAAATAACACTATCATTTTAATCGCTTCTATTTGCCTATTCACTCTTTTCTTTCTTTCTTTTTTAAAAGTAATTTTTGTTGATGAGCAAGTAATATTTCCCTAGCTGCTTCATTATCAGCACCATAAATGTTAGCAAGACATTTATGTTAGGATCTGATGCATCTGTTCTGACAATTTTTCAAGACAGAGGGAGAAATAAAATACATTACCATCTCATTGGTATGACTAGGACCCTTAAGAGGAAAGCTGAGGCAAAGGGATGCAATTCTCTGGGGCCCTTATTCTATATATTCTCCTCTAAGATCCCTAATTTTCTTGTTCACCCAGCTGTCCCATATGCCTTCACACAATCTTCCCCAGAGTACACCCACTCAGGCCCTTATTGTGGGTTCCTCATGTAAGAATCAGAATGCATAAAAGCCTTCCTTTCTCTCTACATGTGAAAAGGGAGATTCTTTAGAAGTCTCGACTCAATTCATTACGCAATGAATTTCCTTACAGCCTAGCTGGGGTTATGTGGGATCTGAGGCAGGGCAGGGATTGACAAATCCCTATGCAGAACCTCTGGGGCCTTCCTGCAGGTGCCCCCCATCTTTGGAACAACCTCCCTGCTGCTACTTGCCTGACACCAAATTTGCCATCTTTTTGCTGCCAGGTTAAGACAGTCCTTTTTGCAGAAGCCTTTAAAGATCTCTGTGGCAATTCAGGGGCCTGACACAATTATCCAAGCACATTATTTTTCTTCTTTGGCCAGCTCTTTTGTTTTGTCTTTTTTTTATTTTTTTATGTTTTATGCTATTTTAATTCATTTTAATTCTTGTTAATGTTTTTATCTATTATATTTTAATACTTTGTTGTAAACCTCCCAGAAAGCTTTGACTTTATTTATTATTATTATTATTATTATTATTATTATTATTATTGAAATAAATTTATCCATTTACTTGCCATAAAATGCATATTTTCAGGCACAAATTCATTCCATCCTATTTTAATCCAGTGTGAAAATCCATATGTGCTTATGGACGCAGTTGTGTATGCATGAAAATTCATGCACATTTCTATGCACGTTTTCACTAAAATAGACATTGTTAAACACCACATTCTTTTTTGTATGTTAGTTTCTTTACTAATCTTTTTTCTTTCTTACTCTACACTTTTTGGTATATATTTTGGGGGATCAGATAACTGAATCTCAAATCAAAGTGTGAAAAACAAGGCATGATTGCTTTCCAGACTGCATGTTAGCTTGACAAGTGTGAATTAGGTCAGTTCATCTCAAAAGGTGAATCAACAAATTTCTCCCCCTCCCTAGTACAGGAGCCTCAAATTCAGGGTAGCAATTCTGTAGCAGGAGACATGGAGGGTGTGAATGAGTGAGCATTGCAGCTTCCAATATCAAGTAATAATCCAGGCTTAATATGTCCTTTCCTCCCATGTTTCTCCTGGTCTCAGCCCACCTATATTGCACCTTGCAAAGGTATCAGTTGTTAGTTTTTCTTCTGGCTAAATGTTTAACAAGCTAAAATTCCAGTTAGGGCATAGAATCGCCAGAATATCAATCATCTTACTACCCTATGCAAATCAGAAGGAATGCTATGGGAATGTTATTTAAATTTCCTCTTGTGAGCTGGTGCTCCCTTGTTTACTGGAATTTTATTGATTTGAAATGGATCCAGAGTAGAATAACCTTTACAGCTGGTTTCAGCATGCATCAGAATGCCAGCTTAAAAGCCTGCTTTTACCCTGAGCCCATCTAAAGCAGTAATGTGTGATTAATCTACGAAATATGCACTAAGGTCATCAAGTCTTGCGAACACTTGGGAAAGCAACATAAACGGCCTGCTATAGTGCTACTTTCCCTATTAAAATCTGAATCAGAACACAGCTCAGTAACTTTTTCATTGACATTCCATGAAGTGGGCATATGCCAAAAAAGGGAGTGTTTGAAGAGATGTGGGAATCAAGCCAGACCCCATAGGTAAGCAGTGCCTTAGAAATGGCCAATTAGGCCAAAGACAACAGCTTGAGTTTGTGTTCTTATTTTGCCGGCAGGAGTTATTCATTGCCAGCCTTCAGGAGATAAGAAAACTAATGACATGCTTCTGGAAAGCAACTAAAATTATAGTCATTCCACACTCCTTATATATTTGTCACCACTGGATGTAAATATTTATGGCTGTGATAACAAACCACTTAATTTGGTGATTCTGAAGCACTAGCCAAATTCAAAGGTCATCATGTGAGAATGTAACATTTCTGATGGAGGCTATGCATTATCAGGGCTGCAGTATCCTCAGCAGCTGAAAACAGTTTTTTGCAACAGCTTTCCCTGTAAGGAAGTTCCACATTCCAAAAAATGGGGGGCATGGAGAAAAGAGGCAGATGTTTTGATCTGAAGGAGTACACCGGACACTTGCCGCATAGAGTAATTCAAAATGGCATGAATGGATTTATTCAAAATGATGATGCAGGATACTTATTCACTATATCAAATTAAAGTATCCTATCTCATCAACTTTGAAATGATGGAGAAAAGTTCCTCTCTCTGTTACAAACTAGAGCCTGTTTTGACAAGCTCCCAATATATCTCTAGCTGTAGGGAGCAGAATGGATAGGCTAATCAGCAACATTTGAGCCCAACAAACCTCAAATTCCCTCTTGAAGTTCATTGTGCCTTGAGTTTGTAGGATTTTTCTCCACATGAAAATCCATGTGTGTTTTCCAGTGCATTTTTCTAAATACATGCCACTATGAAATAGTTTCCCTTTAATTAAAGCTTATTGCTGTGCATTCTTTTTCTTCAATTTATATCCTGCCTTTTTCCTACAAAGGGCTCAAGGCAGCTTACATCTCCTCCATCTTATCTCTACAACAACCCTGTGAGGTAGGTTGGACTGAGAGTCTGTGACTGGCCCAAAGTCACCCAGTTGGCTCCATGGCTGAGTGGGGACTAGAACCCAGATCGCCTGAGTCCCAGTCCCATGCTCTTAACCACTACACCACACTGGCTCTCAATTTGTCAAAAGTATGTTTTTTTATCCAGATTTATCAAATGCAAATCTGCTGTCAAAAGCATATCCCTGGTCCACAAATCATATTGCAAATTCAGAAATGTATGGGCTCTGACCACAGACTGCAACCAAGTCTATGTTTGGACTGGAAGCTATTAATTGAACAAATCCTGATCAAAAATTAGCAAAAATGAATTTCTGGTAGATCCCTGGGATGCAGTCAAATGCTATAACTAGATGTTTCCCATACAGATGCGCTTTTCTGTTTGTATCATCATCCAGTCGATTCAGATGGGCCACAGTAAACATTACAATTCAAATATGGAAGCCTGGGTCAAGGTGAATTTCACACATAGCTAGGAATGTATGAACTGATTAAATCCATACTTTCTACATTTCACAGATTGTCAAGAGCCTTTTGTTCTGTCATCCACTCATTGTTGAAACTAGATTTTGAGCAAATGTGTTCAGAGTACAAGTTGAATGGTGTGGTTGGTGCACACTTCTACTTTAGATTGATACATGTCTCTTTCTTCTAGTGCTGCTTTGCAGTACAGCTTTATTGCCCACTCCTGATGTAGCTTCAGTCTAACCAAGTATGTTCTAAAACTGTTTTTTTTTAAAGCAGGGAGGGTGGGGGACATTTTAAAATTATACATTTGATATCAGAATTTTTAAAAAATGGCTTATCAAATGCCTAACTACTGTTAAAATTCAAATATAGTTTTCAAATGCCAAATGCATACAAAATGTAAAATGTTTAAAATCTGCCACCAAATACTTTCAAATATTTACTGCTGTGTATTACCTGTATTCAGTATAAGATATTAAATATCATTGCATGCAGCTATGGAATACTATCACTTTTCACCTCTTAAATACCACATAATCTCACATATTGTTGCTTCAGCCATGAATTTGGGTTAATATTAGGCAAGCCACTGTTTCTCAGCCTCACCTTCCTGCCTCCACACACAGAATAAAGATAACAAGACAGGTTGATCTTTATAGGCTTGTTGCAAAGACACAGAATAATGGAATTAAGTTACAGGACACCAGATTCCAGCTGGACATCAGGAAAAACTTCCTGACTGTTAGAGCTGTAAAGTAATGAAACAAATTACCTGGGAAGTTGTGGGTTCTCCCACCCTGGAGACTTTCAGGAGGCAATTGGATAGCCATCTGTTGGGAATGCTTTAACTTGGAGTCCAGCATTGAGCAGGATTACACTCAGTGGCCATGCAGGCCCCTTCCAGCAATACCATTCTATGATTCCATGATTATGATAACCAGCCACAAAAGTTTCTGTCTGGTGTTTTGATCCTGCTGCCATGCCCTCCTCTCGAAGGCTGCATTCTAATCTCCCTGCTCCACTTCTTCACACACACAAACATATACACAAAATAGTTTTCCAAGATTTGCCCACTGGTTCTAATTAAAACATTTTAGTTTCCATAAACATATTTCAGGGTGGGGGAAAATCAGCACCTCTTTGGGTTCCCCAGGTCTACTGTCACCTTTCTTGTGTATATGGCTGGTGCCATTTTTGTTCCATAAGAATCCATGCTGGGAAAATTAATTCAGCATTAGTATACAAGACAATAATCAACCTATTGGAAGACAAACACTGATGCTAAATATTAATTGCCGAATATTCACAGTATACTTTGAGAATATTTAAGATCAACATTCTATAAAGCTCTGAAAGGATTCTTGTTTAATAAATTGCAGTTTCCTTTACCTAGTCTGCAGAGGGTCAGCATAGCTAAATGCAGTAATGCTCTCTAGGGATCAATACACAAATTAGTGTGCAAACAGTTTATTGACAGATTGCATAATGATTCACCTGGTCTGATGTGCAGTCAGATGTCTAAAAGGAGTTGGAGAATATTCCTGAGGATCACCTGGGAGCATTACGGGAGAACATTGCCTCTCTTACCTTACTTTGGTGAAGCTAGCAAGAGCATGGGAAAGTCAGCAGGAAGTCATTTTGAAATGTAATGAACACATATAAAGACGCTGTGGCTGGTATAGCACAGAGTCTAAAAGAACTGGGACTTTTGAGATCCAAATTCTCATCCTCAGCTGATTTCCCCATTCTTTGCCTGACTGTCCCTGTCTTTGGGACATGATGCACAGAAATTATAGTTTACTTCATCTCTGCTGGCCTGCTTGTTGTTTCTGCCTACTTGAGATATAACATAAAAATCACCTTATGACACCTTAAAATCTAGCAGTATCATCTTATACATGTCTACTTTCATGTCTAACTCCTATACTCCTAACTCCTATATTCAGTGAAGAGTATAACAGATTTAGTGTGTCTACGCCAGGGGTCTCAAACTCGTGGCCCACGGGCCAATTGCTGGGACAGGCGGGGCAGGGGGGAGGGGCCCTGCGGCCTTCAAAGCGCCGGCGGTGCCCGGGCCGGCCTCCGGGAGCCACGCGGGATGAGCGGCCCACCACCACCGCGATGGTGGAATACTTGATGAGGCCCAGCCTCACCCAGGCTCTACTTCCAGTGGCCCCCAGGTGAATTGAGTTTGAGACCCCTGGTCTACGCAGATGCACATCCATTGAAATCCATTGGATTGTCTTGCTATCCAAGCAAGTGTAGGGACTGTGGTTCAAGGATAGACCAATGCTTTGCATGCAGAAGCCCAGCCTCTCCAGGCAGTGCTGGGAAAATGCCATCTGAAACCTTGGGTAACCACTGCAGTCAATGTCTATAACATTGGGCTAGTTGCGCCAAGCATTTGGCTCAGTGTCTACAAATTTCCCTAACTCTTCAATGAAGTTCCACCCATTGCAATTGATAGATCCCATTTGGATTTTCATGCAATCTTGATCTGATGCAGCAAGGCAATCTTTGTAATGTGGTAAAGATGGGGTGGGGGCATGTCTATCTTTTTATTTTCAGGCCTAGAATATGGAGGAAATTCGGTTTGAAGCACAAATAAAGGATAAGTTCTTAAGTTTTTAGTTTCAGGGTTACTGCTCAGATTAGAAACATGTAAATGCATGTGTGCATGCACACACACTCGGCATTAAAGCAAATCAACCATGAAATATTTAAAGACAAACCCGGACACATGTGTACGTCTCAGTGTAAGCATCCACATATATACTGGCAACTCATAACGCACTTTACAATGTTTCCCTTTTCAGGATTTTAGAAAAAATAATTAGATAATCATTAGCACACAATACATTTTTCAGAAATTCAACAGAAGAGCTACAAAATACTTTACATTACTAGAATAATTATAGCAATTACAGACTTTTGGCAGTGCTCAAGAACATGAGAAAATGAATATACTTTTCCCTTTGAGACAATATTCACTACATTGCCTTTCTCTTAGTTTTCCCATTAGTTATAACTTTTCACCAAAATCAAATTGGATTGAGTCCAGCCTGAATCCAGAGATTCCTAATTTTAGGATCCCTGCCATATTATTTGTCTAGTGGGTGTACTGAGCTCCATTCATCTTTGTGCATTCCAAATCACTATGCTAGTTAATTGTCTCTCTGACTAGAGACTAGGCACATTTGCCCTCATTCTTTGTTATTAATGCATTATCACCATCAATATCCACAGAGAATGTGCTTGCAATAGTTGGATACTATAATGCTGCAGTTGAAAGCCATTGCTTTTCCCTTCTCCCGTTCCTTCTCTTTAAAGTTTGTTAAAACAAAAGAGTAGTATAAATAACTATAAACACTTCTCCATGTAAATGGAAGCTAAATCTTTTTTGAGGCTATCATCTAACTATTTTGTCAGTAGCATAAATTCATAAGAGTGAACAAAAAATAACTTCAGGAATAGAGGAGAAAGCAAGGGGAGACACCTGGAAAGATACTTGATTCCTTGATAACACAACTTTTTAAAATAACTTTCCCATCAAACTGTTTTATTTCTAATACTGTACACCGCATCCTTCATGAAGTTCATAGTGACCTACTGAGAGGCCCCTGGAGTTCATCCCTCCAGCTACTGACAAGACACAGACTTTATTCTGCCAACATTTTCTAGCAGGGAATCTATGAATTTTGCTTAATACATTACATCTGTGTTTTACAGATTGTCAGATTCTTTCATTCCATCTTCTACTTATTAAAACAATTGGAACTTTTTAACCAGAATTTTGGTCTACTTGCACTAAATTGCACAAGCATTTTTGCACATTTGCACAAATGCTCTAACCTGCATTAATTAGGGTCAAATTAGAATGTATCTGAATTAACCAGTGTTTATTCTCAGAATGATGGAAAACATGACACAGTACTAGTTCTTCTCTTCCCTACTCAGTGGTGGCAGACATGTTTAATTAATTTTAACCTTTCTATTCCACATTTCCACTATAAAAAAGAACTTTACAACAATGATTAAATCACAGTAAATAAATACATCCAAGAAGAAATCATAATAAAAGAGAACAGCAGTGGTATTTGAACTCCTGGAATGCACTTTACATGGGTTGCCTTTGAAAACCTTGTTTTGTTCAGAGTATGGTTGGAAGATAGATAATTGGAATGTTCTAAAATACTGCAATATATTTTCCTCGTCACAGGCTGTCAGTCTATTTCTGAGCCCAAATCCATTTCCTTTGGTACATGAAAGATTGATGTGTCTCACCTATTTTTATCGGTTACATCTTGACCCTGCCTTTCCCTCCAAGAAGTGCAGGGGGTGTGGGGCAGAATGCATTGTCCCCGGTTCCTCTCTCTGTCGTCCCCACAAGAGCCTTATGGAGCAGATTATGCGAAGAGTCAATGGGTGACCGAAGGCACCCAGTGAGCGAGGCGTGTTACTAGGAAAGCTTGACTTGCTCAAGCGGTTTGTTCGTTCGTTCGTTTCCTTTTTATACCTTCCAACAGCCAAGACCCTCTGGATGGTTATCATAATTAACTTCAAATAAAACTGCCCTTTCCTGGTAATAATATCTAGTTGGACAGAAGTTAACTGTTTCTACCACAGAGGGTGCCATGACAAAGAAAGCCTTCTCTCCAGTGGACACTTGCCTAATTTCTGAAACCACTGAAGGGTCTCAGGAAATAATGTAAATTGTCAGGCAGGTTAATGTGGGAGATAACGGTCTGCCAGAAATCCAACTCCTCATCTTTCATCACAGCTTAGGAGAAACGTAAAGATGTATATCAATTGGACTTATGTTTTTCACGTTAATGGAGGCATGTACTTTTTAGATGTGCTGCTAGAGGTCCTTTGTCTCTTCAGCTTCTCTGTTGCAACACCATCCTGATTCAATAGTACTTTCTGTAAATATTATTCAAAAAGGCAGTATGCGCATCTCATGATTTGTTTAAGGTTTCAGTGCAGGACTGGCTGAGTAACTTCTTTAGCCCCATTACAAATGCAATGCTCAGCTTCCTCTGAGCAGGTATCTCAAATCCTGAATCACTCCTACAGCAATGCATGCTAGGTAGATAGGGACAGCCATGGCGGGGCAGAGGGCGGGGGGAGAGAGAGAGACTGTCCTGCTTGGTTGGGCATTGATTGGACATGCAAGAATGAGCTTTGTTCCCCAATTGACTCCTGGTTTCTTATCATTTTAAAAATATACATTTTCCCAGACATCCACTGAAGTGAAAGTCAATTCTTATGGATGGCTCAGGGATCATTTCTTAAATGAATTATAGAGACTGATATTGAAGACAAGAATGCGCTGCCAGACTACCACTTTGAGCTGTTTCTTGGCAGCATGGTCCATGCGTCGTGCCTTCTGTTGTCCCATTTTTCCCCACTGCTAGTTCCCGACTCCCTACTGATTCCCTGTTTTGCTTCACCCCAGTAGCTTATCTTCTCAGTAGCACCCATTCCAGATGACAGAGCTAATGGTGATAATATACACCAGTTTGCCATCTGCTGATACAGAGTAACATGATCCGCTTTATCCAAGCCCTTCTTAAAACTATGCTCTGTGATGCAACTCATGGTATGTGATTGCAAGCCCTTTGGGGGCAACTCAAAAACCATTTGTGTTTGCTTTTCAAAGGAATACGCAAAGGTGTACAGCTTTTGTTAAATATGTTTCCCTGCATTTCATGGATGGTCAGGCATTTTTTGTCTGTTTTCTGCCCATAGAAAGATTTTTCTTAAACCAGAATTTCATTCTGCTTGTGTGAAATTGTATTAATGCTAATGCACATTAGTGTAAATTGCAACCACCAGTGATAAAAAGAGTTCACAAGTCCATCAAAATCTGGACTGCTCTGGAATCTGCAGTTTGGATTCATAGGAAACACATTTGACTTTGTTGTGGATTTCTCTGATGCCTCTAAGAAACCTTGTAAACACAAACACAAAACTTGACAGCAGGCTGAGCTGGCGCACTGGACGTGGGGCCATTCTTTCTCACTAGGATGAGAGATATTGTATTCTTTTAAAATGATAGTCCTCTACATTTACATCTGTGCAAAACAATAAGTATACATAAATGTTGTGCAAATTGGTCTGTTCTTTTGTCCTCTTTTTTTGGTTATGTATTTCCTATAGGAAGGAAATCATCCTACGCTGGGGTCTCTGCATGTGTAATTTCTATTGTAAAATAGAAATGCATTAGCTCCATTTGAAGGGATGTCTGTTCTGAACTTTAAAGGGGTTGGAAATTAAAATAATATCATGCAAAGACTTTTTGATTAGAGGAGTTTATATTTGGAATATATGCCTGACCCTCCTCCATTTCTGCCCCACTTACAGGATTTTCAAAGGCAATGCTTCACTCTGCATATTTGAGTCTCACCTTTCTTCAAATGCAAACTCCCTTGTTTAGTCAATTTGCTTTAAGCAGAAGATTCAAAATGTAAGCTCACCAGCAAGTTTTGTTAAAGTTTGAAGTTGTAATAGTTTTGGAGTGTAAAACAAATTCAGCAAAGAGAATGAAATGTAATTAGCAATAATATTCTGAATTATTCAATGTATTTCTTTTCTTCTAATTATAAGAAGAATTAAAATATTAATTATTAACCAAATAATATTTGTATATATAATTATTAGTTTGCAGACTAGGCACAAAAGATCCTGTCCCAAACATTAGAACATTCAGATCATTGGATTATAATGCTCATTTTGATAGGAAGTTCACATTAGCTAAACATATGGCACCTGGAAGTCCAAACAATTGAGTCCAAGATGTCCAACCCTAAAGCTCAGCACAGAGGGGTCAAAAAGTACAGAGGAGTCTATAAAGTAGAGAAGATGGTGAAACCCACTCTTTACTGGAAACCTAATGCTTTCCATTGTTGTTTGAAACAATTTTGGTGTCAACAGTAAGAGACCACAAGCTTTCATCAATGAGGTAACTGATGATCCTGACTGCATTTCCTGTCTCAACATATGATTACACAGTGACCAGAACAGTCCAAGTACCCTGCATTCTGCATTGAATGGTTGTGGTCAATATGCTTTGTCCTCAGTAATGATGCGTGCAAATTTCAAAAGCACAGGAGTTCTGAAAATAACTCTCCCAGTTCACAAAGTGAGCTCATAGCTGCTTGAGATCCTGGGTCATAATGGACTTGCCATCCAAGCTTGCCATCCAGCTTGGAACTAGTCACTGCTACCAGGCCCAAACTTCCAAGAGACCCATACAGAAATAGAGCAAATGTC
The DNA here is from genome assembly GCF_004798865.1 of Varanus komodoensis. Taxonomy (NCBI): domain Eukaryota; kingdom Metazoa; phylum Chordata; class Lepidosauria; order Squamata; family Varanidae; genus Varanus; species Varanus komodoensis. The sequence continues at coordinate 3,166,041 of NW_025335641.1, forward strand.
TGGCTAATATCCTTAAGGTATTGGTGCTTCTGAGCATATTCTTTGTCCAATGACTCTTAGCTCAGTTCATTGAATCAGGAAAACATATTTCCCATTCACCCCGGTGGCAAAGGCACTCTGTACAGTCTCAGGAATACAAAGGCCTTAAGAATGAAGGCTATAATTAGGGGTGTGTTCCTGTTACTTACATCAGAACAAGCTATTTTGCCTATTAAGTTTTTTAATTTTTTGCTAATCATGAAACACATACTGTGGGTTGGTCATCTTTTCTACTCAGAATCCCCCAGTCTTAATGAAGTTTTGTAGCATGAAATCAAGCTGTTGGGCATTTCTTTCCCACTTGGGCACATGCAGATGAAAGCACAAAGGCTAAATAAAAGTACATGCACCCCAAAACCAGAGTCTAATAAATCAACAGTCACACATTTCTCTGTCTCTCCCCACCTGCCTTCCATTTGCATCAAACGTAACACTTTTAGGTAGCATTTTATATCTGACTTTGACCGAGCCTTTAATGTTGCTCACTTGGAAACAGGGAGAGGCTTCTAATGCTCCTGCTCTCATATCAAGGATCACTTTGCAAGCCCTGCTTGCTCCACTTACATACAGTTGAAACTCCGTTAAAACCCAGATGTATGCTGTACTCAAAATCAAGAGAAATAGTGTTGTATTATAAAGAAGTCTTGAGAATTTCATTTGGTTGGCATTTAGGATGAACTGACCTGACCTGATCTGCATATCCTGGATTAATGTGTAAGCTGCAACGGAGCTGTCCTTTAGATTTCACACCTGTCCAAATTTTGTAACATGGTTCTCAGCTCAAAAGATGTCCAATATGTTTATGAAAATAAGTTTTAGATTATAAAACTTGTTAAAATACCATTCAAAATCTGGAACTAGCCCAACATGACTGCACTCTTTTATTTACACATATAAAATTTGTTAATTTTTACTTTATAGCATGAAGTAGTCAGACAACCTGGGTATTAAAAACTTCCCATATCTTACACAATATATTCACACTACAACTGTTACATATGATATAGTCTTGCTATGATGAAGTTGTAATGTTTATGAAGGTCAATAAACAGACTAATCATTCATTGAATATGTAATGGTAATTAACTTTTCAGTTTGAGCATTAACAGTTTACTTTTTTCTCACTAATTCTTATGATTATCACATATAGAAATATGTGTTCAAAGTTCTGCATGCCTATATTTATAGTCAGGTCAATTTGTTATTTTAAAAACAAAATAACCTACACATACCTCAGAAGGCCATTTATTTTAGACTTAAATATAATAAATAAATGGGTAAGAATGGGATGTTTAGGAGAAAAAAATCCTATATTTCCCAGCATTTGTGGCTTAGGAATGCTGGGAGTTGTAAGATCTTTTCTGTCTAAATGTGCTTAGGAATGTACCACGAGTTAAATTAGTGTAATCACTTCCTTGCTGTGATCAAGTTTTTTAGTGTCTTGATCCTAAGAATCCTGAGAATTACTATCCTGAGAATTACATACCGATAGCAACAGATCTGTAGCTTATGACATGGAGGTATGTTTATTGCATTGACCTTGGCTGAGGAAAGCAGGATTTCTCCCCTTACCTCTCAAACTCCTCTGGCTACAAATGTGCTGGTAAATGAAACCAGCAGCAGCCTTTTTCTAAAGTTAAACTGGGCTGGAAATATCTCTCCTTAGTTTCTAATATCTCTCCAGAGAGGACACCGGTCGCTGTTTGAAACAGTAAATAAACCTTAAACTTTTAAGTGATCAAAGGAAGCGATGACTTATCTCAGAAGCGATTCTTTTTTATTTTTTCCCCCTGACACAAACCTCCACATGGTTGCTTCCTGGCAAGTTCGTGCTTCTCCTCAGGCAAGACCTGAATATTCCCAACTGTGCAAACACAGACATTTCTTCCCTTCTTCCTTCAGTGGGGAGTAAATCTCCTTTCTAGCCAAGCTAACCTTTGACTTTGTCTAGAACATAGCAGTATTCTCCTTTGAAATGTTCCTGGAGGACCTCTCCCTGTAGAGTAGGGAATTGCCTTAATTGGCCCAGAAAGAGTGATTGTCATCTTCCTCACTTCCCTTTTAAAAGCATCTTCTTCCCACACACTTTCCTTCCACTGAGTGAGGTTTTGTTAAATGTTAGATTAAAGGAAATTAGCAGCCGTGGTAGGCAAGTTAGATCCCTGGGCTGTTACTGCAGCGCTGTCTCCAGCCATGGCCCCGTCACACATCCATCATTCCGCCATGCATCCATTCTGAGAACAATTGGCAGGGAACAAGACGGAAATAGTCCATCAATCTAAAGTCACAGCTGTAATAAAAATCTACAGAAAACCTATAAACAATGGCTATGTCCTCAGTTACAGCGCCAATATGCTGACTGGTGTAAAGCGTTCCATAGAGTTGGGGAGGGGGGTGGAATCTTGAGAGCAACAGAGGAAACCCAGAAGCCTGCCAGTAAAATCATTCAGCAAGTGCTAAATATAGCGTTTAGAAAGGGGATGTAAATAAAAATATTGCTGGAACATATCCACACAAAGAACTGCATAAAAGATTTCTGCAATGTTCAGCATAATGAATTATTTGCTACGTGATTCTGAGGTTTAACATTCAAAGGTTCTTTTCAACTTCAAATTCTACCTAATAGTTAGGGATGTCAGATAAATCTGCAAATGCTTCCAGTGAATTCAGAGTTCTATTACTCCAACCTGTAGATTCTTGAGTTTTTGTCAGGAATCAGCTTTTGTTTGAAATGTGTGGATTCTATAGACCTGTAGAATCATTTTTTTAAACCATGGAAGAGATTAATGTGCACATATTTGTGCAAGGGTTCATTTGCATTAAAGTACATTAGCACAAATGTACTTTCACAAACATGAATCAAATACTTGTACATTCCTGAAAGGAAAAAAACAAACAAACCCTAATTTTGACAAGTCTGAATGATTTCCAACAATCTGTGAAAAAGGAACAGAACAGATTTAATAAAATATTTACATCCCAAACTGCAGTATAATATCTTTCCAAAAGGAATGTGTCAAGAAAAATAAGAAACATAAAACATGCTTTAAAAATGACTTTGTCACATGGGATGGGATGGGATGGGATGGGATGGGATGGGATGGGATGGGATGGGATGGTGAAGTGGTGAGGAAGGGATGAATTCAGAGATGTTATTACTGATGGGAAAACTCAAGTTATAAATATTGTCATATTGCAGAGCCAATGCAGTATATGGGTTAGAGTGTTGGACTCAGAGCCAGGAGGTCTGGGTTCTAGTCTGCTGTCAGCCATGATACTTACTGGGTGATTTTGGCTTAGTTACTAAAGCTCAGCCTAACCTAGCTCAGAGGGCTGTTGTGAACAAGAGGAAGGTGCAAGCAGCCTTGGGTTTCACAGAAGGAAGACTGGATATAAAGGTAATCAGACAGGTAGATGGACAGAAGGAAATAAAATTTAGAAATATTGTGTTCTGGTGCTTAATTTCATAGAATCATAGAATAGTCAGGTCAGAAGCGGCCAAGAAGGCCATCCATTCAAACCCCCTGCAAATGCCATTACACCATCCCACTCAAAAAAACTGTCTACTTGCTAGTGTCTCTTCTGTGGAAGAGAACACAACCATCCTTGGCAGATAGTTGCATTGCCTCATTGGCTAGTGTCCAATGGACTTCACTGAACTAAACCAAAAGTGAATTCTAGCACATGGAATACAGGTGGATGCAGGACCCTAGACAAGCCATCTGTGAGGAAGCAAATAAACCTGCACTCGAAGGCGAAACTGTGCAACGAATGCAAGTGTGATTTGGCTCTTAGTATTGTGGGTTTGTGCATAGTTAAGACATTAACTGTGCTTTCAAGTACCACTGAGTTCAGCAGGATTACCTAAGAGCAACTAACTTTCTGTGGAAGGCATCTAATCTTCGTCCTTAATCATCACAGTATTGCATCTAGAACTACATCTTGATAAGGCTGCACTGCTTTGCTGGATGTAAGACTTCAGTGGCAGAAAGAAGTGTTTTTTTACTTGGTTTGTTCTTAGTGACACTTATGGGCTTGGTGTTGCTCAAGCTGCCAAATTCACCATTGGATGGTTGAAGGGGACAGACATGATTGCACTGTAGCATAATGTCTTTTGTTTAATTCCTGTCTTCATGCTCTTCTCTTGCCCACTGGATGCTTTGTCAAAGATCTTTGGAGAACTGTTTTTGTTTAGGAAATCATAATCAGATACTTGTGGGGGTGACTTGGCAGCACAGTTGTTGACAGATGTGCCTCAGGCTTTTGTGTTGCAAAATAATGGTTTGAGTTAACAAAAATTGTTTTGGTGAGGTCATGGCTCTCTTCGGCATCAAACACAAGAGTATGATCTGGGTAATGAGTATCAGCAGGAATGGCAGTATGAGATGATGCGAAGAATAAATACACACAATTCTGAATTAATCATTTATAGTTTTAGAAAATAAAACAGACTTTTGCTTACTGATTTTGAATAAGATCAAGCGGCCCCTTGACATGTTTGTTGAATCCTGTTTGTGGGCAGAAACACTGGGAGTACCATTTCATGGAATTTCTCCAGGGTGGGGAAAAACATACTCCACAGTTTCTCATGGGTGGTAGGCAGTAGCATACACTATCTCCTCTCCTGTGGAAACAGGCAGCTGCCCCAGCTAAACTGGCACCTTGGACACCATTTTTCATCCTCCCAAATTTGATATTGTTCCTTGGTGTTGTGGGGAGTGGAGGTAATCTTGGCTGCAAATAGGGGAGGGGAAGGGAAGGGAGGGGATAGGAGGAGAGAGGAGAGGAGACGAGAATGTTCAGAGAAAACTCTGCAAAGTGATTGCATTTCAGTTAAAAAAGAAAAATCACAGAAAAACATTCTATGAGAACTTTTATTCAGCTCTACATTAAATAGGAGAATTCTCATGTAATTGCTTTCTGTCATGCAGAACTGTGTATGATCTAGGGGAAAAGCTCAAGAAATACCCAGTGCATATTATAGGATTTAAAATCATTATCTATTTAGAAGACCAGCCATTGCTTATATTATTCAATAAATGTAACAAGAGTAGTCTCTCAAGCTCTCTCTTTCTCATTCATTTTCTGGCAAGTGAGTTCATCCAAACTATTATGAATCCACCAGAATTATTCTTACCTAACTCCAAGACCAAATGGAGTTGTTTACCACATTGCTCATCGCAATACTCCCAGAAGCTTTTGCCTTTCCTTTCCTTTCCTTTCCTTTCCTTTCCTTTCCTTTCCTTTCCTTTCCTAGGAAGGAAATTCTTTTCAGTCTTATATGATTCAACTTAATCACTTAATTTCCCCCTCCCCGGCATTTGGAAGAGGCACATTTCTGTATGTCATTGCTGGCATCAAATCATTCTTCGTAGAGTGTGCCTCAGGACAGCAAAGCTTGAATGCTGAACATCCTGGAAATTACAAGCTACCAGAGAAATTCCAGTGAAACAGAATCAGCTTCCCAGCTTGCTCCATCCTTCAGTAATGATATAAGAAGTTCACTGGTGGTCTTGAGTCAACTGCCAAAAGAAGTATTTAAGGTTGTTTTCCCAAGTATTTAAGCATGTCTATGGGTTCAGTCACATTGTCCCAGCGTTCTTGTGGTGCCTATGCCTAAGCAAATGCAGCATCACATGGCGTGCCAGCATCCGGACTCCTTTCTGAAACAAATCAGTGCCATGTGGAGCTGCTCTTTATCATGCATTCCCCTGTTGCACTTTTTAAAAGGCTCAGATGAGAAGACCTGTGGAAAAAAGATCCTTCTTAAAGGTATCCAGGAATGGTACAGATTCCACAACATCTTTCAATAACAGCACTGTAAAAATTCAAGAATGTTAAAAACCTACACAATTTGCAGAATCTGTTTATCCAGGGGAAGTTTATTAAAACAATATCTTACGGATGTGGAGGAATTTCATTTGGTCTGCATTTTTAAGGAAAACAGCCTAATCTGCATTTCCCAGACAAAAATATGGGTGGATGCACAATTACCCTTCAGATTGCACACTTCTCAGGGAATTTACAGTTCAAAAATTGCATACAAAAATGTGCATTTCTAATGGAACAGAAGAAAAAGAACAATGCAAATGATCTGAATGATCCAAAAGCTGATGCAAACCAAACATGCTCTCATTCCAAAATAATATTTTGATGTTTGCTTAATCAAACTGGAATGCAGACAAAAACCAACATGGTGCATACTACAAAGTAAAGAAACAGTAGAGGAATGGGATGGTAGAAAATCTTATCCCTAGTTAAGGCAACTCAGGGGAATATCTACGTTCCAGGGTTTTTGAGCACAGCTGGGAGTTAGAAAGTGTTTTTGGAGACAAGAGATGCATGGATCCTGCTGTACTGAACTTCAGATCACTGTGATTAGCAAATAACCACAACAAGAACAAGAACGTCCTCTATTTTACTAGAAGGGAAAGAGGTACATTTATTCTGAGGCAGTACCACTTTTACTTAGCAAGCCTTCTGTTTTGTCCTGTTTCCAGGGTGATCTGAATTGTTTATATGAAATTGAAATCACACCAAAAGAACATTTCAAAATGTATCTTGATACTCCTTTTTTGAAACAAAAATGTAATTTCTTCTAAAATAGTCTGTTCCAAATATCTCAGTGAGATTTACTTCAGGGAAGAAACAAGACCATTTGTACATATTAGTCCAGGAGGTAGAAATCAAGTTAGCTCATGTTCAGCTCCACAAAGACTAGATTTGCCCTACAAGTATTTGCCACCAACATTGCCAGTCTCTTCAACTGAAGATAAAGTGTAGAAGTATGAACAAGTAACTTTAGTCCATCTTTTAGTTCTTTATGAGATCAATGGGCCATATTTCCAGGTAAAACTTGGGTGCATGACAGGCAGAGGCATGTTGGGAGTTGTAAGTTTTTATCTGTCTAAACATGCAGAGGCGTCCATGCTTAGGATTCAGTCCTATGGATTGTGCATTCAGTGCTCATAAACCCTTCAGCTTGGAGGCTTATAAGCATCCAAGACAGACTGGAAGGAGAGGAGAATCCCTCCACGACTGAACATAAACTCTACACAATCCGCAAGTGAAGTCAGTACATTTCTGAAAAGAATATTTGATAAGGTACATGAAAAGATGTGTATTTTTGAAAAAAAAATGTACAAGAAATGTTTTAATCAATGGAGAAAAATGCACATTTCACAAATGTGCTCAGTGTGTACATTTGAAAAAATACTCAAAATGTACAAATGTTGATGCTGAACAGAAGAGTTCCATCTGATATGAGTTAAAAATAGTGCAAAATTGATGAAATGAGCTGCAACATGGAATGTGGAGAATTTCAACTAGCTCAGGTTTTGCTTATATGCACCACACGAGGTTGAACACTCTTCTTCTTGCCGTAAGTTTTTGCTCGAAGTGGGAATGAAACTGAAAGACAAAGGAGCCTGTATAAGTGCTTGCCCTTGCAACATCAGTGTTACTTAAAAAGAGAAGAACACACTGAAACTCAACACAGCCTTTCATTCTTCACAACACAATGAAAAGAAAGAGAGTATTTCACTTCTATTGCCAGAGAAAAAACACAACTATTAATAATTACAGAACTCTTTCCTTGAGATTTAGGTCATTTCAGTAATGGCATCCACTGATCTCAATTTTACAAACAGCTTCTGTTCTTATACATTTCATGTTACAGTGTTGGAAAGTCCATCTTAAAATAAGGTAACATTTCTATCACTAAAGGATTTGTATGAATGGACTGGAAACAATTGGTAATGGAAAAAAAATTGACACATCAATTGACAATTTCAGTAAAAAAAAAGACCAACCAGATCTGAAATGTTTCCTTTAATATATATATCTGGAAGACATGCAGCATATATTTTGTTTTTTTTCAATGATTGAATGGTTTCTTTTTTCCAATGGTGTCATTTTTTCCATGTACATATGTTTTGTTTAATACTTGTAGTTAAGAACTATTCAGGCACAATCCCACAGCTGCTTGACACTGTTTGGATGGCCCAGGTAAGAGACAGAGTCCCAATGCCAACCTCAGAAATACGCTCCAAGGTTGGATCTGGAAGGCTGACTTTGGGGTGCCTCCTTCTGCCCACTCAGTCAGTGTGTTTCTTTCTCTGCCAGATGCAGCTCTGAACTCAGAAGGCTTCTGGGGCAAAGCCAGAGGAGTGAGGCATCACCATCCTATCAGAAATCCCAGGGGTGTCTCTGGCTCACCTCCTTATAGGCCATTGTAAAAGATGCAGGCAGCCAAAGCTGGACCTTTAAGTGTCCTGGGGAATGAGGGACACACAGAAGCAATCCTCACCCCCGCATTCTTCCCACTGTCCGTTGCACGTTCCTAATCTTTGTTCAATGGACAGCCACACTGAAACATTTTGTTAGTGTTGTTAAATTACCTTGCGTTAGATTATTTGGGTTTCCCCCTCCTATATTTGAGGTTTTAATTGTCTTATAATGGGCTTAGGGTATTACATCTTTGTATTCTGTGTTCAAGAAGGAGGAAATAAATGAAAGTTTTGCTTAAGAGTTTGTTTTGGAACATGTAGGAAGGTGTTAATTGTTGAAATAGGCTCAAAAGGTTTTTAATGTGAAGACCAAGAAACACAGTTAGTATGTTTCAGATTCTGAGAAAATGCTACAGCTCATATGCTGAATACTTCATTCACTTCTCTCGTGCTGAAATGAGTGAAATATGTTGTTACTCAGCGTACAGATGGCCTCCCATTTCTATGCCAAATTAGTGATAGTTTTCCTCCACCCTTTAACATCTGCCCTGAGTTTATAAATTGTTGCATTGTAGTTAACTTCCTTAATTAGAGGAAAGACAAAGTATAATTTGAAAGCCCAGCTAGAATTCATTTTCTAAACTATGCCACCAGGGAGAGAATTCCACATTTTGTGCTGAAGAGACCTACCAGTGGGAGTATGTTTCTACTTAACTTCATGCTTCTAGCCCCAGTGCCTCTTTCAAAAGTTGCATAGTCCAGCACAACCATTGGTAGCAAGCAACCAAACTCACCATGCAAAAGGCTTTTGCGGAGGAAATGAGCCCTCTTTGTTCTTCCCAGTCCTCCCCATCCAGGCTTATTCTCAGCTTTGACACCTCTGATTCTGAGTTACCTGGCCTTTTGCTTCAATGGAATCAACACATTAAGGATTCATCCTTCTCCTGTTTTTTTTATCTCTAGACATTGTACAAATCAACTTGCATATATTAAGTCCCTTCAGTTGTGTCTTTCCCAAATTTCCAGTGTGCGTGCATTAGTGAAGCTCCACAGTTGTGATTACAGATGCTGAAGGATTCCTGTAGTTGCCCTGAAAGGGTTCAGTCTTTTGCCCTGGGAATGGTGTGCAGCACCCCCCACCTCTGCTTACCTTACCCTCACAACAGTCATCAGAGATACCTGGAGGACGAGGCAGTTAGGCCAGCAGTGGAGACAACAACTTGCCAGTGGACTACAAGTCCCAGGATCCTCCCAGCAATCTTCCAGAACATGCATCAACTTCATGACCCCGAACAACAGCCTGGGCTCCAACTCCGAATCCACTGAAGTAGCAATGTCAAGATCCACCATCCTGGCCCTAGCACAGGACCCCACTGCAGTGGGTGGTGGGGTGAGGGAAGATATTGCATCCATCTTTAAAGCTATAACCCAGAACTAGGCATTCCTTGATTGCTGCTGTAATGTTGCGACAGAAAAATGCTAAGAGAGGAGAGGAGAGAAGAGAGGAGAGGAGGAGAAAAGAAAGTATTTGAAGGAATGACACTGCCAAATATATTCAATGTGGCTAGGATCCCACTTTATGTGTTGTGATGCAAGCCTTGACTTAAGAAAGAACAGATAAAGCATGAAGCAAGATTGGCAGCAAAATTGCTGGTGCCCCCCTCCAATATTCTAGCTGTCTCATTTAGAAAATTTTCACATATATGTTCTCTTCTTCAGTCACAACATAACTAGTCACAACATAACTAGAAAGAAGCAATCCATTGTCCAGCATCTGTATCATGCAGGTCTTATGCAGGAGTGACTGTACCTCAGCTTGCACAGAGTCATGCACTTGAAAGTGGACCTGCACCCAACTTCACCTTCTCCAAATCTACCACAATAGACACAAGCTTATCCAGCCCTCTCTCTCTGACTGGTAGTGTTTTCTTATTACATAACAAAAATTATTGTGTAGGAACAAATAACTTGGCATGTTTCCCAATGGAACAGTTGAGGTGGCATGGGGAATATCCCGCAGTGCCATTCACAAGCTCAAATACTGGTAGAGAAGCTTCACCAAGTCTTACCATTGCATAAATAGCCATACATTGCAAGCAGACATGGAAGCACAAATGTGCAAGTGCTTGTGAAAGCATAATTCACAACCAGTTGCTGGTACAAATGTGATAGCCAAGCTGTTACACAACTGCTTGCATAACCATGCTTGCACAAAAGTACTTTAGCTGGATTCTCCTCCTGTGCTTTGTTCAGAACCTGGTTTCTGATAGAGCAGTGCCATTACTACTGATTGAATGGTGCAACCGGATATTCCCCATAGTCTTTGTCTGAGAAGTGCATCTGAGTTTGATCCACCCTGGGACAGCAGTGGGCAACTTGTGTTCCTCCAGGTATTGTTGAGTTGCAACTTCCTCAGTCCTAACAGCATGACCTGTGCTTAGGGACGGCCAGAATTACAACCCAAGCATGCATGGTAGTCCACAAGTGACCTCCACCCACCATCCTGGGACTGCAACAATCTGACCAAGAAATTTCGAACAGTTTAATAAGTTAATACTTGGTCTTTGATCAGCAATTAATTTCCATTTCATTTGATTCCCATTCATGGGGAAAAGAAGCCCACAGCAGGGCTTTATATAAACTGTAGTAAGGGCCAAGGGAATCTTTCTCTTCAGTGCTAACAATGCATATGCAAAAGCCGAGCCTTCAGCTGGAGGGAGGGATGAGGAAATTCACCCAGAAAGACATACCCCTGGTCAGTAACAATGCCCTGATTCTTTCTTTCTGAACCAATTTAAAAGACGCTGGAAATCTTAATTTCACACAGCAGGTGCTGCTCTCCTATTTGGGTATCTATCAAGGTGCTCATCTATTGTGCTCGTCCATTATTCATCTGTTTCATTACCAAATAAAGTAGATGATGTTGCTACAGCAACAGCTTGCCTTCAGTGGAACAAAGCCTTCAATGGAAGGGGAAGTGGGATTTAACACTTAAAGGATGACATTTCCTTTAACATGGAGAAACACTCTGCACAGCATTGGCATAATGTTTCACATCAGAGAAAATTGCTGCGGAGGCAGGAAAAGCTAGTGCACCACATAGTGTCAGCAGAGTGCCAGTGCAGCTTCCCTTGTCTCCACATCAGAGGCGATTCATCATCAGATTCCTTAGCAATCTCGCCAAGCTATGCAAGTGTGGGCGACATCAGAAGCAAAAACCATTAGGAAATGGAGCAGGAAATTTAAAAGGGTACCAATTCCTGTCCATGAGAGATGGACAACCTGAGACTTGCTAGATGTTCTGGACAAAAGCTTGAGCATCCTTATCATTGACTAGGCTGGTTAGGGCTGATGGGAGTTCTTGGCCCAACCAGCTGGAAGGCCACCAGTGGTTCCTCTCTACTCCATGTATTTTCCAATGAAATGTTAGCCCTCCTACATACTCAATCTATCCCACTACTTAATATTTTCAAAATAACTTATCTCTTAATTTCAACAGATGCCTGGCTTGTGTATGAGCACAGACATGGACAATTCTGTCCATTTTCATTCCATGTTATATGTTTTACCTATTTATCATTCTGTTCCATTTCTGCATTTATGTCCATTTAAAAATACAAAGGAGTACTTAAATGCACACTTAGAACTCTGTTCTCTCAAAAATAATGCTGAAATACATTTTCTTTCAACCCTGCCCCCCATTTAAATGTCCATTTTAACACATTTAACTTGGAAAGGAATATCTAAAGAAGTTCAAGAAATGCAAAGTGTAATGCATGTTCAGGTACAGATATGAAATTCCACTGGATAGTAACATTCTGAGGCACTTGTTTAACCCTAGAAGCACAGATCAGTTTTTTTTCCATTTAGGAATTGGTAAAGACTGCATTCCTCAAGCATCATTTGATTGGCAATGGGAAACTCCCTTCACCTCTCAATTCGGAATCAACTTGGAATCAATGAGCTTCCTCAGAGAACTCTTCAAATAAAGCTGCCTTTTCCCGAAAGCTCCCTTCCAGCTCATAAAGCTGGTGTATGCATGCTGAAGTGCAGATGTGCACCTTACTTATCTCACTGCTCCATGGGAATTGTGGTACTCTACTGCTCCTGCTCTTGCTTCTCAAACGTCACACCTGGGAACAAAGATAGAGCTGGAAGTGGAGGGGGAGAAGGATTGTAATAAGCAATTTAGAGAATTCACCCAAATACAGAACATGCTCATGAAAGGAAACGGATGCTCAATCAGGAAGTCTGGGTAGATGGTTCCAGAATGATTAAGGGCAGCATTAGGACTTCTGCTCTTGCCTCTACACAGCAGGTGACATTCAGTACACTATTTCTATATTTCTTTAAAACATATGTATGGTGCCCAATTGTGCCACAGCACCTCTGGGCAGCTCACAACCACAAGTAGTCCATATAATTTCACAGTCCATATAATAGTCCACATAATTTTGCAGTGATCCACAAGAATTCCACTAAGAATTTTGTCAAGTGCAAAGGTTAATGTTAAATACGTTGCCATGCATGATGCACAAAGCAACCTGCCTTAATGCAATCTGTTTGCATGTATTTTTCCAGCTGTACATTTCTAGTCATTTGTAATACAAAGGAACATTAAAACTTGATGGACAAATCTGTATTCTGAGCATCCACATGACACCTTCATACCCAATACACTTCAACCAGCACTTCCCAGTATGTGCCCTGTGTGTTGTTTGCATCCTGAATGTACTTCTATCGCCATTGAATGTGTCCCTAATATTGGCATTCAGTTCATAATTACAGCATAATTTAGGTAGCACAGCCCTCCCTTGCTTCTTTCTTAGGATCAGACCTTGCAACTTGTCCAGGTGTCCTGAGCTTTAAAATACTGAAAACCATTCAGGGTAAGCTTAAGTACATCTGCTCAAAGTAAATCCCGTGAGTTCAATCAGACTTACTCCCTTTAGGTTTGCAGCTAAAGATAGCAATCTTATCACTGGTGAGAAGTGGCTCTACTGAAGCATTGTCCTTATGGGCTCATGCAGGCAGGCTGGAAGCGAGAGGGGAGCAGAGATGTTGCTATTTGTTTTTCCTGGAACCATGTTTTCAGCTGCTTTCAATGGGTGTGTGGTGGGGTAGAATTACTCTATACTCCAGTCTATCCTACTACTCCAGGGCTGTGGCAGAAGGGGCATTTCTGGGGACTAACTTTCATAGCCTTTCCTGGAAGCCCCTCGGCACAAGCCTGGCAGGCCATCTTTCCACCCTCTCTGATGCTGCAGAAGAGCCAGTCTCAGAGATTCAAGGCAACTAGGAGGAGGCTCTAAAGGCCTTTCTTTCTACTCTGGGTTTCTGCAGCCCCACGGAAACCCTCTTGATGACCAAAGGAATGCAGCATTAATTCCTCATTTTTTGCATTTAATGGAGTACCCTTTTTTCTGTCAAATGATGCAAAGTTTAGAATCACACTCAAACTAAATGAAGGGCTGTAATTCTGAGCAGTCTTTCATTTCTCCCAAAATAAATAAATCAGCACAACCTATACTTTCAGAACAAGATGTGCAGCTCACCAATCTTCATTACACTAGTGGCAGGGGAGAAAGGATAAGTTCTGAAATTAGAAAAACCACTCAAGTTACCAAGACTCCTGTGCATGTTATAATTGAACTGGTTCAAAGAAAACTGTGAAGAGACCTCACTGGAGAAATGGAGAATGCACTGCTCAACAGAACAGAAGCAGCAAGAGGACTGGAACAGGGCATTTCTAGGCCAATGAGACACTGAGGGAAATAAAAAGTCACTTAATGAGAATGAATGTAGAGGAGAATTAGAGAGCAGCTTTGCAGTGAGAACCATTTTGTATGCATATACAGAAATGATGGTAGAAAAATGCTTTAAACATTCCATTTGTATATGAAGGATCTCTAGTATATCGTTACTTAAAACTAGAAGTGAGCATTTGATCAGACGCAGGGCTGATACAAAGGATAGGTATTTTGAGCACCTGATGAGGGGCCAGACCCTAGCAAGATCCCACCAATAAGAGCTCCCTGGACATGCTCCTCCTCTTCCACAGGCATCCTGCTTGCTTACTAGCCTTTCTTTCTGGGCCAGACTGTTGGGATTGAGAGGAAGAGCTATTCTAGGCAACATTCCCAGAATATTCCCATGCTGATCTGGAATCAGAGGAGGAGGAGCAGGGCCGGGGTCAGGTGGGGTGGGGTGGGGGGCTTGGAATGGCCTAATTCCAGGGGCTGAGATGAAAGAGGCAAAGGTACTTGTCTCAAGGCCAGATTCCCAGGTGCTCAGGCTGCCTCTGAAAATAGTCAAGATGTACAGTTGTCAGGCTTGGAACAGGGGGGTTTCTCAGAGACAGATGAAGCAAGTACAGCTCTTGACCCCATGATGCATCATCAGCAGAGTAGGGTTACCCAGTTAGAGGACTGACATGCAAAAGGGGGACAGGTTTATTTCCAAAAGCCCCTCCAGAAAAGATGTGGCCCAAGCATACTCATAAGGAGTATGACTAGAAGTTCCAGAGGTAAATACTGCATTGGTTTCAATGAACCACTTTGAGCATGCTCAGAGAGTCATTCTGGGTGATTGTGAATCTGAAAAACACTTTGGTGAATAAATAAATTTTTGCAAAGAAAGATCTATGGCTTTGAAAGTGTGAAGGGAGGAGACCTCACTCACAGCACAGACAAGGGTGGTAGAAGAAGCAGTAGATGCCACTGGTTGCTTACTCACTGGCTAACTACAGGCAAGCATGATGTAGCAATGATAAGAAGGAAGAGGAGGAGAAGTGACGATGGTGAACAAGCTGGCACAGAGAATCTGGACTTTGTCAGGCAGAGCTGAGATAGCCACTGCTACTATTCCCTCTCCTGCACAGCTCTTGTCGTCTCCTGTCCATGGCATCATCTTGGTCTGGGTGTTCTGTTTATAATATGTGCTTAGCATAGTGTGTTCTGCAAAAGTATTAACAAAGCTAGGATTTGGAACTGCCCAACTGTGCGACAGCACGGTAATCACTACTATGTGGAAAATCTCTAAGCACTGTTCACAGGGTGGGGGAGATGGTGAGGTTGTTAAATATACATGTAGCTGCATCTTTTTTGGTGTTCATTTTTACCCTAGAGCAGGAACAGAATGTTCAATAAAGACTGAACCCTAGAATGGTGGGAGACTAACTGAATGTTTAATATCTGTATTACTGTAGAGGAAAAACAAAGAAGAATAAGAATCAGCATCAGCATCTCCTAGACACACATTTAAAGTCATCTCTTCTTTGGCACAGGGTTGTTCTGCTACATAGACTCCATTAAAACAAAATAAAGAAGCAGACAACCGTTTTAGATTAGTCAGCAGATCTGCAAGTTCAGGATGGCACTTCTGGCAATTTGGGCCCCCTAGCAATGAACTCTTAGTGGGCTCAATTGGTTCCTCCAAGAAGGTTCATTTCTTTCAGCCACACCCCTGAAGAGAGAAGGCAAGTAAGTGAGTAGAAGGGACATGACAGAGAGTGAGAAATGAAGCAGCAGGAAACAGTTACGTAGACTGGCCAAAGTTGTTCTCCAAGTCCAGAAATAGAGGAAAAGTGAGGAATGGGGGTGCTCCCTCCCTGCAGGTTGCTCAGTTTGGCAGGCAAGTGAGTGGGCAGCATCCATCCAGCCTGCCCGCATAGCCTGCCAGGAGTGCAGGAAGTGGCATCCAGAAATGTGGGTCAGCCACCAAAATCTCCCCGAAGACTTGCCCAGAAGCAAAAGTAGCAGCAGCTCTTTGTTGGCAGCTGCTTGGTGGGTCCTTCTGAGATGTGAGCTTCTTTGCTGCCAGACAAAGCTGGCAGATATTTCTGGCTTGAAGTCCCACAAATCAAGGGAATGGAAATGATTGAAGAGGAATATTTCCATGCTGTTTACCCTTCTAATTACAGGGCAATAACTATAACAAAAGGTGGTTACCCAAACTTTTACAAAAACATTTACCATCTTTTACCCTTAATCTAAAAAGTTTACCCTATTCTCTCATTCTTCGACCAGGACAACATGAGAAAGTTCAGTGAATGGGCTGCACCACTTCAAGCAAGAAATGTGGCATTTGAATGCTCCCAAGCATAAATAATACCCCCCTTAAGAAAAAAGCTAGTATTCCAAGTAGAAATGTATTAAGTATCTTGCTCATTCCTTACTGTGGCTGTATTTTACTTGCATTTATTTATTGTATTCATTATATTTATATACAGCTAGGTCTTGATTAGTGTGGATAATGAATCCCATGAAGTGGTCACATTATTTGAATTTGCACTATTTGAAGTTATAATTATATGTAAAATATGGTAATTGGTTCAAGCTCAATGGTTCCAGCTCTGTTTCTACCATAGCAACACTTCTGTTCCTTGTGGAGGTTTACAAACCACAAAAAGCTGATGCGACTTTACCTTTTTTCATTTATTTCCTCCGCATGTTTTATAATAGTCCATACTGTAGATTCAAGCATTTTGATATCTCATCTTGTTTTAGAGTTGCTATGACTACATTCATGCCATTCAATCAAATCAAATTTTTGCTCTAAGGTAATAATGAGTCTCTTCTTTTTTGCATTCATAGTTTTTTATCTGAAGGAATCTTCCAATTTTTTGTCCATTTTGTTAAATGTACTTCTTAAAATAATTAAAGCAAAAACTAACATATACTATATTATATGGCAGGCAGCATCTCGTGTGCCTACAAAGGGCAGACCAAAGTAGCAGTGTGTAAAACTGCTACAGTAACCCAGTAACCTCAACTACACACTTGCCAGCCTTGCATTAACTGAATTTTGGTTCACATTAAATGCTACCTGGTATTGTTCTACAATTCACACTAAATTGAATATTGCATTATTCGAACTTCCTTTAATTGTGATCTAACTGTATAGCTTAATTTAGTTACAATTCTAAGTTATAATTTATTTATAATACATCATTTATGATACATCACTAAAACTATTTCAGCTGCAAACACAAGAAAAACAAAACAAGGAATGGTAAGATGAAGTGACATCTGATTATTTGTATAGAATTGCAAGTGAGAGAAAGCATCAGATCTCTGTACCAGAGAATATTCAAAAATTTATCTCCCTCCTTCAGTTTGATTTGAGGACTCTCCATTCCATCGCTCTGCAACTTTACCCACATGTGCACACAAACATTCTGCTGCCAAATTGATTGGACCTATCTTCAGGTGACATGTATACAGTTGAAATGCCCCCCTGTATTGTATATTACTTTACAGGTAGAGGGAGGTTACCTGCTACTTGGTGCTCATTTTAGTACATTCTCCATATCAAGCCTGTCAACTTCTCCACATATATTTTATCAATTTCACTTAGGGAATTCGCAATTGCCAGGGTTCATTTTCCCTTTAAGAGACATGATACCACAAAATGAAGTTTACTGTTGACTCGTTGCTTACTTCTTCTGAAACAAGCACTTAATCTGGCAACAGTTTGGGTGCCCTTCTGAAGGAGCCATCCTGCAAGGAGGCACTGAAGAGGGTGAATAGAAGTGACTGCACCACGTGGAATAGCCTCCCAAGAGCTATTTGCCAGGTGTCTTCATTACAATCTTTTCAGTAGCAGACAAACACAATATTATTTTCCTGGCATTTTAATAATTTATTTTATTCTGTAGAATTTTAATGGAATTACATTTTATAGTGCCTTAGAAGTTTAATTTATATTGTTTTTAACTTCTCATGTTACTGTCTAACTCTCAGCTGTATATTGTTGTGAATTGCATATTGTTGATTATTGCGTATATTATTGAGTTTTCTTCATACTGTTGGTTCATTCTTATATTATGCATATAATTGTTTTCTTGTTACTTTATTGGTATATATGATTTTATATTGTTGTTCCTGTAAGCTGCCTAGAGAATCCTATCAGACTAATGGTTGCAGAATATAAGTTTAATAATAAATAAATAAGAACTATAAAAGTGGTGGGGAAAACACATATACAGAGAGAGAGAGGGAGAGAGATTGCTGTGGCTCCAGAAAGTCATAGAGAAAGAGCAACCTTATTTTCCAAGTACTAGCAAAGAAGACATCCAGAGGGAATATAAGAGCAATTGGCAACTCGATCAAATATCCCATCACGGTGTACAGTTATCCATTATTAAGCAACATTATTTTCCTATCATTTAAATCTTTCCATTTCAAAGCACAGTTCTCTCACTGCATCTGTTTTTACGTGCAACCTCTTCTGCTGTTTCAGCTCCAAGCTACCTCTGAAATTTCCTTCCTCCCACCTCATTTTTATCTACAAGTATGCTTCTGTATTTAAGATAAATATATCATTATACACTTCATTAATAAATGTGGTTCCCCAAAGTACGTCTTCACATTTTGTTTTCAACATTTGTTTCTCCACTCTCCACCAGCAAAGCATTAAAAAGGGAAATTTTCCAGAAGAGTCTTACAGCTGGCCTGCACTCTAAACACTTCTACTATAATATCACATTTTGAAAAATCAATAACATTTCCATTCCCTCTTCATAATTCCCAAATGGAGATGAAAACCATATCAAAAATGCCTGGGCCACCTCAAGGACCTTCGTTCTGATCTGCTGACCTCTGTAACCAGGTCATGGAGTACCACTCAACAAAAGCCAGCTCTTACCGTACTGCTGAACTACTTCTTGAAAGCCACTATTTTGAACTCTGCATTTCACAAGACTGTTCAAACATCTGTGGAGTTAAAGTCTAGCACCAGATAAGGGAATATAACAAACAGTGTATCTACCTTACCAAAAATAAATTTAACCTTTGCATTTGGGATTTTTGCCAACTCTTAAAATATAAAATCTACAGATAGCTTGGAAACAAATAATGCTGTCAAGACAAAACTGATTTGTGATTCTCTGTCAATTGTTTTAGTTTCACCTGAGGGCACAATGCACAAAGAAGTTCTCTAATGCTGAAAGACCCACTGAAATGAATGGAAGCCACAGTGGAGCTTTGCTGAGCCTTACACAGGAGACCGTCCTGATAAATTATATCTGAACTCATCTGGAAACTGAAAAATTGGAATTGTGTGGTCCAGGTGTGAAAACAAGATGCAGGGATGCACAGATTGTTTGCAAACCAGGCTCTTTAAATCAGATTGACTTTCATTCAGAACTGAAGATGTAGTTCAGGAAGTATGTCTAGTTTATGGAAATAATTAGTTTATTATGTTTACGTTGCACTTATATCCTGCCTTTATTCCTCTTCCAAGCAGCAACTCTATGAAATGCTCTCTAAGGGACTGTAGGCTGAGAGTCAGTGACTGGCCCAACATCACAGAGTGAATGTCATGTTTTAGTGGAGACCTGAGCCTGGTTCTCCCATGTCCCAGGCCAACACACTAACCACTGTGCAATGTTGGTTCTCCAAGTGCGTTCTGTATACCATGCAGTATTTCAGTATGAAATCACTAACAAGAACTGCTACCCTGTATTAGTATGCATGGACATCCAAGGGGGAAAAACGGCTGAGTCCAGAATATTTCCCTTCTAACAGGGAAACAGTTGTATGCAACTGAGCATAGTTGAAACAACTTCAAAAGTAATGTTTAATATTTAAAGAAAAATGCTAGTCAGAGGTTCCATAACTTCAGTGGATTTCTGTCATGTATTATTTACCCCTTGGAGGCATAAAGAACCAAACTCCATGAAGAAATGTAAAATGGGTGTCAAAGAAGACACTCCAGTTTATCCAGATCACTTTCCATTTTCTTTCTCTCCTGCAGGGTGTTAGCTATCCTACCTTAATTGGATGGCCCTGTGTTCTCCTATTGTGAGGATGACCCTATGTTCTCCTATTGTGAAAGGAAAAAACTCACCATAGGTACTTTTTTACACCATGCATAATGTTATATATCTTGATCATGTCCCCTGTGTCCCCTCCTCTTCACTTGCCTTTTTTTCTGAGATGAGAAGCCCTCCAAATTGTAACCTTTCTTCACATGAGAGTTCCTCCACCCCTCCATCATTTTGGTTGCATTTATGTGTACTTTCTCCATGTCTCCAATATCCTTTTTGTAACCTGAACTATTTATAGTATTTCAGCTGTGGTTAAATTTGTGTGAGGGCATTTTGAATTTTGGCAGATTGATTTATTTAAAGCTTTTATACTCTGCCCTTCATAATGTCTTGGGTGAAACATAAAAGCTTATTCCTATTTGCACAGGCACCACACAGATATTTCTCCCCTTCTTGTCCCAATTCCTGCCAGATTCTAACGATGGAGCTGCAGCAATGCAATTCTTCCAACTGTGCAAGAAGGGCACTGCAAATTCTGAGAATGTATCCAAGGTAAGAGCTGGGACTCTGATTTTTTCTTAATCAGTCTCTGAGTCAGAGACAGGATTCTATGACTGCCTGAACTCTGTCTAGCATCCATAGGATTTTAGAAATTTTAGCATCCATTGAAATTTTCTTGCATAAAACTGAGTGATGCCTTTCTATTTGTTTCTTTGCTTTAAAGCAACACTAATGCTGCCATCTTATAATACAGGGTAGGACAGTCCTGAGCTTCAGATGCTGTTGGCATGCAAATTCCATCATCCCTCCCTAACCATTGACTATGCTTGCTGGGGCTAATGAGAGTTGACATCGGGCAGTATCTAAAGGGTCAGGCGTTTCCACCCAACTACAAAACAGCTTACAGGAATGAAGTCTCACTGAACTCCACAAGACTAAATTTTGAGTGAACATGCATTGAATTGTTGGGAAAGCCCCAGTTAAGTAGACTTATACACACATATTCCTTGGACTGGCATGTATTCCCAAAGGCTGGGACCATATGAGCAATTCTTCTCAGTTCATTTTCTATTAGAGTTTACCCAGTTTGCACTTTAGAGGTTAAACATGATATTCAGCTCCAATCCATGCATTTGCAAACTTGCAATACAATTCACAGACAGGAAAGAATGTAATTGTCTACACATGTAAATTTTAAAAATGTGCATAAAAGGGAATTTTTGGAAAATGCACACTAGTATGTTATAATCTATGAGAAAAGAAAGTGTACATTCCAAAAATCTAGACAATCCATGTGTAGATTTGAAAAAAAAAAATACACACAAAAATATGCGCGGATTGTCAAAAGGAGAAAACAGCAAAGCTGTAATCTGACTTTCATCAAAATGAGCTTCCAGATGGAATCTGATGAACCTCAGAGTGAGCTCATGTTTTACTGATTCACAAAAAGCCCTTTGAGAATTACATTATTAAATAATAAACCTTCTTTATTGTAAGACTGATGATTAAACCCAGACAGGTGCATACCTTAAATTCCAGAATGAAGAAGGTAAACACAACACAACACAACACCAGACATCTAAGGTTAAGCTCTTATGTAACACTCCTCTAGTAAAATGAGCTTTTCTATTAAGGCTTTCCTGCACAACAGTCACTTAAGTGAAATCAGAAGGTGTCATTGAAAAATGGACACTTCCAACTCCAACAAATGCACTGTAGTACCATCCAGATTCCTTAAAATCCCTACCTTTGATAGGAGGTCGCCCAAGAGGATGTTGACAATGCAGCCATTGTCAGAGCTGCTTCAGTTTGACTCAAATTGGCTCCAGCTGCAGCCCAGCATACTCACCACCAGAGACAATCCATTCGACGCCAGTTGGCTGGCTGCAGTGAGCTGTTGTCGTTCCAGGTTTCCCTCCAGTCACCACTGGAAGGACCTAGGCCAGATGCTCCTATTAGGAAGATTGCAGCAATGCACTCATGTAGTCTGTTTAAACATCTCTCTGATGTTTGACCTGGGATTTAGCCCAAAACAATACTTTGAAGTATGCTTGAAATAAAGAGAAATGAAGAATTAAGCATAAACTGGTGGATCCACGTGCATTCCTAAAGACTCTCGGTGCTCTTCTGGGTAGTACAGCTGGTGATTCTGTTGATGCCCTGGATGATTTGTGGAATATGAGGATGACCCAGGTGATCCAATGCACACTCTTCTACCTGTCATTGCTCATAAAAGTCTCTGATTTATTCTGGAACTGGATAAAGAGCTAGATGGAGGAAAACTCATCATGAGTCTGAATGAACACAGTTTGCAGTTTAGTTTCTTAAGCTTGTGCTCATGATGGTTGCCAAGCAAACAAACAAACAAACCACCCTTAGCTTACCCCCACTATTTCATCTGAGCTATACCATCCAGCAAATTTGTTTGGTTTGGCAAAGGGCCTATGATTAACTGCCTTATTTGCTAAAATGCAATTAAGGTGGCAGACAGGAATATATGGAGGAATGCAGCCCTGTTGATCGTCCTGAACCGATCAGGAGCATTTGATATCAGTCAGTGTTGGATATCATTATCCATGCTATCCTTTTCAGCCATTTTGAGTAAATGGGGATTGGTGGTAGTACACTAGGTTGGCTGTATTCATTCATGACAGATAGTATCCAGAAGGTGCTGCCTGTGCACCATTGCTTCTACCCTTGACCAGAGGTCTTCGGCTTCATTCCAATGCTGTTCAACATCTCACTGGAACTGCCAAGTGAGATCATCTGAGAATATGAACTGTGGGGTCCTCAGTATGCAGGCTAGACCCAGCTCTACCTTGCAATTGTTGCCTGACTCTAGGGAGACAGTGGAAGTGCTGATAAAGTAGTAGAGGATTGCCTGATATGAGATTTTGGGATTTGGGCATAACCTGTTGGCAGGGGTTATACTCCCTCGGGAACATTGGAGTCATAGTTACAGGAGCTCAGTATTCTTGCTAGATTTGCAGATGTTTCGTTTTCACTGTTTTGGAGCATTAGTAGGCTCACTGGTTATGATGGATTCTGATAATGGTGGAACTTTGGAGTCTTGACTATTTTCAGGCTATTTTAATTTATTTGCATTGGCTGCCTGGTTGTTTCTGGGCTCAATTCAAGGCCTTTGTGTTAAAACTGAAAGTACTAAATAGCTTGAGGTCTTAAGAACAGCCTTTATCTATATATTCTCCCTTGCAAGTTCCAAATATTATTGTAAAAACCATTTCAGTTCCCCTGACCTCATGAAAGTAAGTGGATAGATACAAGGTCTCGAACAGTCATGGGGAAGGTTTATTGGTTGGTTTGTTTAGCTGACAAGCTAAGCACATTGTGGCTCATGCAGTGCCCCTCCCACTGCTGGTATATACACATACCTATGTGCCCCATTCACACACACACACACACACACACACTACAACGTGGAAAGGCAAGGAACTATCCAAGGAAAGAGAGAGCAACCTCACCTCACATGGGTAGTTCTCTGCCTTTCATGTGAAATCATGAGAGATGGATATGCCCAGCACACCATCTATTGTTTTTGGCTGCTCCTGAGGTGTGGCCCTCTATCATCTCCAGAAAGACAGAAGAAGGGAGGGAAGGGGAAGGAGGTCAATCATGTATTCAATCACATCATGGTTCTACTTTGTTCTTCTTGTCTGTGTTTTACTACAGCAAAAACCATGTGCACTGGTAATGTAGAGTCAGATGGGTGGGAGATTTAAGGAACTTAAAGAACTGAAAGCTGAACAAACTATTTGTTTATAAACTTCATTCTTTTTAAATGTTCCTAAGGTAATTGGCCAGGGTTCCTTTCCTTGTGGAGTAGTTCTTCAGACTGACCCAAACATGTGGCTACAGGAGGCATGGCTGCCACTTTTTCCAGTGGTCTGGCCAGGCTAGCCCACAAGTTCTCCCTATGGATACCATATTTCTGAATGTGGCTCTCGTTAGACTGGAAGGAGGTGAACCCACAGGACAATACAAAAAGCATCTCAGGTATCACTCCTCTTGTTTTCAACAAGACCAGAAAAGAGTAGAACTCTTTAGTCCAAATAGATCCAGATTTAGTCCAAGATCCAGATTTTTCAGCCTGAAGACATTTCAGTTCTTTCCTTTGAGAATTTCTTACCAGTCCAATTTCTCACATACACTGACCCCAATGAAGAGAAAGTCCCAGTCCTATACATGCCTATTTCAATGTTCCACTGAATTTAAGGTCACTTACACACAGATAAATGTGCATAGCAAGGGTATGCACCTTGATGCCTTGAAGCCATCATGGACTACAATTCTCATAAGCCCATCCACCATGTCCAATGCTCCCATAAATATGGGAGTTATAGTCCAAAACATCTGGCAGGTACAAGGTTGCCTTCCTGTGATGTATAGGACTGTACTGTTTGTATATAGGACAGGACCCAGAAAGCTGATGCATGAGGAGATGCTGCTCTGGTTTGTGCTTTGAGTGGAGGGACTTCAATTTTTACTGGCTTCATCTCCAATCTGTGCCCATTTTCGTGTCATTCCAGAGAACTCTCTGACCCACACAAGTAACTTGCAAGAGGTACAAGGGACTGTAGTGGAAAACATCAATTGGATGAGTGGTTCTCTAGATTTCTCCCAGTGCATCTCATGTGAAGAAAAAAAAACTTGACACAGAGGCATTATGCCTACCATTCTCACAAATCAACTAGTAATTTTTCTGAAGTAATAGAATCCTGTTCTTAATAATAACCATGACTTTTCATCTCTGCTATTTCTCCCATTGAATCACCACAAGAGTCATGGAGAGAATTGTTGCAATGAGAGAAACTGCAGGATGGAACATATTCTTAAATTTACTGCAGATGTTTAGCATCCAGATCATTTCTCTGCTAAATTGGTTATTTCTTAATATATTATTTAGAAGCTGGGTGGGACCAGGTTTTCACTGAACTCCATGGCATACTACATTATGCTTTAGTGCTGCTGTCAGAATACAGGGCAATCCACGATGCAATATATATGTCTTCTCTAGTCAACTTGCATTTTCATGTGTTCTCATAGTTGGACAGGCCAGCTTTAATTATTTTTCTTGTTGTTGGTGGTGATAGCAACTCTTGAATGACTGATGGAGTGATTGATTTAATATCCTACCTTTCCATCAAAACTGAGACAACTAATAATAATATTGATATTATCAAATCCTGGTAGGTTTTTGTGCTGTTCAATAACCAGCAGTGAAATCACAAGATTACAAAAATGTTCCTATATGACCACACAAGAACACAAAGTTACAACACCTTTGTCATATCCAATGGTTACCCGATTGCATCAACATTATAGTAGGATGGGAGAGAAATGGGGTGGGGGTGAAGGGTTGAACTCTAGTTACTTGTACTTTTTATCATGTTCAATTTAGAGGCCTCCTTTAGATAATAAAGAAGAAAAAAGATGGCAACTGAGTTTACTGAAAAAATGTAGAATCTAGGTACTGTGACAAAGAGAAAGGATCCCATGCCTATTTTTTTTCCTGTTGTGGAAAAGAACAAGTGAAGAAGGTGAGGAAAATGAACAGGGAATTGTATTAAACTGTGTGGGAAAACTAAGGGTTATTTGTATAAAAATATTTATTAATTAACTAACATTGTAAGTATATGTCTGTTGATGTTGGTGTTGTTGTTAGTTGCAAAGTTCCATCCGACCCACCACAACCCCATGGACAACATTTCTCCAGGCGTTCCTGTCCTCCACCATCCCCCAGAGTCCACTTAAGCTCACACCAACTGCTTCAGTGACTCCATCTAGCCGCCTCATCCTCTGCCATCCCCTTCTTCTTTTGCCCTCAATTGTTCCCAGCATTAGACTCTTCTCCAGTGAGTCCTTCCTTCTCATTAAGTGGCCAAAGTATTTGAGTTTCATCTTCAGTATCTGCCCTTCTAAAGAGCAGTCAGGGTTGATCTCCTCTAAGACTGACTGGTTTGATATCTTTGCGATCCAAGGGACTCTCAGGAGTCTTCTCCAGCACATGTCTGTTGATACAGGTACATATATTATAAGGGACTTACATCAACCAAAATGGTGGCTTGACAGTGGAGTCCTGCAAGTCAGGGAATAGGGTCAGGCCAATCAACAAAGCCCATAGAAAATGCTCTTCTCATCTAAGTCAGGGATTTGGAAGCTATTTCAAGGTGTGATGCAGTAGTTAGTTGGACTATGAATCTGGAGATCTAGATTCTAGTCTCTTATCAGCCGTGGAACTCACTGGGTGACTTTGGTCCAGTCACTGATTCTCAGTCTTGCTTACCTCACAGGTTTATTGTGACAATTCAATGGAAAGGAACATGACCTTGGGTTCCTCACAAGAGGAAAAAAGTGGGATATAATTATAACATCATTTTCTTCATCAGGTCCAAATTTCAATCTTGGAAAAGTCTTGAAGTTGCAGTCTTGAAGTTTTGTAGTTGGAGGCAAAAGCACAGTGGTGGGGCAAAAGTAAAGGTGGTGGGACCAAAATATAAATCTTACTGAATTAAGCCTATTCAGAAATTAGCTGGACAGAACTTTGCATGCCTAATGAGTAGTAGACAGAACGAAATCACTCAGCAAGTAGCGACCCAGATACCAAGTCTTTGCATGTCTACTCTGGGGTAAACATGAACAGCATGTCTACTGAGAGTTAAGAGAAGCCCCTGTACATCTACTCATAAGTAAGTAGGACTGAATCACTTAGCAGCTTCCCCTCCAGATCCTGGTCCATCTCCTTAGCAGGTTAAAGAACTGATCTCATGAGCAGATTGTAAGACACAGTAAACCACAGAGATTTCTTGCACAGGATGGTCATGATAAGAAACAATAGTCTGTGTTATGGTTCTGATGCTTCACCATAATATCTTTAGCTATCCGAACCTGGCATTGTGACTTCCATGGTCCTGGTGTGCAGGTACCCCAAAGTTCCCTGGGATGAGCAACAGCTGCAGAAACTGCTCTAGCTGCCTAGTGTGGGATTGAATTTCAGTTGTGATGGCTGATGGGGTGCATGCCAACAGTGGGAAAACTGAGTGGGGACAGTGGAGACCATGCTAGCACAGAAAACACTGCGGAAGCCATTCAGGGCTGCTTGTGATGACAGTTGAACCCAGACTCTGATCAGACATAAGAACTTATTTGTGGAAAGAATTTTCCCTTGCTATGTGCTAAGAAAGTGCTCAGTGCTCAGCAGGATAATAGATTTTTCTTTGGTAAACTGTGGATTGCTATTAAGAGCCTTTCCCTACCAGAAAGTGGGGCATGGCCTGAAGAAGAAACCATTCAGTTGCATTTGTCCTGCAGGCTGGAGGTTTCTTATTCCTAGTATAAGATTCATTTACCAGTCCCCTACCAGCAAGCTATTCCTGCCAACCTTGCAGTTCAAAAGCATGCAAATGCAAGTAGATAAAAAGGTACCACTTCAGTGGGAAGGTAACAGCATTCCGTGCACTTCGGTGTTTAGTCATGCCAGCCACATGACCACAGAGACTGTCTGCAGACAAACGCTGGCTCCCTCGGGTAGGAAACGGAGATAAGCACTGCCCCCTAGAGTCAGGCATGACTGGACTTAATGTCAAGGGGAAACCTTTACCAACAAGCTATAGATTGAGTCAAGATACTAGTATGGCCTTCATTTATAATAACACAGCAGAAAATTACAAGGCTAAGCACAGATGAAAACTTGGAGAATCTGAAGTTTCCACACAGAATCAGGCTATGCCAGACACTTTCTGGCACTGAACGGAGCCTAATGATTTCCACTGGACTTGGGAAGCCCACCCTCTCTGGACAGAAGTTTCCATCTGGCTGAAGCAATTGTCAACTCTTAACAACTGTTTCTGTCATGCCTGAAGCCCCGACAGAGACAGCACCTCACGAGGAGGACTTGTGCTTGGGACCCTGTATCCAAAAGCCAATCCCGCAACCTAGCTTGGGGGTGGCTGAGCAGATAGCTGCACCTCCCCCTGACTCCCTGCCAATTGAGCAAACACCCGAGCCCACATCAAAGCAAGAGAGCCCAGAGGGAAAAGACACCACGAGTTTTACTCAGAAGGAGCCAGAGCAGGCTGTCCCTCCTCCCACTGACGCTGAACTTCCTGACCATGACACAGGAGATGCAGGGGGCGTGATAGACTTTTCCCTAGCAACCAATCGTAGAATTCTGAGGAGATACAAGCAAAGGCAGGCCTTGTTACGCCAGAGGGAAGAAAGGCGTGACCAGGAGAGCTAGTCCCATGTGGGCTCGGGGAGAGACCCACTAGAGGATTAACATCTGCATTCCAAAGACCTCAACAGAAGAGCTTATCTATAGAGTTGTAAATCTTGTAGAAAAGCAGCAATAAAGGACTTTAGTTTTATTGCTCGTGAACGTGTGGGTTGTTTACATGTTGAGCTGCACCACAACAGTTTCAGCCAGCCAGAAAGCTCAATTCCAGTGGCATCTGAATTGCCACAGTGCTGGAAGCTGTCTCAGCCAACTGGAGACTTCCACACAGACTGAAGCAGGTTCACAGGGAACCTGTGAGAACTGGGTCTGAGCTGCAATGGAAGCAGAGAATGACCACTGTTTATTCTAGGAGAGGTAGAGGGCAGCAGAAAAAGGACTTCTTCCTCATTGTCCACACACACACGCTTGCTTCACTAGGAATAGTTATATATTTTGCATCATTTGAAACACTTACAAATACAATTTCACTAGAGGAGACAAAGATAAAAGGTGTGTGTGCATGCACTTGATGTCAAATCTTACATGGCATTCTGTAAGCTCCATTCCATTACTCAGCAATAGATGATGTACTTCATATGCAGATAGCCCCAGGTTCAATCCCTGACATCTCAAGTTAAAAAGGGTATAGCTAAGGACATCCCAGATTAGAAGGTGCACTAAATTATGCTTGTGGTAGAGAAAGGGTAGGCCTTTTTCTGGACTTTCTTTAAAACTAGAACACTGGATCTCCAGAGTTTCACAATGAAGCTGATTCAGGAGAGATAAGAGGAAATACATCTTCACACAGCACATTGCTAAACTATGGAATGCTACCACAAGATATAGCAATGGCCACAAATCTGGATGGCTTTAAAAAGAATTAGATGCATTCACGAAGGAGAAGGCTATGCATGACAACTAGTCCTATATGCTGCCTCCAGTGTCAGAGGCAGTAAGCCAGTGCGCATCAGTCACTGGGAACGCAACCAGAAGGATGCTCCGGCACTCATGTCCTGCCTGTGGTTTTCCCTGAGTAGCTGGTCAGCCACTGTGTGAACAGAATGCTGGGACAGATGGACCCTTGGTCTGGTTCAGCAGGTGGATCTTAAGTTCTTCAAGGGCAGGCTATGAGAAAGGCCTGTGCTGAGATTCAGACAGTCAGAATAAACAAGAGTGGGCTAGTGTGAAACAGCTTCCTCTGTTTTGCATCATGTCTGTTTCCCTTCAGCACAAGAATGAAGAATAGAGCCACTGCCATGCATGATGCTCTGAACTAACTGTGAAGATACACACATATGTGTGGACCACCGCAGAGAGCTCTATGCACACTTCAGTAGTTACTGTTTTCTCAGCTACACCAGTGTCATGGATTCGGGAGACAACTACCTAGCAACCAGAATATCAAGAAAGAACAGTTTATATATTAAAGTGTGTGCAGTTAGCTTTAGTATGTCTTAAGAAAGATTAGCATTTGCACACCAATGCTAGGGTTGTTTTTCCCTTTAACACACATCAGTCCTGCCTATGAATCCCAGTGTACAGTTCAAATATATTGAATATCAGCATTCAAATTGTGTGGATACAGCCTGTGGGGTAAGTTATTTTTAAAAGCAACAGCTGAGTGCTCGCACAAGCATGCACGTGTACACACGCACACACACGCGCGCACACGCACACGCACGCACGTGCACAGAGAGAAAGGGAGGGAGGGAGAGAGGGAGGGGGCTCTAATGGAGACCAAGTGGTATGCATTAAAGGCCAAAGGTCTTATTCTACAGTCAACAGTCAGCTTTAACCAAGGTATAACATTGCTCATTACATGGAAGAAAGGGCTCAACAGAAATATTTTGGAGAGTGGGCTTTTTTGCTGGGTGTGGAGCCTAGTTCCATTATCGCAGAAATTCCATCAGAAAACATGGTGTTGTTTTTTTAGCAGAAATTCTTCTGCATTTCCCTAGTTTGTCAAATGTCATTTTTTCCTGATAGAGACAAGCTTTAAACATTACCAGCTACTCTATCAAATTACACGAACAAATATATCAACTCAACATAGTGTTCTCTTATATAATGAAAAATTGATTTCAAGTGAAGAATTGCATGCAGAGCTAGGGCAGTAAATTGCTTCCTTAGTTGCTTTTTGCATTGCCTGTGAACAAAACTGAATGTCACTTGTTCATGTTTTCAGGCATGGTCCCACTGACCCTATGCAAAGGAGGGTGCTGTCTTAATAGTACACCAGTCTGCCACATAGCTTGCAGACTAGATGCAGCCTTCCCTCATTCCTTGTGGCTTTCTGTCTTCCTAGTACTTCAGGAAGGATTTGGATCTATTATTTCTGGATTCTGTATGGTGCAATGCATGGGATCTCGACTTAAATTCCATTTCCTCCTCCTGAATTTGAATTGATGCATAAATGTGGTACATGCACTCCCATACCTCAAATCTGGTAACAACAGAAGACCTGCAGAAGTTCAGACAGGGCTCTTCCCTGCCATGCCTGGATGTGCTGAGGGCAAACCTGGGACCTTCTGCTCACAGTGCATGAGCTATGCCACTCCGCTACCACCCCCTCAGTGAACCACACTGCAGAAGGTAGTCATGCCTGCAGCCATAACTTCCCAACACCCTGCTCCCTGCCCTGTACTGGTAGGTCATGACACTTCAGTTGCCTCTGTCCCTCTTCAACCTTCAGCCAGGAAATCTATCCCAGGTCTCCAGCAATCCCTCATGCTAGTCTTTGCTCTGCATACTGAGGTGCGTGCTCTCTCTCTCTCTCTCTTTCTCTCTCTCTCGCTCTCTCGCTCTCTCGCTCTCTCTCACACACACACACACACACAAGGATCCACCAAAGCTCTGAGGTATCCATCCCTCTGCATTTGTGGATTCCTCTCATGATCAGCCCTTGCTTAGGAAGAGAGACCACAAAATCCAGAGATGGGCATATTCTGGAGAATTTGGGTCATGTATTAGTTCAAAGGTGCACAATTAGGTAAGTTAGCATTTAAATATGACCAAAACATATTTGTCCTTTCTCCCAGCTGATGAGTCCCGAAGCAAGATGTTTTGGGCAGTTTGAGTTCTCTGCTTAAAACAACTTTACCACTTTGTCCCCCAATTCCCATGCTGTGAGAAGTCCAGGATAGGCTTCAACAAGTTAGATTCTTTCAGAGGAGAAAGTGCTGGAACTGTAGCATATCCTGGTGAAACTCTGCTTATACATTTAGAGACTGAAAATGAATACATGGAAAAGAGTGAGCAGCAATCAGTACAGCCAGTGTTAGCCCCAGGGCAGCATCCTTGGCAGCAAGGCAGCTAGTGCTAAATGAAATACCTCATCAGCTCTTAGTAAGGAGAGCTAAGTAGCATGCCCACTCCAGTCCGTGCAAGAAAAGAAAAGAAAAGAAAAGAAATAAAAGAAAAGAAAAGAAAAGAAAAGGAGTCCTAGGCCCTCCCTATTAACGTCAGCAGCAACTTTTCTTGGACAAATGAAATTGTCTATTTCTGTAGCTATATCTTATAGCGAAAGGATATATTTTTGTATTAAATAATCAAAAGCATAAACTAAAATACTGAAAAGTACATAAAGTGCATTTAAAGGATTGCAGATTTAGGAAAAATGCATATGTTCAAGTAAAGGAGCACCATCCTCAGTCCACCCTACTCCAATTTTTCAGTACCTGCGAAAGCTCTGATGGTACGAGCAACAGAGAAAGACTATTTTGTCCAGGAATCCTTTCCAAGCTTTCAAGATGCTAACCAACTCTTAGTAGGCTGCTGTTGATAGTATTGATCTGCTAATGAGTGGGAAAAGTTCAGAGCTCCATTCACTAGATCAGGGAGAGGTAGACTCATGCCTCCCAGATGTGTGCAACTGAAGCTGACATGATATCTAGCAACTGGCCACTTGAACGAAAGGTTACAGCAGTTGCAGGCCAAAACATTTGCAGAACAGCAGGTTACTTGTCCCTGCAGTGGATACTTGATACTAATGGCAGCAATCTCCACTGAGGGAAACAGGGCAGCTTTGTGTCCTACTTTATAGAGGTCAGTTCTCTGCTTAAAGGCCCATGCAGTCCAAAAGATAATGGTAAGTAGAATAAGTTGGCCTTGAGGTTGCCCATAAACAGCTACCTGGGCAGTTGCCTAAGAGGGCTCACTGATCACTCATTAAGGAGAGATGCATCCTGTTTCTACATAAATTATAGTGCTGGTTTCTGCTCTGTGCATATACACCCTTCAGTGAAGATGTTATGTCATTCTGGATCCTTGTTTATCCTCTTTTTCAGTGATGCACGTCCGTCTCTTTGGCAATGCATAGGGACCCATCCTTGAGGGAGGGGATGGGCTCCTTCTTCAGAGTACTCCAAATCATTATTTTAGTCTGAGCTGTCAGAGTAGTTTATGAAAAGGCACATACAACTATCCATTAAGATGCTCTTAATAATCAGCAAGGAAGGGTCTCTCTTACACTGTTGCACATCACTTCACTTTTGCACCATCTTTACTGGCTCCCTGGGCCCAATGTAAAAAGAAAGGTCCTATATGGCCTGAGTCTATTTTATGCAAGCAGGGCCATTTTGGTGGCGGACCCCAGTTTGAGGAACTTGCTCTTAATGCTGGCTTACCAGACGCCTTCATAAACAGTGTTCAGATGACAATTAAGACAAGATTATTTCAGAGGGCATTTTGGGATGGCACAAAAATAGTGGTATGAAAATGCCTAATGGTTTTGTTGCATTTTCTTTTGCTGCCACTTTCTTATAGTTTGCGTTATGTTTTAATGGAGTTGTTTGTACTGCTATAAGCTGCTTTTTGAAGGGTTAATTCAAAAAAAAAGTTATACACAATATTTTAAATTAGCAAATAAATGGATACACAATCCCACTGCATATGGCTCAAGCACAGTATTTTCCTTGTAGCTTGTGTGTGTACATGCTTTCAGGATTGCTGAGTTCTGAATAAGTTATTTATAATGAACATTTTTTAAAAGGGAAATTAAGATGTGAACTTGCAGTTGTGAAAATAGGATAAATGACCTGGTTAAGATATTAAAACTTTGGATAACTACATTTCCAATTGGGGGGGAAAAAGCGGGGTTAGAATTTGATGTTTTTGAAATGGGATAGCTTTTGCTAATCGTGAACACTTACAGCAGGGTTCCCGCTTTATGAATGTGTATGAACTCAACACCTGCTAAAATGCTAGAATCTGCAAATGAAAGTACACGTCCATCATTATTAGATTAGTATTTGAAATAGTTAAAGCAGCAGTTCAGAGTGCCATCTTTTGGAGGAGTTCCATTACAATCAATGATGTTACTTTGAGGTAAGAGGGCTATACATTCTCTGCTTTCATTACTCTTTTTTTTTTCTTTTTTGGCAACAAAGGGCTGCTTAAATATATCCTGAAACACTTTTAAATTGATAACCGCAAAATGAATGGACATCGGCCAGATTGATGTAATTCATTCTGCTTTGAATGGAATAAAATAGTCGAAATCTGGTTCTGTAAAGTGATAGCATGCTGTTAGGACATATTGAAAAGATAAAGCCATTCTTTCTAATGAACTCTTTTAAGTGAAATTGATCTCGAGGACAAAAATATTCAAGTTGCTGGCTGACCTTTCCGTCCTATAGACGAGGATGTGCATAATGTATTATTCTGCTGGGTATGCATTTCTTATTACAAAGTAATAGAGGCCTCAGTGCTTTACATGTGACCATTAGAAAGATAAGAACATAACCCAGCCTTCATAATGTAATTGAGTGCTTCAAAAATATCTCTAATGATTAATATACCAGACATTATGCAATGCTCCTACAAGGTAATTTTGGCTTGACACGGAATAATGAATGTTATAGAACTTCAGTAGCTTAAGAGACAGTCGGCCCCTGGGCTGCGATAGCCAGCCATGAGCCAATCACAATACCCAGTGTGGGTGTAAAGAGCTACCTCATTAATAGCAGCAAGACACCCGTTTCAGTTGATGTCACTCCCCCCAAATAAAACCCTCTGCTCATCTCAAATAAATATTGAGGCATCAGCCAAGATTCAGAAGTCTGGGCTTTGAGTTGGACTCACTAAGGGCACGAGTGGCAAGATTGGCATAGATTGGGCTATTTGTGGGATGCTCATAGCCCTCAGGAGCTGCTTTTCAAGGTTCTTTCAGTGAATCGGTTTTGCTTGTCCTACCCAGGATCAAATATATCACCCTAC
The DNA here is from genome assembly GCF_004798865.1 of Varanus komodoensis. NCBI lineage: Eukaryota > Metazoa > Chordata > Lepidosauria > Squamata > Varanidae > Varanus > Varanus komodoensis. The sequence continues at coordinate 3,200,527 of NW_025335641.1, forward strand.
ACACATATATGTGCACACAACATTTTACAGGGGGTTTTACTTATAATTCTGGCCTGAATTGTATATTGTGCTCAGTGCTGTGCAAGAGGTCTCTTTATTACATTTGTAAACCACCAACAACCCAAGTTTCCTGGGTGGTGTATAACACGCATAAAATAAACATAACAATATAAAATAAGAACAATGACACAATGATTAATAGAGGACATAATAAAACCAAGATAAAATCAGTAGTAGAGAGTAAAAATACCATGGCACATCAAAGCAAAGCAAAGCCAGCAGCAAGAAGAACTTTTAAAATCCCTGGGAGAATAAACAGGACTTAGGTTTTGAAAACCGTGGGAGGGCATTGTACAGACAGGGTGCTACCACCGAAAAGACCCTCTCCCCAACCACCCACCGTCCTTCATTTGGCAGGAACACCTGGAGAAGGGCCTCAAATGATGACATTAGCATCTGGATAAGTAACTATGGGGGATGCGTTGTGCAAATGTTCGAATTGAGGAGGTCTGATTAGTTTTCTTTAATGGGTGGCTGAAAGTTAGGCCTGCTTAGAAAAAAATATCATTGCCAACAGCTGGATATTTGCTGGGATATTTCCTCTGATACACGACTGCCTGGACCTGAAGGTCACCATCAGGAGTCCTTCTCCAAGAGCCACTTGTAAAGGATATAAGGAAGGTGACTCCTAGGAGGAGGGCCTTGTGGCACACTGTTGGTGGAATCAGCTTCCAAAAGAGGTGTGCCTGGTGCCAACGCTCCTCACCTTCCAGCACCAGGTTAAAACATTTTCACTTTTTCAGTATTTTAATTCTTGAACATTTATATTTTATTTTATTGTGGCACTTTGGAATAATTATTTAATAATTATTTATTATTTTTATTAGCTGCAAATCCTGTTCTTTACTGTAATTGGTAATTTACTTTGTTTTTATTGATCACAACTGTGAGATGCTTCTTTGCTTTTTCTTATCGTGATGCTGGGATTTGGGAACTGCTGTTCGCCTTGTCAGCAACAATAAGACTTTTAAAAGATTAAAAAGCAGGGAGAGAAGTTCCACCCTTGCCCATTTTACCTAAAGAAAGGTAAACTTCTTCCTTCTAATTTCTACCCAGTTCTCACAACTTTTTGAAGAGTCTCATTGTTTTTCACAAACACATACACACACACACTCAGAGAGAAAGTGAGCAAGCACCTGGATAACCAGCTGAGCCAGTCAGTACAAACAAACAAACAAAAACACCCTGGGTTATCATCGGGGCCCTCACTATCTCTCAGTTTAAACTCCCTTGCAAGCTTTTTATGAGGATAAAATGGGAAAGGGAACTGTGTGTGCTCCCTTGGACAGCTTGGAAAACAGCTTACTCTGGAAGGCTGCCAGAACTATCAGGAAAATCAGATCAGATCAATAGAACCCAAAAGATTAAAAGCTAGTATCGGAGAATTTGTAAGAACCCTCATCCTATTTCAGCACATTCATTATCTGGATCTCAGAAGCATGGCATGCGTACGCATATATAAGTCTCAGAGGTACTGTTGTCTTACTTCACTCGTTCTCTCTTAAGGAAACATAGTGTATTAACAAACTACTCCACTTTTATGGGGAGGTCTCCCACCCCATTTGAATACTATACAGATATCATGAGCTGGAAATGGCTGTTTCCTTGCTCCCCCTGAATATATTTTGGACTTTTTCCTAGGCACTTCTTCCCAAAATCATACCAGATGGTAACCCTATCTGCATCCCAAAAGTACTATCTTCATGATAAATAAGGGTCTGATGCCCACTTACGTATTTCAAGTCTACATCTGGAATGAACTATCAGTGTTGAGAACTCGTGAATTTATCATCAAAATCAGTTTCAGAGATGCCCTTAACAGTTTGTGGTTTTGTCCCAGCTCTGGGAGAGCCATTTATTTGAAGAGACATTTTATAATCCCAAGGAAAACATAATAAATCTTTTGGGGTACAATAATATTCAGGGTTGTTGGGTTTTTGTTGCTTTCTTTCTTTAATCTAGCTCAATATTCCTAAGACAATTCAATATTAGTACATTTGGTTATTTTCCCTGATTTCTTCTATTTTCTTTTAGTATTATTTTTGCTCAGTAGATTGACTTCCTTTACTGCTTTCATCTCCTGTTTAAATAATACCCAATGATGTGAATTGAGATAAGGATTGGCATGCAAAAAATGCAAGTGTATTTAGTTAGCAGCAGCAAGAATGAAAGGTATAAGGGAACGGAGATTTTACTCTCCAGGCAGCACCCGTTTGAAGGCCTAAAAGTTTTGGGGATTTCAGAACAAGGTCACTTTTGCATGTTTCTGATACAGATATTGATTGCTGACTTCTCATCTGACCTTCTATTGCACCTGCCATTTGCCGTGATAGCTCAGTTAGCTTGTTTGCAGATTCAGAAATGAAATAAAAAGATGGAACAGGGAAGGTTTAGGATTTCACCAAACCTGCAATATGTTTAAAGTTTTTGAAGACACACTGAATATGTGCTATAAATCCAGCTAAGGTATACCATAAAGACAGCTAATGCCACAGAACTGAGTCCTAAACGTTCTGACCCATAAACAAGTTCTAATTTCAGTGAGACTAACAAATAAACATGTGGAAGTTTTCCCCAAGTTACACAAAAATCAAAAGAAGTCATATGAAAAATTCTAATTCTATATTATGACCAAATATGGATTTAGTAATAATAAAGTAACACAATAATAATAGGCTGTATCAAGATATTGTCATGGTATTTTTAGAAATACGGATTTTGGAATGATCACAATGCAATCTTATGCATATCTACTGGGAAGCAGATTCCATAGAGCTCAATATATTGTCTTCAGGTTTAATATTGCAAAGTTATTCTTTGGTTTTATTAATTAAGATCCAGATTCATTCATACTTGGAGCAGACCTATGGAAACCTACACTCCATTGACTGCAATGAGTCTACTCTAATTCTGACTATGTTAAGAGCCAGTGTATGATTCATATTAGTGAAGGGTTTATGAAATGCTTAAACAAATAGCTTACAAATAGATGAGGCATGCTAAATATGTTAGATTAACTGAACATCAGAGATCATTGTTACATTTTGAAAAGCAAATTGCTCTCAGAGGAAGCTATCTTGGGGTATTTTCCTAGATACATTTAGTAGAAGGGTGCTAGAACGTAGTTTTATGTTCTCATTTTTGAGCTATATGCTACAGAAGACATGGAATTACATGAAGATCTAGTTGTTAATATCAGTCAGGATGATGAAGGGAATCTTACTGTACTGCCCTACTACCAATTCAAAATACAGGAAAATAGCAAATGGGAACAATTTATTTACTCCTTGGTTGGATCCTGTACCAAACTAACTCATTCCACTAAGTCATTTGTGTGCTGCAATTATTTCCCTGTTTCCATCCATCATTTATTACCTTGTTAAATTGCACTAGACTACCAGTTACACTATTAACTCTGTTGAGGCGATGAATGCAAGTTGATAAAAGAGTGAATAACTTTGGTTTGAAAGGGAGCGAGGAAGACACTTCTGAAATAACTGAGAACTAAAAGGTGAAGCAAAACATTATTTCAAGAAGTTTTCAGTTTAACCATGGTCAAGGGTAAGAGACATCAAAAGCCAAAAAAAGGGGAAGGTTGGATGAGAGAATTCAGTGGGATAATGAGCTAATGCAATTTAAATTATGTTCAGATATTGTAAAGAGAAGAAAGAAAGGAGTTGAGTAATGGATGGCTTTACTTAATACATGGGCCTTAAGATTCAGTTCAAGGACAAGAAATAGGGGAAACCGTTTTTGTACTTCAGTATATAGTGTAAAACTGGCAAAGAGGAATCATGAGAATGGTGTGCTAAAAAGGAAAAAAAACAAAATATATCAGGCACTAATGTAGCAAGAAAAGAACATAAATGACAAGGGGGAGTTTAGAATGGGCAGGAGAGGAGGTGACTGCAGAAAGCTTTAAAAACGAGGACAAACCATTTATGCTAGATGTAAAACAAGAAGGATAGTGAATACATAGAAGAGTGATGTGGTCAAAAGTGAGTATTAATTTATGTGTATGACTAGATAATTGGTATTTTTCTTGTTTGTAGCTCTCTAGAAAGGATTAGGAACCGGGATTCATCATTGATGTGTCTTTAAATCTAAGCTAATTTATTATTATTATTAATAAATCTTTTTGCACCACTTTATGGATCAAACATCATTATCAAGGCAGTTCATAATAAAAGGCATCATAAAATGTATTAAATATAAAATTCACACATTAAAATAATAACCACATAAAACAGCTCATTCCAGAACTAAATAGCAGCAATGGTTAAACTCACAAGTTATCAGCATTATGACATTATGAATACTCGAAAAGTAGATGTAAACAGTGGGTCTTTAAAGTCTACTGAAAAACAATCAATGAGGAAAAACTTTCTAGAATGATGGAGAACCCCTTTTGATTGCAAAGCCCTTATCTATCAAACAATCTAATCTCATGGATCTTACTGGCAGGCTTGTTAGCAAGGCTTCCATGGGGGATCTTACTGGTCAGCAGACTTCACATGTAACCATGTCCAAAGCCTTGTAGGGTTGTAAAAGCAATAAGCGGAAGTTTGAATTAGGTCCAAATGTGAACTGCCAACCAGCAGCTAGTATATGATTTGAGTTTTTGCCCCTGCAACACTTCCAAACACTCATCAAAGGAAGCCCCAGGCAGAGGAAGTAAGAGAAATCCAATCTGGGTGTAACTACAGTATGGATGTTGCAGTCTCCCACGCATCAGTTCTGTCATCTCTCAAGAAGTTGAACTGTTTGTATCAGGGGCTGGGGAATTGGGCGCAGAGTAGGGAGATTCTGAACACAGTATGACCAACATTCAACAGACCATTAATTCAAACAGATAAGCAGAAACTGTGGGACTTCTCAAAAAGAAACTTAGGCAAAACTCCACTGGCTGGAGTACAGCATTGAGTTTGGTGTCACTGACTATATTAGACTGTGTGGTCCTAGGTACACCTAACTCTTCTGTAGTATAACCAGAGCTGTTAATCTCAAACATCTATCTCTGGAATTGTGTCATGGAACTCACGTATTTTTCGCTCTATAAGACGCACCTGTCCATAAGACGCACCTAGTTTTTAGAGGAGGGATCCATGGAAAGCTTCCTGATAATCACAGGCATATTCCCCATCACTTCCCCATGGGCTTCATTAAAAGACGGGTTGCCATTTGAAAACACACACCGACCTGTGATTAACAGCTCGCACCTGCGCCGGAGGAGGGGAGCGGAGCAGGGCGCACCGAGTGCGTGCCGGCCAGCTGTAGTGCAGCCGGGCCGGCAGCGTGCTAGTGGTGGTCTTCCGGGCAGTGCGGTGGCGGCAGGTCTTCCCGGGCAGTGGGGGTGAGCAGTCCGTCTCTCCATGCGGCCGGTGGGTTAAAACCCGCGGTTCCTCCTCCTCCGCACCGCTCCCCCTGAGCGGCACAGCTCTCACCTGCACCAGAGCAGGGGGCGGAGCAGCACGTGCCGAGCGCGTGCCGGCCAGGTCGTGCCACGTGGTGCAGGCGTTCCAGGCGTCGGGCACACACACATTCGCTCTATAAGACGCACAGACATTTCCCCTTACTTTTGAGGTGGGGGGGGAGTGCATCTTATAGAGCGAAAAATATGGTAAATGGAACCACTGCAGGATTTCTGGTGCTGGGAAAAGGGTAAAGCAGCTAGCTGATTTTGCCTAGATGTGACAATAGGAGATAATCCCCCGAGTTGTTGTCAAGGTCTACATACGTAAATAAAAGTTAACATATGTATTGATGCTTAGCAATTCTCCTTGCAGTAAAGCAGCAGGAGCAATTGAATTCTCCAGTGATTGTTTGTGACACTCTGCCATTACAGCAATTTGGTTTCACTGTGCAGGTGGTTGAGGCAAACTGATAATAGCAGCTGTGTAGACGTCTCATCAAGTAGTGCCAAGAAGAGCATAACTCCCTCTTCAAGGCAGCTATTATTTCCTTACTTATTTAGACATTAAGCACAGTGGCAAGATTCATCTCTCTCCCGCACACCCCACATCCACTTCCAACAAAGTGCCTTCCTTGCATCACTGCAAAACAAGCACTATGATTTGCTCAGTTTGTTAAAGGACTACACAAAGCAACATAAACATGTGCTATTACCTCTGTAGGTAAGCATATTCTCATTCAAGACTTTGTTGTCTACTGTGGATTGCTGTGAACTACAGCTTGTCACTTTTATCTCTTTGGACACTACAGGCAGCTCAGATCTTCTAACTCTTCTTTGCATCCATTCATTCTCTTGGATGTTCTATCTTCTTCAAACAACCAGACTCACTTTGATATTTTCTCAGTTCCCCGGAACTCCAAATCCTTCCAGTGCTCTGACCAGTTAGCATAGCTGCAGTGGGCAAAAGGTGTTGTGTAAAGCCAAATCCTGCAAACATCAAAGAAGAACGTCATAGACACCCACTGTGTACAACACTGAAGGCAAATGATGAATAAAAAATGGGAGGGTGTCCTTTGTACCATATTATAATACAAGTAAACTATCCTGGAGAGGTGTTATTTTTTGGTATACAAACAATACAGAATTGGAAGAACATATATAAATATTTGAATAGATCATGTGTGGACAGGGATGGGAGCGAGGGGACACACACACACACACAGAGGCCTTTGTATGAATACTAACTCAGTACAGCCTAGTGATGGGAAAATAAACAATATTCAATCTCATTCCAGTTGATCCTCTTTCCACCTCCAAATTTTGCAAGATTTTCAAAGTGTGGTCACACCATAGATTAGTATAAAGGTCCTCAGCATCTGGCTGCTCAATTTTCTATGTTTCTCTGAATGATCCCTAACTTCACTTTTGCCTTTTTCACAACAGCCTCACATCGGGTCCGTGTTTCCATTTAGCAAGCGAACACAATCCCAGGACCCCTGTCTTGATCAGTCACTGCTACTCAGATACTCACAACTCATTTTTGAAGCGTGCACCACATGATCCTTATTTAAACCAATCTGCTTATGGTTCCATCATAATCTGTTGCTTGTGTGGTTTTGACTCTTTTTAGGTGCATTGGCCCCACCTCCCAATTCAACTTCAGCCTTCTCCTTTAAAGGATTGTGCTGTTTCAACATCTTTAGATTGTGAAGACACGGTGGTGGTTTCAGTGTGATGGAATCTTTACAGTTGGCAGCACCAGAATTGAAGGACCGATGTGACTACCTCTGGACACAGGGGACTGGTCCCTGGGACCTTCCAGAGCATTTCTATTACTTCAGAAGTCTCATCGCCTGAACATGAGGGTCAGGTAATAATAAGTCCCAATACATTACCCTGAGGGACTAGAGTGATCATTATTTGTTAATCACCGCTTCCTGAACCCCTCTTCTGTCCTTTAAGTAGTTACTAATCCATAAGAGGACTTACTCTGGTTCTGCATGGAGATGGAGTATCCAAACACAGTCATGCATGCATTATAACTAATGCACCAAGCCAATGTCCATATGGTCAATTAGTAGTATTTTTTATTTTATCTTTATTTTTATTTAAAACATTTATATGTCGTCCTTTATGACAACATGTCCTTCAGGACAACTTACAACATTAAAACAACAACGAAACATCAGTAAATAGAGCAATAAATAGAAATAATAAATAGTAAGAAAAAATACAATCAAATAGAATTAAATAAGGAAAGAAAAAGCAACTGTTAACTTTTAATTTTGTTAAAAAAAATAAATTTATTGTTTTTCCTAATTTTAGTCTATATATTTCTATTTCCCCAAATATTTTAAAACTGCAATATCAACACATGACATTTTCTCAACCCGCGCCACACATGCAATGCAATTACAGCTCGTAGAATCCTCATGTTTCACACAGCGCAGTCACAACAGTGCTGCCTTCCTTTTGCATCGATCATGTGTAAAAGTTACAGACGTTTCCAAGAGCCATGTATAAATGAACAATAAACTGAAGCCCCTCCTTGTTCATGGCCAAAATGCCTACTTATTCAACACAGTTGGAAAACAATGTTTGCTTCCATTTCAAAAGATCTTTTGTCTCCTTCTCCTTTCCTTCTTCTTCATAAAATAGGGTATAAATATATTTGCTATTTATAGCTAAATGTTTAAAGTATCTGTGATTTTGTAGGTTGAGAATTGCTTATATACTGCCATCTCCCATTTAAATGAACTGGAAAAACACTAGGTAAATTTCTCCCTGTGATGTACAAACACAAGTAAGTCAAGTGCTTATAATTGAGGGAGTCATTGTAGAACAGTCTAATTTAGGTTTCTTTCCCAAAGTTCAGTTTCCAATAGCACCAACTTAGTCATCACCCTGATACATGGCTCACTCATGGAGTTAACGGAATTATTGGGGAAGAATTCACAGCAGTGGATTGTGGCCTTCCAGGCACATCTCATGAACTTAATTGATGTTGCTTGCAGGTATCCAAAGTTACAAACAGATCCCTGCTAGCCTATAGTTACTGTGGGGGTGACTTCCCTGTAACTGTATGCATAGGACTGCAGCCTTAAAGTGCCAGACACTAGAGCAAATACGGCAAGCCAATGCCAAGCTGAGGAGAAAGCGTTCTATTTAATTCCACTGTGATTTCTGAACTTCATATAAGCATCCCAGTTGCAATTATATGTACCGTTAAGTATAGCATGTGTGGTGTACTCTGTAGTATCAGTAAATAACCTTCTAACAATAAGGCCAATAATGATTTGGAACTTCTTAATTTTCCAATAACTCTGTACTTCCCAAAGGGACAATATATCAGTTTTTCAAATCTTAACTTCTTCTATTTTTTGTTTCTTTTGTCTTTGTTTCGTCTAGTATTTATTGTTACAAATTGAACACTCCTATTCAGTGCTCTAGTCAGGCAACCATGACTTCTCTCAGGATATTCCATTCCTTTTCAGTTTTGTTTTCTGCTCCCAACACACATTTTGTATTTTGTGGCCATTGAGTGTGTTCAGTCCCCATTGGTGATGATTGTGTACATGGGTAGGGAGAAAGTTTTCCTTTAAGGCTCTTCTCCCCCTAAAAGTTGTTTTGTTTCTGCTTCCACAGACCTAAGAGTAATTGGATATGCTGACACCTCATTTTGTTTCTCAGTAACCCCATCTTGACTGCATAGCTTTTGTCACACAGCGTCTGAATGCACTATTAAAATATATGGTGGATAATGATAAACTACTGATATGAAAAACTGATAGCAAGCAATGCAATGTGCATGATGCAGTACATCAGAAGCAAACAAAATAATCAGCAATAGCACACCCAGTTTATAAATTGTACAGATTGACATTGTAAACATTATTTTTCATAGATTTATTTTAAATATTAAAGTTGAGTTTATCATATAAAATAGAAAACACCAGCATAAAACAGCAGCTTCAATCACAAACAGTAGCTACTTGTATGCTGAGCCAGGACCAATCAGGAACAAGGCCAAACTTCACTGAAGGAACATGGATTAACAATCAGCACCTGTCTTCCACAGCCAATCAAGCATCATTAGTAGACATTATGGCTTGTTTAACCTCATCTTTTACACTGATATCAGGCTTTGGTTGATCAATAAATATTGCCTCCTTCATCTTTCTCCTTTGGAAGATTGGTTCACCTGCCAGCACAGACATCTTCACTGATTCTTCCTCATATGAAGGGACCAGATCAAGCATATATTTCATTACGCTGAATATCAGCAAAGTGATCCTTATATCTTTTTAGGAGAAGTCTCCCCATTTCACTGATCTGAAAGGACTTACAAATATTCGATTTTCTAAATAGCACCACTAAATATACACTAGGAACTTAATATAAAACAGTAAGGAAAGCAAAATAAGCAAACTATATCTTGAGATACAGCACAAAGTGTAGCAAGAAGCAGCCTCTCCAATCGCTGTCCATTGAGGTATATACTGAGTCCCACAATATGTGGACCTTTGCTCCTTTCTGAAGGGTCCAACATGGGGCTAGTACCAAAAACATGCCATCCAGACTCTCCATCAAAGCAGTGCTATTTCCACAGTGTCAATCACTATACTCTCTAGTCGCTCAATGCCAGCTAAGGGAGCAGCAAATAAGTGGCATTTTCATATACAGTAAAATGTCCACATCTTTTCTATTCTGCACTTCATCCCATATTTCCTATAGGGATCACCAAAGAAGGACAGAGGTCAGCTGTACAGAATTCCTTCTTGGACAGAAGGTCATTGGGTCTAAGGTCTCCACCAGAAGTCATCCCATTAAAGTCCTGCTTCCAACAGTAACATTAGCAAATAGAGTTTTCCTCGAGGAAGAAGCTTTATTTCTAAAATATGTAAGTGAAAGTGAAGGAAAAAGGAAAGGTAAGGATCATAGTTGTGCTCTGAGGCTGAAAAAGGTGTTATAGATCTTGATAGGAATTCAGCCTGGAGGTTCAACCATGGAATCAATGCCACTGCTACAGTATCCAGGAATTCTGAAAATTATTACAGTATTTCCAGGGTTACGCTTTCCATACAATCAAGAATTCGATAAAATGAGATATCGTTAACAGCATTTCAATGAAAGACACATCCTATGTTGGTAGCTTAATGACTATGTAGGAAAAAACCAAGAAATCATTCAAGTTTCTGGCTTCCCACTGACCTAGGAAAATTATTTGTAAGGAACTTTAAGTTTTGTGGTTGGCTACTGTATGACAAGAAATGTGTGAAACCTGTACTGCAACTTCCCAATTGACTACCGTATGCTGGAAAGAAAGTAGACATGTTTTCCCAAATGGCTTCTATGCACGGAGAATTCTTGCCCTAGCCCTCTCCCAAACAGCTAAGAAGCTGAGAGATGGTCTTCTGAAAGCACACGTGCCCCTGTTGGACTTTCTTTTGAAATTTCTTACTTACATATGTATTAAATTGGTACTACTGTGATCATGAGCGCCGAAGGATTGAGGCCTTTGAATTGTGGTGCTGGAAGAGACTCCTGCGAGTCCCTTGGACCACAAGGCGATCAAACCAGTCAGTCCTAGAGGAGATCAACCCTGACTGCTCTTTAGAAGGCCAGATCCTGAAGATGAAACTCAAATACTTTGGCCACCTAAAGAGAAGGAAGGACTCCCTGGAGAAAAGTCTAATGCTGGGAACAATAGATGGCAAAAGAAGAAGGGGATGGCAGAGGATAAGGTGGCTGAATGGAGTCACTGAAGCAGTCGGTGTGAGCTTAGGTGGACTCCGGGGAATGGTGGAGGACAGGAAGGCCTGGAGGAATGTTGTCCATGGGGTTGCAATGGGTTGGACATGACTTTGTGACTAACAACAACAACAACAACACTATGATCATTGCTTCCAGTTGGTTGAACAACAATCACATCTCACGCTAGATCGTCATGTACTATCTAAGATTAAGTCCAAGATCACCTCCCTTCTGGCCAGTTTTGTGATGAAATATTCAAGGCAGTCATTTAGGGAAGCAGGACATATTCTCACATGCACCACTCAGAGAAATAATCTAGATCAGTGGTTTTCAACCTTTCAACAACTGGGTATTGGCAAAAACAGGAAAATCACCCCAGAGACAGAAAGAAAAGGCAGAAACAAAAAGCACCATACACATAATGCAGAATTCTGTATATTAGTTTCCAAACGCAATACCGGAAGGGAGGGAGGAAAAAAGAAAATTCTCAAACAAACAAACAAACAAACAAACAAAGCAACCCACCAGAAACAGAAACCAAGCAACGAAAAATGCCAAGAAAAGAACAAAATATCAAAATCGGCACAGCATGGCTCCCAGCCAGCTCCCACTGAGCTGTCTCTCCCATCCCCACCCCTCAGCGGCACTGGAACACCCACCCCCCAATGCGATGCCAAATGAGGAAGAGGTGGTAGAACCCAGCAAGCTAGCCCCCCACAAGATGCAGCCCCCAGGGACCACCAGGAAATCTCCCAGAGACCAGCACCAGTCCAAAGACCCATGGCTGAAAACCACTGAGCTAGATCATTCACACATTTCTGCTGGTTTTCTACCTTCCCTGATGGTGGTGGTGGTGGTGGTGATGGTTTTAATTATTTGCCTAGGGGAAGTGAATCATTGTGAGGAAAAGGCAGAGCAGGATTGACTTCCTGGCCTTCCTGTACTGTTACTAAACTTTTATAGGTACTTAACACCTGGGTGCTTTACTTGCAAAAAAAAACAAAAAAACCCAACCACTTGAAGTTCTCCCACTTAGAGCTACTGCGTGTTTCACTACTGAGGCTTCTTCTGAGGCTCCCTTGCAAGGCTGTCCTGCGTTTATAGCTAGATCTAGCATCTCCCAACCGCTGCAGCAGCAGTTCAATTAGAAGGTACCATTTCAAAACAAGGGGCTGGCTCAGCTACTTATGTGCTCTAGTTAATAGTGAGTGGAAAGCTAAGGGTCAGTTGAACCCTTCAAGAATAGAGATTTGTGTCAGGGGAGTGGACAATGGGTAGGCGGAGAAGATAAAATGGAGCTATGTAAGCCACCTTGAGTTCCTCACGTGAGGAAAAATAGTGGTATGTGGGTGTAATATAATAATAACGTAATTACACTCTATTGAAAAGATGACTCAAAGACTGAACTCCTAATTTAGACTAATGTCTATAGTTGATTTTAAGCTAAGTCCTAACTGAAAGTGAATGCTGAGCCCTCAACCCTTGGTTTTCTATCCGTTAGACATGTGCAGTGTCTTTTTTTTCTAACTAGAGTGATACATTTTTATTTTTAGGCCCTTTCCAAATTTTATTTTTGGAAATTTTCTGGAGCCATCCAGGTCTCTCTTGGACCAGGTCTGCAAGTTTCTGCCATATTTTCTCCACTAGGACACCTCCAGAGCTTTACATTTCTACAAGCCATCTCCACCCCTGGAATAACACCTTTGCCTCCCTTTACTTTATCCTTGCTTGGTTTCAGCTGGTAGTTAATAAAATGAATGCTGGTCTAGATGAATTCAGTGCATAAGTGATAACAGTATAAATGGGTGCAGATCCAGGAGCCATATTAAAATACATATTAACATTACAGATATATCAGTTTTGTATCATTTTAATGGGCATGGCTGACTCCCAAGAATCTTGGGAACTGTAGACATACAGCTAAGAATTTTCCATTAATGTCCCCAGCCTCTCCCACAGAACAATTAATTCCATATGTTCCCGTAGGGAAAGAATGCCCTAAATCTATCTATGACTATATGGCCATAATGTGGACATCTAGCGGAGGTTTATCTGGAATCACAGATCAGAGAAATTCAGATCCACTACCCTTGTTTCCAGAGAAGATTGCTTGATGTCACATAACATATTATATGATTCTGTGAAGACTATAATGTTTAGGGATGGACAAATATGTCAATTCTGGTCTCTCTCATTTTTCCAATCTGAAGTTTATTCATCCCCAGCTTAGAGAATGTTGTCAAAGTTTATATGAAGTGTATATGCAGTTTTGCTTTAATCCCTAAATCCATATATGCTTTCATTGTATATATAATTTTGCCTAATATTCACACCATTCAAGTAATTTTCCTAATATATTACATTTCTGAATGCTATTTTCACTAATATATGTATTTCATGTGCATTGTCCTTAATGTAGGCATTCTTTTAATTGCAAAATTTAAGTAAATATAGTTTCAAAGTTTCAGTTTGCATATGCATTCAAAAGTGTGAAATTAGGGAAATTTGCATTAAAAGTTGCACTGAAATGCAAGCTGATCACATGAATTCCCCAACCCTAGCAATCTTGCCAGGAATAAAGAAAGTAGGAAGAAGTCCCATAAAGGAAAAAAGAAAGAACTGAGGTGAAAGGATGGGCTACAGTCTTGGACTCCCCCAGGACCTTTGTCAGCAGAGAAGAGAACTGCCTTGCGGAAAAGTTCCAGCTGGCAAACAGGAGCATGACAACTGCAGGAGGCAAAGGGAAAGCCAGGAAGGAGTAGAAACCAGTGAGCCACTCTGTGGACATCCAGTGTCTAGGGAGCACTGATTAGGGCATGATGCACCACAGGCTGAATAGCCAAAGGTTCACATCTGCATCATGGGGTGCGGAACCAACATGAGTGTTCCTACCTGTCCGAAAAGGCACCTGGGATACTGACTCTAGAGGATTTCTAGGCGCCTTATTTTCTGAATTGCGGAAATACTTCAGCCTTTGTAGCCTGCAACAGGCCCAAGGGAGTGAACCAAAACCTCAGTCATTATCTCACAGCTTTCCCACTTGACTGCTATTTTCCCACATATGCCCCATCTCTCTGCCCTCTCCATCAGGAGCTGCTTCATAGCACACCCCTGGAGTCAAGAGGGTAGACAGATTCCTTTGAAACAGTTAACACTGCATGGAACCAGCCAGCAGGGATGCCCAGTAATGAGCCCATCTGTACCTTCTCCACCCTGCCCTAAAAGAATTAGCTCTGTTACACTACAAAGCTTAGCAATACACTGCAGTTTCATATGAAAGTTGCAATTAGATGTGTTGTTTATTTATTTTACACACACACACGGAAAAAAAGAGATATTCTTGTTTTTGCATGCTGCAAGAACAATCAAACATAAATAAAAATTAAGCCAAGATTAACTGCTAACAAATTGCAACTATAACTACAAGCCCAAGATTACTTAGAGTAGGAAAACATTATTAAAAATTGGAAATGGGAGATAAGAGAGCAAAAGTTATGCTAATGTATTCCTGTTCCATTGTGTCATAATAATCTTAATAAATTCTAAAAATCTTTGCCCTATGATTTTGTTACGCTCATCATTATTATGCTATGATGTCTGAATTATAATGCTGGGATGATGTGGAGCTGGTGGGTGATATTCTGTCATAAAAATGCCTGTGGTGAAAGACAATTATGCTCTCCCTGACACAGCCCGATGCAGTCAGTCTCTCTCTCTCTCTCTCTCTCTCTCTCTCTCTGTCTGTGTGTGTGTGTGGTGGAGGCAGGGAACAGCCCTGCTAGGGCAAAAGTGCATGGCTAGCCAGAGGAGGGTGTGAGCATCCAAATGCTGCAGGCCTTAAACCCTGTTCCTGAGAATCAGCATATGCAGCAGGGGCATATACACTTGGTGAAATCTCTTTCATTTGTGCTGTGTGGATTGCCAAACATCTATCATTCCATTGTGTGCTCATTGTCAGAACTGAACTTTTTTTGCATTTTTAAAAATGTATTTGGAAATGCACACTTGTGCTATTGCAATGGCATAAATGTGTATTTGTGCAAATCCACCCCAAGGTACTGATGCACAAGTTCATCTGGACTCTCGTGGGATCTGCAGGTTGAATTCAAAGAAATCTGAATTGTTTCGAATCCAAGACAGTTTTCTGCAGCATTCTTAATACACAGTGCTGAAGACAAGAGAGCACCTCAGTTGCCCCCCCCCCACCCCGCCTCCGGGGTCTGGCATGGTTGGAGTTTGCCATTCTGTGCTTTCATTTTATCTTCAGTCTCCCTACCACACTTAATGCTTATTTTTGCATTTCTTCAGTACATTTTTTCCATTCCATGTTCATTTTTGCTGGGTAACTGAGCAGACAGAACAGGTGAATATGGGGCAAGAGAAGCAATGAATGAACTCTGTACTTTCTTACTATTCAGTACAACAGCCAATCATGTTGACCAAGCAGCTCTCAGTTTCCCACTGTGTACCCTGAGAAGTAGAAGTCACTGGCAGAAGGGGACCTTCAAACCAATTTCTCCAGTGATCTCACTACTGCCACCATCCTGACAAATCACCCAGGAAAGAGTTAAGTAGAGGCAAAGAGAGAGCTCTGTGTGTAACGAATCTGTGAATGTGAGCAAGTGATAGATTATGTGGAGGGCAGAAAGTGGATGGTGATCCCACTTTCAGATTTGGCCACATCCCTCTTCAAATCTAGATTCACTCGCATTCAGATTTGACCCACCAAGGGTAAACTTTCTCCAGAAGTGATCAAGCAGGGGATGCGGTCATATGATAGAAAAACGGTTTCTCCTATGCCTGTCATATGTGGTCATACGATGGACAAAAAGCCATGTTTGTCCTGTGCCTGCCACAGTCAAAGTGCAGCTGAGGAACTATGCAAAGTGGCTTGCCTGGTTCTGCTGTGTTTGCAAGAGATTGCAAGTTGCGCAGCTGGACCCAGTGGTGTTGCTGGCAGGAATTGTGCCATGGGAGAAGGAAAGAACACTGATTCTGGCTACCCAGAAGCTGATCTAAATCCAGTGTGGGGTAGTGATTAGAGTGATGGGCTGGAAGTGGGGAGATCAGGATTCAACTCTCCCCTCAGCCATGAAGCACACCAGGTGATTTGGGGCCAATCACAGACTTTCACCATAACCTGTCTCACTGGGTTGTGGTGACAAGTAAATGGAGAGGAAGAGAGCCTTGCAAGCTGCCTTGCATTTCTTTTAAGAGAAAGAAAGGTTGTGTATAAATAGAATATAGCAACAATAAATGGGCTAGTGTGTGTACTCTTACTGTAGGAATCTTCATTTTCCAGGTATCTTTAACAGTAGTGACTTCTTCTCTAAATGGAACAGAACTTGACCATTATGTCCCCCACGTCCTATTTTAACTCAAGTGGGTGTTTGTGTGTTTTAAAAGAAAAATAATTGCAAGTCACTGCTCTGTGACATTATCAGTCAATAACAACAGAGCTATCTCTCCAGCTGACCGCACTGCACTGTGTTGTTTCACATCAACCTTGGCATGGTGTCTTCCTTGATGTCTACTTCTCTGGCTGAAAGTCAGTTTCAGCTGGCTTGTAATAAGCTCTTGCCTGAATCCTGTTGAGATTTAATTGTTATTGATTGGTTTGAGGCATTGGTGTAGAAGGGTGCACTCCCATAACTTGCATTTTGGAGAGGTCAGATCTTTTGACAGGTGATTTTGTTAGAAACAGGAGGGTCATTTTGGAGTGCAAAATATTACATAACCAAGCATTTCTGGCTTGCCTGAAAAGGCAATTCCTTAGTGCATGAAAGGCATGCTATTACTTTTAAAAAAAACTTCTGTGACCTGATGATTATAAAACTTGCTGCCATGATTCCTTGGAACTCCTAGAAAATGTTTTAAAGGAGGCATGCTAGGCAACTGAACCACTTCCACACAACTTGCCTCCACAGACTTTTGAGGATCCGGTGGCAGGACAAGGTGCCAGACACAGAGGTCCTCTCCAGAGCAGGCCTGCCATCAGTTCACACCCTGCTGATGGAAGGCCAGGCATGCTGGGCAGGCCATGTTGCAAGGATGCCAGACCACCGCATCCCCAAGCAGCTCTTCTATGGTGAGCTGTCTCGAGGAAAGCAATTGCACGGGGGACAAAAGAAGTGATACAAAGACATGCTGAAAGCCTCTCTCAAGACCCTGGGTATCAACTCCACCTCCTGGGAGACCCTGGCACAAGACCAATTGACATGGCGCACGCTGATCCACCAAGGCTGCCAAACATCTGAAGCCAGAAGGACAACCATAGCACAAGAGAAGCGAGCACTCCGTAAAGCCAGAGTTGCAAGTGTTGCAACAGTGGTGTCCACACATGTCTGCCGGACATGTGGCAGAACGCTCTGTGCCTGTATCGGACTTATCAGCCACCTGCGGACACACCGTGGACAGCTCACAACCCGTTAGATGTCAAGGTCCTGTTGAAAATGAGAGACGAACATCATCATCTTTTAGTTAATCAACATTACTTCATGGTAATGATCCTAGCATCATTCTTGAGCTATTTTCATTCTTACCAGCAGAAGAAGCACAAAAACAGGACTTGGTGGATTATTCCCCATATTACTGTCTGTGGGTACACAATTAAGCAAAACCCATTTTCAGTTGAAATCAGTGGTACGTAACTATGCAACGAAGAGAGCAATCCTATGCAATACTTACACTGAAGAAAAATCCTTTGTGAACAATGGGGCTTACTGCCTCATAAGGATGCATAGGACTGTAGCCTGGGGCTGCAATTCTATACTAATGTACCTGGGAGCAAGCCTCATTTAACTCAGTGGGATCCCATCACGTCCACTGATTTCAATACAACCTATGGGGGCCTACTGTTCTCTGGATTGTGTACTAGAGCGGAAGCTGCTAGTGACATTCCCATGTTAACAAGGCAGCCTTTAAATTGTGATCTTATAACATGTAGTCTTTAAAAGCAATTGCAAATGTTCAAGTGGAATTTTTCCAATCGGATGGACTGCAGGAGGACAGGCAGAGAGACTGGTTCATATGTCAGGGCAAACAACTCCGTGCATGGATTTTTGCCCAAGCTTTGCAGATGATTATTTGGTTTCCATAGCAATGCAGTTTCCACACTCCCTACCCGTTCTACCATACCCACCACATATCCTGGCAGACCCCATAAGCAAAATCCACTTCCTTCCTCTACTGCTCCCAATGGATCTCAGCAGCCTCATCTTGATTGGTTCAAGAGGTGATGATGTGTAAACCCAGCCAGACTCTCTCTCTCTCTCTCTCTCTCTCTCTCTCTCTCTCTCTCTCTCTCTCTGTGTGTGTGTGTGTGTGTGTTTGAGAGAGAGAGAGAGAGAGAGAGAGAGAGAGAGAGAGAGAGAGAGAGAGAGAATGCTAGTTCCCCCTCCCATTCAATGTCCTTTGAAAAATTGAAGTTTGTAATGTATTTTCAAGCTTTCTAACTATCCCCTTAGTCTACCTGCCTTAAGGAGCAACTAGCCGAAATCCATGTCTGCTCAGAAGTACATCACATTATCTTCAGTGTCTGTATTCACAAGTAAATCATACCAACTTCCATGGGGCTAACTCATAGCAAAATCAGCATGGGAGGGAGGATCCATTTGCTTGCCAGGTATTGGTTTTTGTAGATGGAAATGGAGATGCTGAACTTGTGAGCTTCACTCCATGGAGGTTGGGAGGCAAGCAGCAGCTCCCCTTCTCCTTCTACATGATTTTTTTGTGAGGGAGTTTCCCCCTTAATATATATATCTGCTCCTTTGCTCCTTCTGATAGCTAACTATGGACACACACACTCAATATGGCCTCAAAGGGTCATTTCCTACTCAGGCTTGCCCAACAAGCTCCAGAGCAATGCTGCATCTTCTCTCCCCACCCTTGAAAAAGATAAAGTTTTCCCATTTGTTTTCAAGACTTCCTGATTGTCTCCTTTGCCCACTTGCCTCAAGGAACAACTAGCTGAATGTGTGCCTACTCGGAAGTTAATCACATTGACTTCAGTGGTGCTTTCTTGTGGGACAGTCAACAGGGAGGAGGTGCACATTGGCTTGCTATGCAGTGGAGGAGAGTGGGATGCTGGTTCTGCGGGCCTCGCGCTGTGGAAGAACGGCCCAAGCAGCACCACAGCCTCTCCCCGGACTTTCCCCTTTCCTTTATCCATGATTATTTGCAAAGAGGCAGAAGGAGATGTCTTCTCTTTTTGAGTCTGCACTCCTTCACACTTGCACCTTGTTAATAGAGCTTTTAAACAATTCTGCCCACAGGAGCTACAGGCAGTCCCGAGGTTAGAAATGCCTGAGTTATGAATGAACTGCCATAAAGCCTATTAATTTAAAAATTCAAGGTATTTATTATTTATCTATTTATTGCTTTTATAGAGTGTTCAACAACCATATGTGGCTCCCAGAATGTTTACAAAAAAGCAGTATTAAAAATAGATGTTCATAATTACTCCTATGACAATTACAACAGTAAAAACAATAACATAAACATAATTACAGAAGGCCATTTTAAATAAATCTAAAAATCTCTCTAAAAGTCTCTAAAACTATCTCAGCTACCAACCTACCCACCTCTTGTCCTCTTATTAACAGTGGCCACATAATCATAACTCTGCTTGACATAACAATAAAATTAAATATAAATAATTAAATGAATTCACTTAATTAAATACAAAGAGAACAAAATTAAATCAAATCAATATTCAAAAATAAATAAAGATAACAAAATTACTAAAAGTATTTATTCCATGGCAGTCACCATGCTCTAAAATATAAAAGTAAAAACATTCTATCCAAACACTGAGAAAATAAAAAGGTCTTGGCCTGGCACCAAAAAGTATAGCATGTCAGTGCCAGGTGAATGTTTCTGATGATCTGGATCCATAATCCAGAAGGAGAGGAGAGGAGAGGTTCTCCCATTGACCTTCGTGGTCAGGGAGGTATTTATGAGAGAAGGCATTTCATCAGACACACAGACCCTAAGCCATTTAGGGCTTTTATTTACTCACACAGGCACCTTAAAGCAGGTCCAGAACTCAACTGGAAACCAATGGAGTTGATAGACTATAGGCGTTATACAATCCAGCCTTGAAGTACCTATTAACAGGGGGGCAGCTCCAGCTAAAGCTTCTGGGCTGTTTTCAAGGGCAGTACCACATAGAGCACGTTACAGTAGTCCACATGAGAAGTTACCTGTGCATGGGCCACTGTTGTTAGATCCTGTCTAGGGACACATTTGATGGATTTAACTGAGTTGGTGGAAAGCACTCCTCATTATGGAGCCGAGTTGGTATTCCAGGGACAACTCCAGGTCCAGAAGCACTCCCAAACTCCAGACCTCGTCCTTCATGGGGAGTGCAGTCTCATGAAGGACAGGACAGATATCCTCCATCCAGACTAAGGACTCATCTGTCAGTAGAACCTTCATCTTATCAAGATTAAGTTTCAATTTATTGAAACTTGGATTAGCTGACAATGAGGAGTGCAGCTGCCATCAGTGTAATGGTGACACTTCAGCCTAAACCTCTGGATGACCTCTGTGCAGATGTTAAAGAGCATGGGGGAGAGTATAGTGTGCTGTCCTACACAGAGAACAAGACTGAAGTTCTCCCTCTGCCCGGCTTACAAAAAGGATACTTGATTCATCATAATCCCTCAAATGAATGGACCCTGACCTGCTGGAGATAGGTGCACTTTCTCTGGCAGGCTCATTTCAGCTTCTCCTGATGTCTTCCTACTGATCAGCTACTTGGGAACTAGAAGAAAGTTGAGAAGATAAATTCATAAAGACTTTCTTTCCAACATTTGAAGATTCACACTGTAGCATGCTGGGGCCATGCAGCTGTCCCCTGAGCCCCCGAGTGTGTATCAGCTGCCACCCATTCATTCCCTAACCTTGCTATGTGAAGGCTCAAACTATATAGGGAGATAGGGTTGGGCATATTGGCCCTGCCCTCTCCATCTCCATCACCCTTGTCCCCTTCGCCATATTGCACAGCAAGGTCCAAAAGGGTGTTTTACTCACAAGTAGAACTTCCATTCTGATCTTGCTGCACAAGATTGGAAGCTGATTACAGCCCTATCTCCCTAGATATTCTAAGCACTTAAACTTTTAGGAGAACCTCCATTTAGAGAGCTGATGTCACAGCTTCTTCTTCTGGAGTTTTCTTTGCTTCCTCAGGTCAAATATCATCTGCTGTCAGTCTGCCAGAAGTTGTCCAAGAGAACCACCTCCAGTGTCGTCTTTTTCTGGCTACCTCTCATAGCTTCTGGCTTCAGTGATCTTAGCTAGTCCTCTTCCTCTCCCTTTGCCTGTTGTCCTCACTGAACACCAGACCACACTGCTCTGTTGACTTCTGCTGGAACGTCCCCATTTTTGTTGTCTCAGTCATGACCTTCTAACCGATGATTCCTCAATATCTGTCAACGTATTGGCCTATTACTGCCTATAACTATAAACTAGTTGAAACTACCAGAATGTTCATAAAGACCTCTCAAATCTTGGCCATTTGCCTCCTCCTGTCTGATATATAAGCTGGCAGATCTAACTGTGAACAATGAAGATCTTTCCTAAGAGCAGTAACAGGTTGTTAAAAGGAGACCTTAAGTCACAAAGTAATCAGCCTCAGAGGTGACCTTTCTCCCTTTCCCAGATAACCCTTTTAATCACGCCAGTGCCCTGGTACATCCGTAACACCTTTTACTTTGGTTTCTTTGGAGTCATTGCATGCCTTTAGACTACTTCCCTGGTAAATATCTTTGAAACTTGGCTCCTGCTCTAAATCTAACCAGACTGCTTTAAAAGCCTATTTAGGATGCATTCTTATTACCTTTAGCACATTAATTTCTTCCTCATTAGAGCAATGGCCTAAATCAGCTTAAACAGGGGCAGCTTTAGACACATGCACTTAATGACAGGGAAGCTGCAGCACTGCATAAGTGTGGCAACCCACATACATACAGAATCTTCTCCAAAACATGGTCACCATGAAAGATTACCTACCACTAAAAGATGACCCAGCAACTCCCTTTTGGAAGTGATTTAGTCTGAGCAGTGCTCCTGCAGTGAATGTCAAAAGTCCCAGTGTGATGTCAACATCTGAGCAAGTCCTTGGCCTCATCTTTTAGACAAAGCCTCTCTATTTCATTCCGTCAAAGTCCATGTAACTATCATGCTGTTAAGGCTGAAGTTAAAGGTTTGTTGTCTATGATTTTAATATCACGCCCTTCCACCCAGGAGCTCAGAGTGTCTTTTCATCCTTACAATCGTGATGAAAAAATAGTGGGCATCCAATGAGCTAAGTAGGTATTGGGGATGGTGGGAGTCTCTACATTCTCAGTCCAACCTTAACCTCTACATCATCAAAAACAACAATAGTGTCAGACTATTATTAGACTATTTCTCTTTCAAATTAAGATAACTTTTCATTGGTATTGTTTAATCGGTTGTCCTTGTTGCGGGTAAAATGTGAATGCTATATTATTTAAATAAATGTCTTCATTAAAAATACTTTTATATGTCTTTCATCTTACAATACCAGAGAGGCAAACAAAATGTAATTAAAGACCCAATACAATATATAACAGCTGCTGCAGCAGCAGCAATAAATGGCAAGAAATACTAAAAGAGATAGCTGACATCAGCCAGTTTAAGACAAACCAGTCTAAAGTGCCCAGAGAAACAAATACATTTTGACCAGCAGCTGAAAAGAACATAATATTGGTGCCAAGAGTTTCTCCTTGAGGAACATGATCCACCCCAGGGTCCCACAATGCAGAACATTTCTCACGTTGTCCCATAACATCCCAATGCCATTTGGCAAAGGGCTTCCCCTGACTATCTTAAAGCCTGGGCAGGCTGATAGGAAAAGACACTCCTTCAGATACTTGATCTCAAGCCATTTCATGCTTTAAAGGTAAGCATCTCGCTTGGATTTAGGAGTGATTAGAAGCTGTGCAACTTCTATAGTATGACTCCACTTAGTTGGTAAGGTGGACGTTTGCAGGACCCTCCGTCACTATTGCCATGGGCTTCAGCAAAAACCTGCCATTATCACAGGAATATGGAGCTCTGGTCTATACGAACAACTCTAGCCTTCCTGGGGTCTCAATCCAGCCTTCCTGGGTTCCTTGGTTACCCAGGCCCCCTTTTCCCAACCACAGTCATTTGGTACTCCTAGCTTTGATGTGCATGTGAGAGAACACACACATGTGTGCATGTGCATGCATGGGGGGATGTGCATGAAGGCTGACATGTCACCCTGGCTGATGGTAAGAGCTTTAAGCTGACACATGTTGATATCTTGGATATTTCGTCCTGTTCCACTAGCCTTTGGGGTGGCTTCCATTTTCCTTTGGCTCCACCCTCTGCTGAATGTGGCTCCCAAAAACATCTCCAGCACTGAACTTAACCTTCAGGCTGAGAGAGGTTCAATACCCCCTGGCTTAGCAAATGGCAAACAGGACTCCCTTGTACTTCACAGGTCATTCCATTCATTCATCAGAAAAGTACCAGAAGGAGAAAGAGCATGCTGAAATTTGTGACTCTCCTAGTATCGTATTCCTCATTTATTGCTCAACACCCCCTGTAGGACTTCATAAAACCTAGTTTGTATGCATTTCTACATCGGACATCTTGACCTCTCTATATATGAATTAAGTCTGCATTTCAGTCTCTCTTTTGCCTTTGAGATACTTTATATACTCTAGTTTTATTTTGGTACTTATAAATCTCAAAACATATAATGTCAACACAAATTTATGTGTGTGACTTGAGAAGATACATGAACGCAATTAGTAGCATTAGACATATTTTATTACTGTCTCTTTGATTTAGGCTGCGAGTGGCGTGAAACTCATAATTTCAGAGTGAATTATATAATTGTTTTCATTGCCCATTTGAATTTATCAGGGGGTTGGGGTATAATTAGGATGAGGTAATTTATTTTGAATCTCTGTTGTTCAACTGAGCTAATATTGTCTGCTGAGAAGCATGATGCCATGCCAGAAAGTGAGCTGAGTGATTCTGAACGGAGGAGGGAATTTTGAAGGGCAATCTTTCCTCCAGAGATTCTTCCACCACACAGAAAAGGAAAGCTTTGTATTAGCAACACAGCCCTTCTTCTCCCTCCCTGCCTGCTCCTTTTCTCCTCCTCATTCTCCCTTATTGTTCTTCTGTCGGGCTAAATCTAGCTCTCATTTGGTGTGCCAGAACTCATTCTGTTCATACTGTTCCAACATAATAATTGTATCTGCAGCGCTATCAAAAATACAAAACAGTGGACCTCACTGAAAAGATCACATTGTGTATTTGCTTTACCTCCAACAAAAGCTCAATATTGCAAAGTTCCACAGCAACAAATACAGCAATGAAACATGGATTAAACTGAGTATTAAATGAGACCACAAGAAGGGGGGTGCCAGGTTCATGTAGCCAGTTACGCATTGCCAAGGAAAAGGAGACCGAGAGGGAAAGAGAGAGAGAAGAGGCTATGCTTGAACAAAGAATGCATCTGCTAATGCATATGTATAGATGCCAATTCAGAAATGAGTACTATCATTTACATAGAAATACAATACCTCTCACCATAGTGGGAAAGACCATGGTGGGGAACCCTTCCTGTTCAGTCTGCTGACCACATGATCAGTACAGAGGGGCAACTTCAAGGCACCCCTTCTGAAGTCATATACAGTTTCTTGCATTGCTTTTCTCTTAAAGCATCACTTGGCCTTGCGAGGAGCTGGGGCTTTACATAGAGAAGCCCCTCAAATAAAAGCCTGTCTTCTATAAGGCAGGGCATCAGGCCACCCTGAAAATGGAGCTGGTTGATCAGGTCAACTTATGCAGTACAATGGAAGGGGAAGAATTTCATTATGTGATTTTGTACTTTTGTGTGAACAAAAACTCAACTATCCTTCAAAACTGCACCTCTCTGAATTTTTACGAGGGGGCTCCCCAGTTAAACATGCATACAAAAATGAGCATATTATGGAAAATAATTATATTGTTATTCTATACCATTATTCCATTTGTATCCTGCCTTTTTTCTTCATGTGAGGAACCCAAGATCCCTTACACGGACCTCTTTCCTTTCCATTTTATCCCCTCAACAACCCTGTGAGGTTAGTTAAGCCGAGAGTCAGCAACTGACCCAGAGTCATCCACTGAGTGCCATGGCAGAGTGGGCACTTGTACCCAGGTCTCCCACGTTCCAGTCCAACACTGGAACCTTGTAACCACCACTCTGTATTAGCTATGTCATAGTGTTAAAATCCATTATATTAGGAAAGTTGAGTGCATTGAGAGAAATGGTTACAAATATGTTCAGCAATCAATCTGAACTTTAAAAAAATCTTTACATTTTGGATGAACAAAAACTTAAAGTAGGAAACTGTGATAAACCAACATTTACAGATTCAGCACCCAGAAAAATCCCCAGCAAGAATGCTGAAATTCCAGCTGTATGAAGCAGCAAGGAAGCATGCAAGGAAGAAGGGGAATTGCCCTGCGAATTGTTAACTCCCCATGTTTCTGAAAAAGTGCACGTGACTTCCTACCTGTGACCCACAACCACACCTTCAATATATGTAGCACTTATTTCACCTTTGACCTCTGCATTCAGCAGAATGTTTTTGGATCAAGGACACAGACAACTGCCATTCTTGGACAGAGCCATTACCAAAAACTCCCCAGTAATGGTATAGTGGAAAACTGAACAAAACTACTGTGTTTGAAGGTTCAGAATGGCTAACTAGAACTCAAGAGACCCAGGGTAAAATCTCCATTGAGCCATGAACACCTTTGGATGACCTTGGATAAGACACTGTCACTTTTTGTGACCTTACAGGATTCTTTTGAAGCTAAAACAGAGCCATAAATGTAGCCTTGAGTCCCTTGGAGGAAAGTTAGGAAATAAATAAAAGTATGTAAAGAGATGTATGCACTTATCAGCATTATACCAATGGTTATACTAGATATCCATGCACAAGTCTTTTAAAAACTCTACTTTTTCTACCACAGAATATCCAAACACCAACGAGAAGTGTAGCATCTTCACGCTCCCTTCCCTTGCACCATCCAATCATAAGTACTGTGTCCACTTCGGTGTAAAGATAACTTTTGTAAAAGCGGTACTGATGCGCATAGGATCTATATAACCAGCATGTACATGTCTGCAGGGAATGCTGTTAGAGAAAGGATTTTCCAGTGGTGTTTATGTAGATCTGATAATGTTAAAGCAAGTCTGGGATAGAAAAGTCTGATTTGTGGTGCTAAGTGTCTCAGCAGGCATTAT
Organism: Varanus komodoensis; assembly: GCF_004798865.1. Lineage (NCBI taxonomy): Eukaryota > Metazoa > Chordata > Lepidosauria > Squamata > Varanidae > Varanus > Varanus komodoensis. The sequence continues at coordinate 3,227,058 of NW_025335641.1, forward strand.
TAACCCAATTAATCAGAAAAGGGATAAATTAAATTACTAATTACCCCAAAATAGTTAAATTTGAGCAGGCAACACAAAATGAACAATTAGGTAATTTCCCTTCGAAATTAAGATTTTTTAACCCAACAACATTTTAAATCAAAACGATGGTATGAAACTAAGTGTAATGTTATTAATTGCATCCATTAATCTTTTCAAGTCAAGTATATAAATCCACAGTGACCTTATATATTTTGACAAATGAATACAGAAAGAACAAAGGCCCTTGAACAGACCAGCCTTTCTAATAAGGAGATGGAGGCAGGGCCAGAAGCATGTATTTACCTCTGTCTTCTTGCTTCTTTAAAGAATGGTGCCAAAGAGACATCAGTAAAAGCTCTCATCAGAACTGACAAGAGTTGACAATTCAAAGGAAGAACCTGTTAGCGTGCTACCCTCCACGTCGCCTCTTCTTGTTTTTGTGCTGAATTAAATTAAAACTCTGATTTGCAAGGCACGTTGTATGCCAGAGTTTTACTTGATTATTATTTGTTATTATAAGTGCATATTCATCCCATCACCACTGTTTATTAGAGTTCTCTCTTCAACACTCAGGAAGAAGGATAACCACTTCAGTAATTTAGTAATCAGCTTTTGTTTACACTGGATTTTATTTGCTTTTTTAAGGTGCATGCGTGTGCATACGTGTGTGAGTTGAACACAGAAGATTCACATTTACCTGTGTAGCTTATGAAGCTGCATCTCATCATTTTAAGCAGGTAATTGTGGGTTTATGTAAACAAGTTGTGATGCATTACGCAATATGGCACCACCAGCTACCTGGGTTGGTTCAGGTGCTTGTTTTGACATGTGGCCATTATTAATACCTACATTTTGTCATTCTGATGTCGTTTTTGATCTCAGAACAGGGAAAAAGTTTAAAGGCTTGGATTTCCACCTGTTGCCTGAGGACAGAAGGATAGTTCTGTTGAATGAGATTCTTCAGAAACAAGCTATTTTGCAGAACTCTGTGGGACTTACATCCAGTTAATTGCTTGACTCTAAACTAAATTCCCATTGAAGTCAATAATTACCTTATCCTCTTGATTTCAATGAGGAGTCTGTTCAATTAACTCATGGTACAATACTATACATGTCTGCTCAAATGAAGGTCATATTGCGTTCAAGAGAATTTACTATTAGCAAGTGTGCATAGCATTGCTGCATTGGTCCATATCTAATCCATTATCTTTAAGAGTATCAATATAACAAAAAATAAGAACTAAACTCAATTATGGGTTTAATTTGATGCAGAGTTTCTAACAGTTCTGCTTCATGGATGAATATATACCTGGAAGACTCTGAAGCAGTAGATGATTTAGGCAGGTAATATATTGCAATGTTTTGTAGCCCTTTGCTCCATGGGCGATTTATATTTCACATAGTAGCCCAGCCACAAGTGAACCAACTTGTTAGAGAGAAGGGAAACTTGCAAGAGAAAGGGGAGCAGAACCATCATTTCCTGAGCAGAACCATCCCAACAGTATTGTGGATGGAATAGGGGCTGTGGAGAAGTAAGAAGGAAACTAATAAATCCATCCTTCTTGAGCACTTGACATTCACTAACTGTCTCACACATCAAACTTGACAGGCACTTTGAAGATCATTATGTCAAATGCCACGTTTTGCATGATCCTATCACAGAAACAAATGGCAACATTTTCTTTGAATGAGAGGACTAGTGCTGGGGTACAAACATCTTCAGTTATGTTTCCATAACATATATGTGTATGAACACTCAAAACATATCACACTGGCAAAATAAATAAGATGGTGATGATAAAACAGTGTCCAACAAACACTGCTGTGCAGAGGCTTTCAGGAGTAAGTTATCACACATCATTTTGAACATTTTAGTTTAACATAATATGCTGAAAGCACAGAAATAGAGGCTGTTTTTTTCCCAAGAAGGGAAGGGAAGGGAAGGGAAGGGAAGGGAAGGGAAGGGAAGGGAAGGGAAGGGAAATGTCCTGTCAATGGTGATACGATATAAGATCAACTAATCTATCATTGAAACCTGCTTAGTTGGAATGTTCTTTCTCTCCCCACTAAGGCTATTTCCCATGTTGGTTAATTGTAAAATAGTGGAAAGAAAACCCAACAAAATTATGTACCAATTCCTGGTAGGGCAAACAATACACCAAAGACCTGTTAAGTAATTCAGTCCATGTTAGAAGATGGCCTGCAGTAGCTAGTGCTAGGGTTGGCAGAATCTGTCATTTTTCTAATCTTATGCGTAGTTCATCTTGAATGTTGAAAATTTCTCCACTCCTAAATTTGGTACATCCTGAACTTTGTGGGAGGGAGGGTTAAATTTACATGAAAATTCATAAGCATTTTGGAGACATTTTTGCCTTACATTTTAAAAAACCAATTCTACTAATATAATATGTTTTACATTATTTTCCCAACATATTCTTTTGTATGCATTTTATTTGGATAACTCCACTGCACAATTCAGAGACATTCCCTGAATTTTTGTTTCCCTATGCAATGCAAAACTCAGGATGATTTGTGGTTTGAAAGTATAAGATTAGCCAATTTAACATTAAAATGTGAACAGAATAAAAATTTCCCACATTTTTAGCCAGCTCAGGAACAGATCTTACTAATTTATAAATTCCACTCCACATGGAAGCAATGGAGGGTTCCAGCTCACTGTTTCCATTCTGGTGCCAATTCACATAACCACATTGGCGAAATATGTCTGGCCTAATTAAGTCAGCATGGGACTGAGTTCAGCAAGGGGTAGGGTGGTCCGATGATTGTTTCTCCACACACCCCACTCCACTTCAGAGCTGTCTAAAGTGGGCTACATGGGAATGTGGTGAAAGTGCTTAAATTATGCACTGGGTGTCGAGCGAAACCATCACACACCCTAATGTCCTAAACACAGTTCAGATCTGCTCAAGCTCACTGCTCAAGCTCAGTATGCTCACTGTACCAGTGTAGTTGTACCTGTCGGTATTCATAATCTGCATATTCTCCATTCTGCCATGGCAAGCATTTTTCACACTAATACCTTCTTCTTTCCCATGTTAGGCTACACACCTGATTCCCAGAAAACTCACCCAACCTGAATTTGTTTCACTGACTTTTTACATATGCCCATTAGCAACTCCATTTTTTTAAACTCTGCACATTCTGGCTGGGGAATGTTGTGAGTTTCCAGTGTAAACACCTTTTGACTTAAGGATAAAATAGGGGGATGGCAGCCCAGTAGTGACATGCCCAGCACAAAGACCAGTCTCAAGCTATAGACAAAAAGTTCACAACAGCATGGAAGATCCGTGTATGTACATTTCTGTGTCCTTATTTACTCACAATTCAGTCCCCTACAACCTTCCTTTCTACTAGGTCAGCCCAGAGATGCAGTGGAAATTGAAAATTGTTGATGTCCCCTTTCCTTTAAGGTCACAGAAACCCTGCTGAGTGTGCTAGATTCCTGCTGAGAATCCCTATTCAAATGCTTTGTTCTGCCCAGCAGGAGTCTGTAAACTCAGCAGTACCTGAAGGAACCGGCTAGGCACTTTATAGCAATAACCAGTATATTTAAAGCAGCAAGTTTTCCAAGAAGGCTTAGGGAGTATGCTTCATTTTGCAACTCTCAGATTTATGGAGCTGGCATTGCACCTGTATTAAGTGTGTGCATCATTTTGGCTGTTATTATAACCTATAAGGTGTCAAAGCACCAAAATTGCTGCCCAGTGAGTCTATATTTGCACTTTTCAGCGTGCAAAGAGATCCTATCTTTTACTCTAGGTTAGGGATCATTGACTTTCCTCCTCACTCCTAATGCAATTTTTGATGTTACAGCATAATTAAATTTGAGCCCAATGTACCAGACTCCTGTAACAAATAATACCTCTCTTCCCACCCCTTTCTTTGTGTTGAAAATACATCCTGGCTTTCAGAAATCACTGTGGCAAGCTGTAAATGATGTATGAAATGAAAAATCCCAGCTCACTATGTAACAGGAGAAACCTGGCAGGGCCCCACTTCCACGTTTGCTGTTATGCTTTGCTCTTTGCTGAAATATTTAATCACGGGAGCGCACTGTGACTGGCACTGGGCACTGGTTTACACCAAATGAAGGATGGTTTGCTGCTAAAGCAAATGCAAATTGAAATCTGAACACTACATAGAATTTCCAGGATCTAAATCAACCAAAACATAGAAACTATTTGGTTATATGTTGCCTCATTTCCCCTGTCTTATGCCTGTTTTATTAATATTGCAAGCTTTCTAGATTGGGAAGGTAACTTTTCTGTTTGACTGTACTCCTGTGGCTGGGAGAAATTATAGTAATCATTTAATGGGTATAAGCTTCAAGCAAATGCAAGGTGATCATGACACGTGTTTTGCTTTTGTCTCTATATGAATTGAAACAGAAGTGTAAGAGGGAAGGGAAGAAGCCAGACCATGAACTATTGTTCTACCCAGGACTAATTCAGACATGAAGAAAACAGTGTGGTACAATCCTTCCATGCAGCTGTGCTTTCTCAGATTTATAAAGGGGATAGCATGTTTGAGGGATAACCATATCAAAATGATACAACACAATTACACCTTATTAGTGAGGCGGACGACTTCTAGTAGCTATAGCTACTTACAGCAGAAAATTCTCCCGTTTCCATGGCATGACTGTTTCTGTAACATTTGAAGGGCAGATACAAATGCAAAGAAAATCCATGCTGTAATAAGGTTCTCCTGTAACCGTGTTGTCCATAATTGCAAATGAACTGTGCCTCAGAGTCAAGGCTGTTATTAGACAGCGGCTGAGTACACACATCACAGAAAGCAACCTTGAATGGTTTCCACAGTGCATTGTTTGTTTGCCTGTATGTGCCTGACAGACAACTGAGTTCCATGTTAGCATGGTTTCCACCCCACTTGCTCAGTCTGCCCACTCGTAGCACATATCCCATCAGCCACTACATCTGAAATTCAATCCCACATGGAGGGACAGCTATCACTCTTTCCAGGGGACCTTATGGTAGGTGCATATCAGGGTCATTGTTACCATAATTCTGGGTTCAGACAATTAAAGAAACCATTGTGAACCATGGAAACCATGGAACAGAGTGTTGTTTCTTAACATAGCTTCTAAAAACTAAATGTATTACGTTGAAATCACAAGAAAGAATTTGGACACATGACAGACCATCTTGCACAAGAAATCAGCAGCAGTTGTCACATCATGTGAACCCACTCAGCCTGTAATGAAATGAACAACCAGCTACAGGAAGGAAATAGATCTGTAAGAGAATCAAAACTTCATCCCTGCCAAAGTTTGTTTAAACTTTTGTTATGAGGCAAGAACTAGAAACTAGACTGTAGATTCATACACTTCCTCAAGCACCATATCTAGATGCTCTCATGGGACAGGTTCTTGGGAATGGTTATATCAGAAGTAAATGTGATATGGTGGCTTTAGGAGTCCTTTTTCTTTCTTTTTCTTTTTCTTTTGAGAACTAATGTCATCATTTGCATGCTAATTTGTCCACAAGATGCCAATTGATTGTTTTTCATTAGTATAAGAAACAACCACTCTGCAAATTTTTTTCAGAAGAAAGAGATGGAGTTTCAAAAGTATTCCATCTCTCTCAGATATCTATTCACAAGGAGAGCAATACCTTCCATGCCCTTTCTACATTTGTGACATAATAATGAAGCCAAATATGACTGGGCATATGGCAATGTACTCATACTCAGTATATGATCCTTAACTGTCTGAAAGTAGAATGAGGGATCAAAGAAATCTCAGAAATGGTGTACATGAAGCAGAAGAAAGGAGGCAACACAGTGATTATGAATGGCCACTAATACAGATGGAAATTTGGAGGGATCTATGAAACCTCTTATCAATACCATCTTCACATTAAAAATGCCCACAAGAAAACACTTGGCACATCTTTAGATGCCCATGAATTTCTATCATTTCAGCCTTTTGCTGACTGCAGGAAATTCAGCAGAAAATAAACAGGAAGTCCCAAAGGGAAGATTATCTGGCAGTATTTTGTTTAACCCTTTCAGAGAGAACTTCAGTGTCCAAAGGTAGACATAGCATGAAGGCAGAGCCTGGCTTCCCCTGTGAAAAGGTGTCAAGTAGCTTGACTAGGAAGAGAGTCTGGATCAGTCCCTGTAGAGCAGCTGCTAGTCAGGACTAGAGGAAGAGGTGCCCTGACTCAATACAAGCAGCTCACTATGCATCACAAAAGTGTTGATCTGTTGATCACAATGGAAGCATTAGCTGCACCATGGAAATATATGAAGTTGCTCTGCTCATAGTAATCAAAGTAGCAGACTAGGACTGGGATAAAGCCTATTGGAATCTGTCCCCCAAGCATTCCCAGGCTCACTCTTGTGTGTGTCCTGGTCTTCCAAAGTGAGCTGGCTGGGAGGAAATCTACAGATGTATTTCACCAAATTTGAGCTTTAGAAACCAGGAGAAGCCACTGTGCTTTCTCCATACTATCATAGCTTGTCATCTTGTCTGAACCCAAAATTTTGATTTCCACAATCCTGGTATGTAACTACCCCAGAGTACCCTGGAAAGAGTGGCAATTGCAGGAACCACTCCACCCATCCAGCCTCCAGGTGACATAGGCAGGAAGTGATGCACCTTGGGACTGGATTCCAGCCACAGTGGCTGATGGGATATCAGTCTACAGCAGGAGGACTGAGCGGAGAGGATAAAAAGAACTATGATAAAATAGAAATCATTTGACCATCTGTAAAGGGCTGCATTCACAAAAACCCCTCAAAGATAATAAAACAAGTTGGAATGTTATACTTCTGTGTTCTTCCTTCCTTCTCTTCCACTGAGCCAGCTGCAAAGGTTACAGAAGCCTGTCACCCTCCCTGCAGGCAACCTGCAAAGCAGATGATCAGAAAAAGTCAGAAATATCCAAAATTCTTTCAAATGTATTAGCAGTTCAACCCCCTCCCCCACAGCACACATATTATACATTGCAGAACTACTTTTAAATGCATAATGTTGAACCTTCAAGGCAGTTGTTGTGGTGGTGGTGGTGGTGGTTTTTAATTCTGCTTTCCCCCAGCCTCTCTTCTCTGACTGAGTGTTAATTCAAATGCAACAGGAAGAACTTTCAGCTGACACTATTTTGCTTCAATTCCTCAAAGAGAAGGTTAGATGTTGTCTGATCACCAGCAAGAGCAAGCAGTTCGTGGCTGCTAGCAGACACAGAGAGTATCTGGAGGCCAGAGTTGCTCAGTGCGAAGAGCAGAGAGAGCAACAGCGCAACGGAGCAGTTTAGAGTGATGGCGCATGAGGCTGCCATACAGAAGGCATGCTTCAAAACTGTCTGCCCCTATCCCGCAGTTTGACAAGATGGATAGAGGGCAAGGGAATAACATAAGAACGTAAAGCATACTCATAGAATCTGACAAGACAAACAAGAATTGGAATGGAGAGGGCCACAGGAGAGAGCAGAGCCGAATTGGTAGTGCCCCCTGTAAATCTGTGAGATGAAATGGCACTTTGAGGATGGCAGGCGAGAACATGCAGAGGCGAGCTACGTGAATCAAATGGGAACTATAAAATGAGACTCCAATTCACTGCTTGCATGTGAGATACAGCCCTGAACCAGATGTTTCGACCACCCATTGCCCCTAGCAGTAGTAAGCCGTTGCCTGCTTCTTTCCAGCCCATCAGCCTAAAGCAATACATCAGCAGTTAGACTTGAGCATCCAGAACAATGTCATCAACATCGCTCTTCAGTTGTGTTGCCACCTGAAAACACCTCTACTAGGACAGGTGGGTGCACCTGCAAAGAGAGAAAGAAGGTACTATGTAATTTATGCAGTTATCAGCAAGCACACATCTGCACTCTTTGAATCAGTGTGACCACCAACAGGTTGTTGGACTGGGGTGCTGCGAAAAGGGGGATTTTCAAATAGTTCAAGTTGTTTCAGTCTCGGCCATTGAGTAATAGACCAATTCAACAAACAGAGGAGTGTTTCAGGTCAGGTGATATTTGGAAGAATTAGAATGATGATAAATTAAGAACTTAAGACTAGAAAAGCAGCCATGTTGGATCAGACCAAGGGTCCACCCAGTCCAGCACTCCGTTCACACGATAACAAACCAGCTGCCCACAAGATCCCTCATGCAGGATGGGTACAAGGGCCCCTCCTGTCCAAGCCCCTCAGTATACCTCCTCTGATAATGCAGGTGACACACAGCCAACAAGGCTAGTAGCCACTGATACTCTTCTCTTCCATTAATATGACCAATCTGCTTTTTAAGCCATCCAAATAGCTGGCCATCACTACTTCCTGTGGCAGTGAATTCCATAATTGATCTATGTGCTATGTAAAATGGTTTCCTTTCCTCTATCCTGAATCGCTCACTAGTCAGCTTCATGGGATGACCTCATGCTCTAGTATTATGGAAGAGGAATGAAAATATCTCACTCTCTACTTTCTTCACAGCATGCCTAATTTTGAACATTTCTATTGTGTTTCCCCTTACTTACCTTTCTAACAAGCTAAACAATCCCAGTTCTTGTAGCCACTTCTCATAGGGGAGTGACCTTCATTTTAGCTGCTCTTCTCTACACTTTTCCAACTCGAAAATGTCCTTTTTCAATTCCAGGGACTAGAATGCTATTATTATTTCACATCTTTTTTGGAAGGAGACAAGCCATTTGCTACTCTGACACAGGTGGAAGCAGTGCTGCTGGGAGGCAGATACAGCAGTCTGCAAACACAAGGGAACCACAGATGCCGGTCTGTGATGTAACACAATCCTCACCTCCAATTCACCATTTTAAATCACTGAAAATGGCTGTATTAGTGCTGTGGAGCAGTAAACTGTCCAAATTTAGCTTGCTTATAGCAACATTTGCCCTCTGCATTGCTCTGTAGGGGTTGCAGAGCATCATATGGGTCAAACTTAGTTTCAGAAGTTTGATTTAGTCCATTAAGCACTGCATAGCACTATAGTGGCCACATTCGTGCTTACCAAATTTTTCCACAGCGGGGGTTGTGGAGGCCACACATGGAGGTGAGGATGTATGTGGCCCACGTGTGGGCTGCCCCTGATATAGATCAACACAGCTCTCTGCTGTTTTGGACTCTTCTAGGCTATGAGAGTTGTAACGATGAGTGTCCAGTCTTCACGATGTATCGCTAAATCTCCGAAATGCCCATCAGTCCAGCAGGTGTGGCTCAGCCCTGTTTCTATGAGAATTTGCACAGAACAAATTTGTCAAGCACCCCTAGTAATTTCTGCATATCCCTGCCTCTCCTTACCAGCAGTGTTCCTTATGGCAGCAGCAATGTTTAAACCACATTCTAGAGTATCTGTGCTTCTATGGCTCTGTAACATCAAACATTTTTAAGTACCATCTCCGGCTTAATAAAATAACCCTGGAGACACATTGAAAATGTATTCATATTAAAAAACCAGCATGCAGACGACTGGACCAACACTTGATTGCAAGTGTACCTCAGTGCTCTGTCTCCCTCACCAATTGGCAGTAACTTTCAGAAACAAGGGTAATGGCCCCTCTTATCTCCAGGCTTAACAAAGATCACTTTTCAAATCTGTGTGGCCAAATTAATGTGCATGCTTCCCCCCCAAGGTCTTTCCCCTGGTTTTATTAGTAGTGATAATATTGTAAGAGTGGCATGAAAGAGCTAATTCACACATGCGCCATGTTCTGCATGCTGCCTGAACCTGCTGGAACATGGTTTTCAAAAGAATGATGAGAGTAATAAACATCTTCTGGCAGAGGCTTGCAAAATCTGCACCCATTTTAGTCACTCAATAATGGGCCATAAAATTCTTCGAAAACTGCGGGAGAAAAACAATGCACAAAGGCATGCATAAATTAAAGCAAGGAATACCGGTTCAATGGCAGGCTACAACTTCCGAGTAATAAGGCTGGTAGTGCATTTGCTCACACAAGGTCAGACGCAAAAGATATTGCCAAAGGCAATAGTGCTGGGTTGTAATGCCATATGAGAAAGTTGAGTATATAGTCTGCAGAAACCAAGACAGTATCAGTTAAATAATTAATCTTCTCAGCACTGATGAAAGCCATTAGTAATTAGTGAGAACAGCTTAGGCATTAAGACTGTGAGTGTGACAATGTGCATAGAGTTCCCCACACTACCCAGTGTTCTTGGTTCTCATTGAGCTTTGATCATCTCATTTACCTGCTGCAACGGAGCAGGTGCCATTTACCTGTCCTGTTGTTCCAGGCAAATGAGATATACAGAATGCTATATAGAATGCTAAAGTGTGGCTTTTATACAAATGTAATTAGTAAATAAATAAAGGCCCAGTCCAAAGACTGCTACTAATGCCAACTAGTAACATGGAGGGAAGAAACAGAATGAACAGTTCCCATTTAGAAACCATACCCAAAACACTGGACCTAGCCCCTAAACTGTTGGGGCCATGGTCCTTTTTCCTCCTGCCTAACTTCCTTATGTCTGGATTCTGCCTTTCAGTTCCCATTTTTTGAAGTAGCCATAGGCCGCCATTAAATCAACATCAGGAGCAGTATGTTAGCATAGATCGCTATCTGTTTGTAAAGCAGAATTGGCAAACTAGTTTAAATTGTGATTTCCAATCCCACTTTAGAACTTCGTTAATGATCTGAATCAACAAACCATAGTTAGTGGAGACCAGGAAGTACAGGCAAAAATCAAACCAAGTAAAGGGAATAGAAAGGGAGAATGTGTAAGCCAGAGAATCAGTTTGGCCATAAAATCTGAACAGGCCAGTGATGGTATGCTTATCTGTATCCACTGAAACATTGGGTGGGTTCAGGAAATGTGACAAGCCTTGGTAGTACAGAGTTGAAAGCATTGTTTCTTATCATGATTTCTAAAGAACAGACTTAGCATGGTGAAATACTATGACTGCGCTCAGACAAAACATGAGAGCAACAATGATTGAAAACAAAACAAAACACCATGGCTTGTCATGTTATCCAAACCCAGGATTGTGGCCCTCATGCTCCTAATATGCAACTACCACAGAGTCCTCTGGCAAGAGTGGCAACTGCAGGAGCCACTCCAGCAATTCAGTCTCTATGTGTGAAAGAGGCAGGACACATAGGGAGGGAGTGATGCACTTTGGGATTGAATTCCAGGGACAGTGGCTGATAGGATATATACCAACAGTAGGAGGACTTAGTGGAAAGGATGGATACTATGATAAAATAACTTGATCTTGTGTTGGGTAGATGATGGTTAAAAAAAACCAAAACAAAACATGCAGGGTTGCTTGATGTGTTGTATAAATGCAGCCCTTGTTGAAACTGAAGTTCACCTCAATCATGAAGTTTCTTTATGTAAAAAAAGAAAAATTAAATAATTTCAAAAATAATGTTGTACATGCTGTATTAGTTCTGAAGTGTTTATAAAGCATGCATCGATAACCACAGGGCTATTATGCAGTTCATCTAATCTCAGCCTGTAAACACAAATAGGCTGAGACAATAATTCAGCCTCATGGGAAACAAGCCAGATAATGGCCATGGGGACTTCTTTTCCATGCCCCTACATGTGCCAGACGTGCACCACATTACGAGCCCAATTACCCATGTAGCATGTGACCTCCCATGTCATCTGAACCTGGTGGGCTATGTGGCAATATGGCTTTGAAATACTGCAGCATCCTCCAACAAGCCATGGGTCCTTGTGTTATTTTCAAGCAACACCTACCATGCACTTCACTTGGTCCAGGCAACATGGGAAGCCGCACAAGCAATTAGCCAAATCACACAGTGTACACTCGGCTCACATGGGGCAGGGAAAGAAGCCTCCATGGCTCCTTTTCCTACTGTTTGTCTGAACCCTGCCACAGTTTTAACATGTCAATGCAACAGGCCATCAATAAGAACTGTTCAGATGCAAATACTTCACTCTCCTCAAGGTAATCTCTCTCTCTCTCTCTCTTTCCCCTTTTCTTTTATCTTTTTAAAAAATCCATTGTTTAAGGACTGTGTATTTAACTGCTTCATAAAATTACCCGTTTAAATACCAGAAAGGTAATTGAAACAGTAATGTGTTGAATCTATTACTTATCAGCATGTGCCTTAAAGAAAGAATTTTGTCTCTTAAGAAAACAAAAACAACCTCTACTCTCACTAGAAACCGATCTTATTGGATAAAGGCTGCCTCAGATGGCATATGATTGTAATTCACCACTATCTTATCAGCATTATATTCTAATGTTAAATTCACTTAAGATGTTTTTTAGTGTGGGTTTTCTCTCACATTTATTGTCCTGCCTGGATTGCGGGATGGGGGTGGTACTCAGTTACAAGCACTAATAATAGTGGGATATGCTGCTCACCATTATTATGGGGCCACAATTATTTGTTTGTTTGTTTAATTTATATACTGCAACCTATAGCTCAGATTAGGGCTCTCCGGCTGATACACATTCTGTCCCTATAATATCTAGTGATTGTTAGAAACTCTCACTTCCTGCTGAACTGTCACTGATCTTGCACAGCCTCTTCTTTTTTCTTATCCACAAATTCCATGGAACTTCTGAACTCATCTTGGATATTTCGTCTAAAAGAAACACAGTGTTAAATGAAGGACATTGCACCCTTCCTGCCCTAAAACAGGCAGCCAATCTTGTCAAGTCTGTATGTGTGCCACAAAATTTCTCAGATGATTTGTCCAAGCTAAACTCTTCAAGAAATTTGCCACAAAATTTCACCTTAGCAGTTTTGATTGAGAGCTGATAAAAATCCAATAAAAGAATATGTGAACTCTAATTACACATCCTAGATCAGGAGTGAGCAGCATCTGGCAATCCAGGGGTAAATGCGCCTGCCAGAACTCACCAGGGGCCACACTCATACCTCTACCACCGAAATTGCTATCACAGTGCTGCTAATTTGCCACTGCAATTCAGCACTGCAGTGCCAAAGGAACACGCTTTGTTTCCGGCACATGTTGTTCTAAAGAGAAAATGCCACTGCGTTGTCCCTTCCGCATTGCCGCATGTGGTGTGGCAACATGCCGGGCTAAGGGGGGCTCAGGGAAGCCTGGGCACCTGGGCACTTCCAGGTGAACTGTGGGCAAAGGGGGTACCATGCCTCACCTTTACCATTCTTGGCAAGACCTGTAAAGTGCAACGGAACCTATGCCACGAGATATCCTCCTAAATGCTGTGGATTTGTTTCTAAGCCTTTATTAACTGGCACCTGTTGAAATTCTCCCCCTGTCCCTTTCCTGCCTACTTAGATATAAGTCTTATTATGTACAATTGGTCCTGCTCCCAGTGGAGTGTGCGCAGGACTGCCGGCTAAGCCTGCTCCTTTTGCCTATTGCTGTGTGCATCTCCCAATTTCTCGACTTGGTTGTTAAAAAAATGCTTTCAGCATTTCTAAATGCAGGTCTAAGCTGTCTTGTGCCTGACTAGTCATCAAGTGTTAGCATGTGATTGATTTGCACCATTGTGGGACTCACTCCAAATACATGTGGTATTTAAACAGGAACCAGCCATCGCCTTTGTAATCCCTTGTGCGACACTCTTGCCCTGAAAGGAGAAGGGGAAGGAAGTCAAGCAGTGTATTTGTCAGAATGTGCTCACCATAGCCACTATCCCCACAGGCAGCGACTGTCAGTGTCGGTGACTGCAAGCTAGTTCATGTCCTGATATTATTGTGCACATCCCCAGAGGGAGTTCTTGGGAAGGACTTTTGCATTCATGTGAAGACAGGAATTTCTGCTGCTACTACTTTCCAGAGGCACTGATTGCCCGAGACAAAGTGAGTGAGTGCTACGCAGGCAGAGAGACTGAAGGACATCAACATACTGTAATATGTTTTGGCACAAAACAATAACAGATTAAGGTTCTTTTCACAGCTGATTGAGCAAAATGAATAACAGAAGCGGAAGAGGCAGATGCCTCCTTCATGCCCACATGACTGCATTTCAAAATACAAAGGGCTCCCTTATACTTGTTCGTGTGACTCTTTGTGAGGCTTCAAGAGGCCCTTGGTTTTAATCATCACATTTCTCTGTCCATCTTTTTGCAGACTTCCTGGCTGATTGAACCTGAGATGACGATTTGACTCGGAGTGGAAAATAAATTAAATACCTACCATGTATCATTTTTACCATCTTCTTTCATTTACAAAGTTATTTACCATTTTTAATGTGTCTACTTTCAGCCTACCCCCTTTCCCCAAAGCTGTTTCTCGGTATTATTCTAACTGTACAGATGGGGAACTGAGGCTGAGAGATAATGTCTAGTGCAACATCTTGCAACAGTGCTAGCAAGGCGGAACATTCCTGCAAGCAAGTGTTAAGATAAGCATATGATAGCAGGATTGGCCTTGGCCCAGCAAAACCAAAAAGCATATCGGAACAGCCAGGTTTAGTTAGACTAGACTTCCCAGCCTGATGGCCCCAGATGATTTGGACTACAGCTTCCCGAATTGCTATTTGACATGCTGGCTCTGACTGATGGCAGCTGAAGTTGAAATCATCCAAGGGACACTAGGCTTGGGAAGGCTGTACCAGACCAACTAGCCCAAGTCAGGATGCTTTCTTTTATAGTACCAAGTCAGACATAGCTGGTAAGCACACGAGCAACCCGAGATGGCAATAGCCATGCCTTTTTAGTTGCTTCAAAGTTCAGTTGCTTTTTTCCAGTTTGTCCTTCCTGGACCTGACCTGATTCCAATCTAAACTTGAAGTCCATACATTTCTTGAGATATGTTGCACTTGAAGGACAAAAACAATGAATTCTGAAACAGATACATTTGAAAAATATGCAGGAAAAAGTGCATTCTTCTGAAAAGTTTGCATGAACTCACTTTAATCAATAAGAGAAAATGTGCACATTTCAAACATGATCACATTTGAAGTATGCATTTGTGGGGGAAGCACATGAAAATAAGCACCTTTTCTGTGGAAAAAAAACTGATATGGGCATCAGTTCAGAACAAGCTTTGGATGGAATCCAGAGAACCTCAATGAGCAAGAGGTTTATTGATGCACACCCTTACCTCAAAAGGTCTTGTCTAAAGCATAATATTCCAGAACATGGAAGTTCTGTCTGTCTGATAAAAGCCATCTATAGTAGCCTTACTATCTACGGCTTCAACTAGTCTCTTCTTAAATGTTACCTATGCTAGTGACCATTACACCCTTTCTGGTGTATTTGACCATTACACTCAATTTGAAGCCACATCTCCCATACACATTGCTTCCCATACACCCAATTTGAAGCCACATCTTCTAGACCACACTTGGGTGTTTTCTATAAAAATGACTTGGCATTAAGAAGAAAAACACCTTCAAGATATCATTGCACAGAATGTACCAAAATCCTATTTTGTATGTTGACTTCTGCACCAAAAATATGTCACTGTGGTCATCCACATTTTCAGTTATATTTTCAAAGATATCGAAGTGTGCTTTCATTATTTATTTATTTTTGCTTGTTTAGATTTGTGCTGTCTTGGCTATTGTACGTTTTTGCTTCAGGGTTCCTCTCCCCCTTTCTGGCACCCTGAATGAAGCACGACTGTGTATCTGGGCAGATAGGGGCCATTGCGCAAGCAAAGCATTATGTTGGGGAATATTGGGAAGCACCATATCATGGAGGACAAGGCTGTGAAAGACAGCTATTCACAATGGCCACAGATGAGCTGCAGTATCAGGGGCAAAATGCCTCCATATGCCAGTTGAGGGGGAACATATGTGAAACGGTACACTTGTGTGCTGCTTGTGAGGTTTCCACTGGGCCATGTGGTTGACAACTGTTTGACAGGAATGGTGAACCAGATAAGGTACTCCAGGTACTGGGAGAAGGGCTTTCTCTGCGGTGGCGCCCAATCTATGGAATGCGCTCGCCAGAGAGGTCCGCCTGGGGCCGTCATTATTTGTTTTTCGGTGCCAGGCGAAGACCTTTTTATTTAAATGTCATTTTAATTGTTAATATTATTTGCTTATTTTATCTGGCCAGGGGGACTTATTTTATATTGTTAATTTGTTTTATGTATTATATTTTATGTTGTGAGCCGCCCCGAGGCTTCGGCGAATGGGGCGGCATAGAAATGTTTTAATTAATAAATAAATAAATAAGCCTTTGGTCTGATCCAGCCTACGTATATCTGGGAACATGGGTGCTATTAGGCAAGCAAAGCATTACTTTAGAAAATATTGAGAATCCAAGCCCACACTTGAGAGGGGGGGGGGGTGCATCAGATGTATAAAAATGCAAGGTACCAGAACAAGGACAAAGTGAAATGAAATACAGTTAAAAACAAAGAACGGCTGCTACAGCCATTCTGCAGCCACAAAATAACCTTACCACGGAGTAAGTCTGACACTGCACAGCACTTCTTCAATCATGCGACTAGCTGTATGCTGGCATGCAACAAGATGTCAATTTGCCTCTTATCTAGACACATTTCATGTGCATTCAGAGCAGGGATCTCAAACTCGCAGCCCGCAGGCCAATTGCAGCCTGTGGGATGATATTTTGTGGCCCCCCACTTGATATCAAAGTTTAGTGATAGTGCGGCCTGCGTGTTTTTCTCACACGCACCTGCATGAGTCGTTACCCTGGGCGCAATGTTCCCTCTCAGCTGAGCGCCGGGACGGGCAGGGCAGGGGGGAGGGGGCCTGCGGCCTTTAAAGCGCCGGGCGGTGCCCTGGCCGGCCTCCTGGAGCCACGCGGGATGAGCGGCCCACCCCCACCGCGGTGGTGGAATACTTGATGCGGCCCAGCCTCACCCAGACTCTACTTCCAGTGGTCCCCAGGTGAGTTGAGTTTGAGACCCCTGGTTCAGAGTAACTGAGATAACAGCTGACTATATGACAGCATTGACAACAACTGTGGATTTGGTGTCCTTTCCAGCATAAGCTAGAAAGGTCCCCGCTGTGTGCAGAAACAGCACATGATGAAAGCATTTCCGTGTCACAATGTTAAGAGAGTCAACACCTGCCAAGCATGGGTGAAAATAATGTAGGCTAGCTTTGACCTGTAGTTCATTATGCCCAGGTTAGAGATGTGTCTTAATGTTCTTGGCAGGTATTGTCATTTATGCTAATCAAGGTCTTGCTTGGGTCTCACTCCACTTCCTGGCAGTCTTGACATGGTCAACTGTGCCTGCACAGTGCTAATGTGTCCTATGCTAGAATGAGACAGAACCACAGACCAAATTGATCATAACCCAATGCAGCAAATGCATTCTTAGATCTCCCATTCCCATTCTCTCAGAGTTTTCCCAATTGTTTTGGATGTCAGCCCCAATCAGCTGTAGCCAATGTGAGCAAGGTCAGCCATGCTGGGAGTTAAGTTTTAAACATTTGGAGTATGCCAGGTTGAAAAAAGTGACCCTAAAAAAGTACATTAACAACAATAGTGTGTTTTAAATGTGTGTTCAACAAAGCACCCCCTCCCCCGCTACCCCCAGCAAGGATTCAGTTTGCTTTTCTATAGAGAAACTGTGACTCAGGTCTTGGAAAGGGTGGAGGGGCATTAACTGTGAGCATTTCTGAGCAACATAATATATGGGAGGGTTTTTCTGACAGAAAAATGTTTCTTGAAATCTTTTGCATATATTTCAATAGGGTGTTAAAAGATGCAATGCTAAATGCTTGTAAAAGCTCATTAAGTATGAGCGAATTCTTTTTAAAAAAGAAAATACATTTGATTTGAACTAATACCATCATAAATCGAGGAAGTTAAAAAGTTGCTTTCAGAGAAGTTGGTTTTTGAAGAGTAAATGAACAAATCATTAGCATCAAGCATTTCACCCAGAAATACTATTAATAGTGTACATGGCACAAGACTGTAAGGCACAAATGACACTAGAGCGAATGCATGGCAGAGTACAACAGGCGATGCTTTCCAATTAGCCACTGTGCATAAATGCATGTGCAGAAGAGAGCAATTATACATGGTGCAATCTACTTTTGTCTTGCTTAAAATAATGGTAAACTATAGGAACGTTTGGGTTACTGACCTCATGGCAGTTTAATCCCTAAACTGAAACAAATGAATTATCATTCAGGAAAAGAATGACATCTAAATGTGTAAACAATTTCCAAACATGTTACCTGACATATTGTGGCCAAGTAGCATTTGAAAATTTTAGCCCCAGTTCTCATCAGTGAGGTGGTGTTGGAAGATGGGGTGACAGTGAATGGGAGAAAGGTTTTAACCTCCCTCCCTCTTCTTCTTCCAGGTGCTGTTGTGGCAGCATCACTTGCAGTGTTTTTAACAAGCAGCAGGTGTAACTAGCACTGGCAGAAAAAATTGTTCAGGTGCATGTAATTTCATGCGTTCATTGAATGATACAAATCAAAATGCAGTAATTATATGAAATTCACACCTCTCTAAATTTTGCAATAGAATATCACAGTTAAAAGTGCATAAAATGGATACCTTAGGAGAAATAACATTAAAAATGCATTAATTTGGGGAAGTTTCATGTTAAAAATGTGCATGTTCAGCAAAAATGCATGCAAAATATAGTAGAAGAAAAGTGCACAAAATGCATATGATTTTAATGTGAATTTACAATATTAATCCATCTCAATGGTCAAGGAAAACTGACATTAAAACCGGAAAAATGAAAAGCTAGATGAAACTGAAATGGAGAAGTTTTCCCATCCAGAGGTGCAAAGTATTGTGAATCATTTTCATTGACTAAGAAGAGCTCATGAGTTCTAACTGCAGGGAGACACCTGTACAATAAATGCCTCATCTGGAGCCACTCCTGGATCCTGAGTTGCCTTTGCATTTGGAAAAAAGTCCCACTGCATGCACAGAGTCACCACACCAGTGTCTTTGCTTCCTTGTGGGTGGAGGAATCTATGTAAATCTCGCATACCTGGCTTCACTTCCTGTTGAAGGAAAAATGGGCCACAGTAAGTGGACAGATGACCTACTGGACTGGGATATTTGGAGAGAGGACATAGTGAAGCCCTCTGGTGACAAACAGAAGTTTTTTTCATTTCCAGCTCTCTTTCCCTACCTTCTCCCTCTCCCTCTCTGAGTATTTTTCCGTTCGTTTTTCCCTAATAGCATATCCCTTTGCTTTGGAAAATACGTGCTGTTCTCACTTTCTCATTCAAATCTTAAGTGCTAACATACATGCATATATAATTTTAGCCCAATAAGGATGCTGTAGATTCATTTGTACAACTATAATGTCACATCTAGTTTGTTTGTTTGTTTGTTTGTTTGTTTGTTTATTTATTTATTTATTTATTTATTTATTTGGAGTGCTTGTATGCCGCCCCATTCGCATAAGCCTCGGGGCGGCTTCCAACAAATAAATAACAATATACAAAAATATACAGAATTGGAAACATCCCGGAGTTAGATAAAAGCAATAAATAATTTAACAATCAATTTAAATAAAAAGGTCTTGGCCTGGCGCCGAAAAGCAAATAATGACAGCGCCAGGTGGACCTCTCTGGGGAGCGCATTCCACAGATGGGGCGCCACCGCAGAGAAGGCCCTCCACCGGGTACTCACCCACCTAATTTCCTTCACGGAGGGTTCCCAGAGAAGGGCCTCTGCCGCCGATCTTAGAGGGTGGGAGGGCAAGTATGGACGGAGGCGCTCCTTCAGGTACCCAGGTCCCAAGCCATTTAGGGCTTTATACGTAAGCACCAGCACCTTGAATTGGGCCCAGACTTCAATGGGGAGCCAGTGAAGCTGACGAAGGACTGGGGTTATATGAGAATAATGCCCAGTCCCCATCAGCAAACTGGCAGCTCTATTTTGCACCAATTGAAGTATCCGGACTGTCTTCAGGGGCAGCCCCACATAGAGCACATTGCAGAAATCTAATTGGGAAGTGAGCAATGCATGCATCACTGTCGCCAGGCAATCGTCCTCCAGGTAGGGACGCAGCTGATGGATCAGTCGAAGCTGATGGAAAGTGCTCCTCGCCACGGCCAACACTTGAGCTTCCAAGGTCAGCTTCGGGTCAAGGAGCACCCCCAAGCTGCGGACCCTTCAGAAGGAGTGCTATCCCATTCAGGACAAGGTCCAGGTCCCCCACCCCAGAGTCCGAACCACCCACCAACAGGACTTCCGTCTTGTCTGGATTGAGCTTCAGTTTGTTGGCCCTCATCCAGCCCATTACCTCAGCCAGGCACCGGTTCAGTACAGCCACTGCCTCACCTGGATCGGTTGAGAGAGGTAGAGCTGGGTATCATCAGCGTACTGATGATTCCACAGCCCACACCTCCTAATGACCTCTCCCAGTGGTTTCATGTAGATGTTAAATAGCAAGGGGGACAAAATAGAGCCCTGCAGCACTCCATGGCATAGCTGCCATGGCGCAGAGCCACAGTCCCCCAGCACCACCTTCTGGAATCGGCCATTGAGATAGGAGTGGAACCACTGCAAAGCAGTGCCCTCAACCCCCAATCCCGCTAGCCTATCCAGAATGATACCATGGTCGATGGTATCGAAAGCCACTGAGAGGTCCAGAAGAACCAACAGGGACGCACTTCCCCTGTCTCTCTCCCTGCACAGGTCATCATACAGGGCGACCAAGGCAGATTCAGTACCATAACCAGGTCTGAAGCCGGACTGAAATGGGTCCAGATAATCAGTTTCACCCAAAAGTTCTTGGAGTTGTCCCGCCACCACCCACTCTAACACCTTGCCTAAGAACGGGATGTTGGCCATCTCTGGATCCAGGGATGCCTTCTTCAGGAATGGCCAGACTACTGCTTCCTTTAAAGGGGCAGGTACCCGGCCATCCCTCAGAGACGCGTTGACAAACTCCAGGATCCAGGTCCCTATCCCGTGCTTGGCTTTGTTAAGTAACCAAGATGGGCAAGGGTCCAATAAGCAGGTGGTGGAACGTACTTGTCCAAACACCTTGTCCACATCAAGGTTTGGCTTAAATAAGGATGGAAGAATCTGTCCATTTTGCTTTCTTGGTTTCTAATTTTCCCTCACGCTACATTCATCCCATCTTGGCTCCACATCAGTTTGTGACTTTTTAAAAGCCAAACAATTTTTAAATGTTGGATGCATATTTCCCTATCTCTCTCTCTCTCTCTCTCTCTCTCTCTCTGTACATTTCTTCCCACTGACACATCTATTTTTGTTTGAATAACTGTATTGCAGCATTCAGACACCAAAAGATAACTGCATTCTGTTTTGCATATTGATATCGGACCTGTGAATGTGATAAAGCCATACTGAAATACAAAATGAATGACATACTACCGTCCCACCCCACATCCCTACTTTGCCCAGAAGTAGGTGGAATATAATGCATTATAAACAAAAGAAGTATGGCAAAATAGAGGGACTGGTTATGTGTGGAACACCAGCACAAAGAAACATACACTTCCCAATGAAATTTCATATTTGAGGTGGAGTACCTGTGCAATAAATGCCTCAGTGGGTGGCACCCTTGGATCCTGAGGTCCCTTTGATTTTGTTAAAAAAAAGCCTATTATCTAGAGGCTTTCCAGGTGGTGGAATGGGGGGAGTTAATTTCAATTATTCCACCTTCATCTCCCATTCCACCTCACAAGCTGTTCTGCAAAGTCCCCAACCACCTACAGCAGATTTTTGCAGGCTCAAGGAGACTGCCAAGTGAAGGGGGAATTGGCAGATATTGCCTCCATCCCTTGATGAGCAAAAAAGTAGTGGAAGTCAGACAGAAATGTGACATGTCATGTTCTACAGATTTGGGGTGAATCTAGGGAGAAATATGCTAGAAACCCCCATCCTTAGCTCCTTGTAAAGCAAAGGACTTTTAGCACAGAAATCATTTTGCTGTTGTTTCTGGAAAGAAAGGATTATATTCTCTCCCCAACCCCTATAAAAAAGTCTTTAAGATGTTTTTTAAAAAGATGTGCAGCTAAATGAGACCATGCTTCAGTCATGGCTTTCAGCAAGCTATGCCTATTTGGATCCTGCCGGCTGGATATGTCATTGCAAAGGCCCATCACACTTGATTATGCTGTCGTCTTGCCTCCCCCCCCCCCCCACTGCCCCCAGCGTTTCATTGACACACTGCAGGCTCATGATCCAGTTTTGTGTTTCCATGCAAGTTCCTCTGAAGGCTCCAGGGCCAAACATTGACTACAGAAATGGATCATAACTGCATGAATTTGACTTCAGTCCTTCATTATTCACTGAACTAACAAGATCTTTGGATCTCAATGAGGCAATGATAGACTACACAACTGCAGTTATCTGATGCCCAGAGAGATAATGCCTGCACTCCCTCTTTCCTCCAGAGCTGTGTGGTAAAAACAGATATTTAACATATGAATCCTGGAACCTGTTGCCACAACCTGCCTAGTGCCAGCCCCCAAATTTCCCCTCCCATTCATTCCCGTATGTGGGGGAGTGTTTATGTTCCCATCTCTGTCCTGCTGAAGAAGCTCATTTAAGACATACTACTGGAGGACTGATTACAACCTGCTACAAATGGGAGCTTTCAGCTATGGATAAAGAGATAGTGATGGGCCTAGAGCTGGTGTGGATCCTATAGTTTTGGAACCAGTGTTTAACTCAGGCTTAGAGCAAGAGAACTTGGAACTCAGCCCAGTTGTGGAAAATGCAGGGCCTGGGTACCAGCTCTGCCTGGTTCCTATCTGATTGGAGGCTGAGGGAGGATAATACCATGCAGCCACCACAGAGGTGGAAAGGGAAGGGAAGGGACACCTCCCAACAGACTGAAGAGCCTAGGCTGAAAACTTGGCTTCAAATGCATGAAATGTTTTCTGCTGGGACTTATTGTGAATCTTGAGCTCTTGTCGTCTTGTACCTGTTAAGACTCTGAATGGGAATTTATTGCTGGACCTCAGACTCTCAATGTGACTCTGTGTGACTTCTAGCCTTGGGAATTTCCCTGGGCCAAAGTAATATGCCTGCAGCCTTTTGCCTGGACCATCCGATTAGAATAGCATAAGCCGCTACAATTCCTGGAAGCTGGTCTCTGTAACCTGATCTTGTAATGCAGGGTTTTGCTGTTTTTAGGACCTAAGTCAGCATAGAAATGTGTGTTAGAAAGTCAGGCCTAACAAACAGGTGGACTCAACAAGGCCTATACGAGGGATGGGTGAGAATTTTGTGTCAGTTTAGATTTGATAACCATTTGCCAACATCTGCAAAGTTCTTCATCTTCAGAATAAACAGAACTTCAAAAAAAAATCTTAAGACAGAAACTGGAGCTGACAGAATCATCCGTCCAGGTCCAGGGTTTTGAGTATTTTGATGATAAAAGCCCAGGTTTGAATCAGTCTGTATTCACCCATGCTTGTAGTGTTGAATAAGGCTTCTCTTCTTGTTTTCTGACTGACTTCTTATTTTTAACAGCTCTGTGGCAGACAACTACAACAAAGTCCTCTCCATGCTGGGAGTAGCTGTGCCTACTAATTTTGGCTGGTGCAAATAAGTGAGCATTTTGTTTCAGTTCTTTTTTATGTATAGGAGTTTACCAAAGTAAATAACAGAGAAAATGAAACTCTAAGATTTTCCCATCCACAGTCTGTGCCAGGTTTGGCAGAAGGAGCCTTCACTACTGTGCTGTCTCTGCCCCCTCCCCGTGTTCAGTGGATCTCACTCCTCACCTCAGTGGTGACTGGTATGCTAGCCTAGCATGGCGTTTCGCTTTTGCTTTCACCACCATTATAGCAGAAGTGATAAGAGCAGCATATGGGCACATGGGGAAAAATGATACTGGTACCCTTCCTCTGATTTCCATGACAGCCCCTCTGGGACCCCAAAACTGTGTCAGTTCAGGGGTGATCCCATAGAAGCATCAGGGGAATTAAAATGGCAGGCACCAACCTCAGCCAGGACCAGGCAAAGGAAAACAACCCATCACTAATGGGCAGATGAGTAAGGTTCATGCTCACTATATTCTCTGATTCATCTCTCCTTGTTTGAGCTCACAATCAAGACTGGTGTTTTTTGTTTTTTGTTTTTTTGTTTGTTTTTGTTTTTTTGTAGGAATAGGAAAATTGTGCAAAAGAAACCGTCACTGAACATGAAAGTTGCACAAGTAATTCCCTAATTATACAAATTTTGAAAATTGAATGAAGTTCCCTCATAAACGAAACTTAGGGTGAATTAAAATGTGCACATTTTGAGAAAATTGTGCATTTTAAGGAAGTTGAGCATTTTGTAATTCCCCTTATTGCCGGCATAAAGACATATTGAGGAGGTCATGAGCATCCTCAGAATGTTCACTCTGGAACATTCATGTTCAAGATCACAAAAAGGACATTTTCCAGTGGTTTGTGAATTACGGAAAAAACGTTGCATACCCTTAACCTTTGCCTGGTGCTGAAAGAATCTGGCATTTGGGCAAGTGGGAGTGTTAACAGCAGGTTACCCTGCTGGTTTGGGCCATCAGCAGCTGCCAAAACGCACCAAACTCTGCCGTTAGGACCAACACTTTGCCATAGATCCCTAGTGTGAGAATAGCAATGTCTGACATGTCCAGGAATATCTTCCATCCATTGTGGAGTATGCATTCTTTCATCAGCACATGCAAGGGCCCTATCTTGGGCTGGAAACCAGTTGTTCATCTCTCTCTCTCTCTTCCTGATCTCATTAACTTTTCTGCCTCGTCTTTAGTATGTCAGTTTACAGCCGCACTGTGTCGGACCAGTGCACTAATGCAACACAAATTACGAGTATCTGAAATCTCTCTCTCTCTCTCTCTCTCTCTCTCTCTCTCTCACACACACACACACACACACACACACACACACACACGAGACTTGGTTTCAAAAGAATTACTCTGGCCTGTTTGTGTGTTGTTGTTGTTGTTGTTGTTTTGTAACTTTGTAACTAGAAGCATTTTTGATATGAGAAAGACTTTCTTCACACAAGACATAGTTAAACCATGGAATTCACTTGCACAAGGTACAGTGATGGCCATCCTCTTTGCTTTAAAAATGGGTTGGACAAATTCATAGAGGGTAAGGGTTACGGAAGTTCAAGAAATCCATTTGAGCACTTCTATGATCACAATTTAACTTGTTTGCATCTCCCAAACCCAAACACTATTGCAATACACATGAAAACATGTGTATTTTAATGTGCACAAATATATGCACATTAAATATAAGAGTGTGCACTCCTGAATGAATGTGCAGCACATGCCCAGGAATGTTGCACCTAGTGGGGTGGGACTCTCCATCTGCTACAGGCACAAGTCAGACTGAGCTTTGAGGTGGAATTCAGTGAACCTTAAGGAGCTCCAGTTTTGCTGATTTCTACATCTCTAATAATGCTGTCTGTGCTACTGGTCACGATTGCTATTTACTAGCTGCAGTATTGGAGGACTCTCAGCAGCAGCTACTGGTGAATATGAACAGGTTCCTGAACTCATGCCCTGTTTGTGGGCTTCCCATGGGCACCTGTTTGCCTCTGTGGGAACAGAATTCTCCAACAGACATGCTTTGACATTCACAGAGAGGATTCGTGTTGTATACTTATGCACCCACACCAGTGCAGTCCAGACATAATTTTGCCACCTTAATGAGAAATAGGTCTAAAATAGCAAATGAAAAATAGTGAAAGAAAAATAATTCATAGACCTGTAGATAAAGCTATAAATTAGACAAGGCAGTAAGTCTCACAAGCAGGCTGCTCTGCACCATCAGGTGCGGGGTTCAGGATGCTGGAATACAATCAGGTTTGACTTTTAATTTGAAGTTTAGTGGCATATTGATCTATTGTCCCCCATTTGTGTCTGGATGGAAGTGTGACTCATTAAAGAGCTTCTGATTACCTGGGAGTTCTCATGGATGGAATCAAAGCAACAAGCAAGTTCCAAAGTCTTTTCAGATAAATGTAGGAAACTCAATACAGGAAACTAAATCAACTTTGCAAATGTGTAGTTGGAGCTAGAAGGGAAAAGGAATAGCAAGCTCCTATGGCCAGTCACTGCAATGCCTCCTGTTCCTTGGCAAAAGGGAGAGACGGAAACTCCCGCATGAGGTGTTTGGTGAGTCTTGACAAATAACAGGAAAACATGTTTTCTTCCTGCTTCATTAGGGGCACTAGTAGTTAATGTTTATAGAATATCAATAATGCAGTGTGTAGTGCTGCATAATTAAAGGCAACCCTATGTTAATAAAATAACTCGGAACGAAAGTGCCAAATAGAAGGCGTAAATACACTGGTGCCTTTGGCCTTATTTCAGACAAGTTTAATTACATTCAGGCAGCTGCAACCTACCCTGCAAGGCTATTTTTTCTGTCACTTAGAACTATCCAATCCTACACCCATTTATGACATTTATGAGGAAGAGCAAACAGCATCCCAATGGCCCACAAGTGAATACTTGCAGTTTATGGATGTCTAGACTGCACATTTACAAAGAGGCGCTCACATAAATGGAGCCAGCTTTCCTTACACAAAGAACTGCAATCAATTAGTTTAAGCCTTCTGCAGAAATGAAAGAAAGGAGCTGAAAGGAGGGGAGCCATGGGACTACAGACTGCTTTGGCATGGATGCTCGAAACTTAGAAAGGACTTCTCCCAAAGTCCCTCTTGCAGGGCCCTATACTGTGAACTGCTGTTTGTAAAAGGAAATTTAAGCAACTGGCAATGCTGGAGTATAGGAGTACTTTTCTCAGTCTTAGGTAGGTTCATCCTCTGCCTGTCTGGAGGATGCTGCCTTGGATTTACACATTGCCTGGTTTTGTTTAGACTGGCTTGGTTTCCTGTAGTGCTGTCTCCTTAAGAAGAACTTTAAAGATACTTCAGAGGCTTCAGCAGGTACAGCATTTGGGTGCTAAGATTTTGGTTTCAAGTCTGGGTATAGCAAGCTTGCAGGATCCATTCACATCTTGATTCCCCCTGGAGAATGCAGGTGAGAAGGCTGGCTTTGCCAGTCCCCACATCTACCTGCAGTCCCTGCACCATCACTTCTGGTGGATCAGAAGGTCCCCTAACCCACCAGGACACCTTCTGGGGAAGTACAGGGGACTGTAGTAGGATGGAAGAATCATATTATGTGTCAGCCTTTTCCCTCCAGGACTAACATAACTATGCTAAGTGCTACTCTGGGATCCAACCCATTACAAGAAAGATGCACTGAATGGGAAAGGCCATTTGGCGGATCACTTGAGAAACAGGTGATCACTTCTTTTTTATTCAGATTCTACTCAGGTACCATCCTATATTGGCAGCTTTGGACATGGATTTCAACAACAAAATAGATTTGTTGTTGTTGTTAGTCGTGAAGTCATGTCCGACCCATCGTGACCCCATGGACAACATGCCTCCAGGCCTTCCTGTCCTCCACCATCCCCCGGAGTCCACCTAAGCTCACACCAACTGTTTCAGTGACTCCATCTAGCCACC
>NW_025335641.1:3254536-3368560 GCF_004798865.1 Varanus komodoensis
GAGTCTCTTCCAGCACCACAATTCAAAGGCCTCAATCCTTTGGCGCTCAGCCTTCCTTATGGTCCAGCTTTCACAGCCGTACATTGCAACTGGGAAAACCATAGCCTTGACTATACGCACTTCTGTTGGCAGGGTGATGTCTCTGCTTTTTAGTATGCTGTCAAGATTTGCCATAGCTTACCTCCCAAGGAGCAAGCGTCTTTTAATTTCTTGGCTGCAGTCCCCATCTGCGGTGCTCTTAGAGCCCAAGAAAATAAAATCTGTCACTACCACTAGATTAGAATGCTTATTTTTCAAGCTTCCACAAAGATCTTTATGAGATTTTATGGCATCATCTCTAATCATACTACTTACCATAGATATGGTAGTTGTGGAGTGTTCAAAGTTCTTCACATACCTTATTTTGGTAGTCTTCACAGCAACTCTGACGGTCCCCAAATATATTTCTCCTATATTATATATGGGTGGAGGGCTTAAGGCCACAAAATGGTTCCAAGGAACGAAAGGATGCAAAACTGGGACAATCAGGCCAGACTGAATCAGATATTCTAAAATGAGAATTTCACCTTGAAAGTAGTGTGTTTGTGTGTGTGATGCATTTGTGTGCAGGCGCATGTGATGTACCCCCCTAAGGAACCCTCAAAATGCCCTGGCTCCTAAAGATTAGTGGTCAACGCACTCAGTATCCTGCAAAGTCACTGGCTGGCCCTGCCTATTGATTTGCAGAACACAGAGGAAGGCTTCCCTTTGTGTATGTCATTGTCTGTGCTCAACCCAGCCCTTAGTGGTGAAATATGCCAACTTTAGAATCTGGCCAGTCCTGCTATTAAACAGGCATCATTTATGGACTGTAACAGCCATAACAAGGAGTCCTCTGAAAAGGGGTAAAATGTGATGGCTCTGTCTAATAACTCACCCTAACACCAACCTAACTTTAGCACATTTCTTTAATACCGAGCTTTTACCTATTATTTCTCTCCCTTATTTCATGCCCATCACTAATGGTCTTCTCCTTACTTACTTAACCAACCCTAACCATAGCCCACAATGCCTTTCTCTGTCTCTCTCACTATGCTCTAACAGAGTGTAAATGCCTGTTCGTAGCTTCTCACTGACTTCAGTGCTGCTTTCCCACATGGATCCAATGCCACACATCCTTCCATTTTGGCCTCTGCTCCCAGTCAGTCCTTCAGCCTTTCTCCTGTTGGGGTGGGAGGGCAGATCCAGGGGTTGAAAAACTGGAGATCTGGGGAAGAAGAAGTATTCAAGTATTTGAAGGAGACTTCCCAGCAAGTGGTAAAGCAGGAGGCAATTGTCTTTCTTAAAGCTCCTTTCTTGCCGTCACGAAGAGTTTGGCTAGGGGTGGCGGTGGGGATTTATTATCATTTTCCTCACAATACCGCTACAATGCCTGTGCATCACCATGAAACATCAAATGGCCAGGAAGCAGCTCCTAAAAGGAGAAGGGCTTACAATGGCAGCAAAATAACAACTTTTAAAAAAGGTTTTAAAAGGCTGTCATTGTGGCAACTCCTATGAAATTTAGTAGCCTCCATCCCTACTCCAAAATTCTTCTCTTGCCAGTATAGTGGCAACTTAGAGGGAACCATTCTTGCCCAGTTCTCACTTGCATGCCCTTATTATTAAGCTGCACAAGCTCCATTCTGCTTCTCATGGTGAACTGCAATATTGTTTTCCCCACTGCTCTAGTGTACGCTTTGCTGAGCAAGTTCTAGATATAGTAATATTGAGCAGATGCAGAGAGAAGCAAACGAGATTCAGCAGTATATATCAAAAACAAAGAAAGATAAGATTTAGCACCAGTGTTTGGCTTTTCCTCACCATGAATTCAGCAAATAATATTTCATGTTATTTTTAACAGGTTGCTTCATTTTATTTAGGGAAGAAGTGGGAAATCTGAAAAGTTGCAGACAATAAAAGCTGTTGTGAAAGAGCACAGTAGCCCATCCTTTGAATATGATCTCTCATTCCTTCTGATAATAACTAACTATTGTCCATTGTCATTCTTTAGCAAGAACCGACTTGCTACCCACTGGAGTGCTCTGAGTGGATTCCATCCATCTGCCCACCCAACAGTTCATCTATCATGTAGCACTCCAACAATGCTTTGCTATGCAGCTGCTCAGAAGGATGTCATACAAGTTGGCGCAGATCAGCAGAAATGAGATGCCTTGGTCTCAGGCTCCAGGTGGCCCTGAATGAGAAAAGTAGAGTGGGGCTTGTAATCAGCAGTTGCACTGGCTTGATGCTTTCTATTAGGGTGGCTACTTTACCAAATAATAAAAAAGAAGATATGGATTTGCATAACCTTTGAAAATACTAATTCATATGTATAGATGCAAATTTAGAAAAAGTCTGTATTTATTTCATACATTTCTAATCCACCCAATTGCAATTAGTTAAATTTAAATAATTTAAACAGAAGTACACATTTTAAGGATGTATAAGAAATTTGTCTCAGTTCATTTTTAACCAAGATTTTACTGCATTCACACCTTCTAGACTGAGATGGACTCTTGGGTCAAAGTCCATACTTTTCTGAGTTTATAATATGATACAAAGGCTAAGAGCATACATTTCAAAAATGTGTGCATATGTTTCAAAATGTGTGCAATTGTTGTGTGCATTTTGAAAAATACATATGGAAATGCACACAGATTTTCATGTGAAAAAAGGGAAAAAGCTTGCAGTCTGATGCAGATTTGAGTCAGAAAAAGTCTCAGGAAAAAATCCAGAGAACTCTGGCAAGTTCAAGTTTTGCAGGTTCACACATACCCATGTACAATATCTGACCATACTGGAGAAAATTGTAACCAGGTGACAAGCGTGCCTGTCCACTCAGCTGCTTTCCCACTTCTAACTATTGAAGGACAACTTCAAGGCCCTTTGCTGTTCTCCCTTCTGACAGGTCTTCATGTCGAAGCAGGCTTTAGACCTGAACAAGCCTTCAAATATGGCATACCTTCAAACAGAAGAGTGTTCTCTGACAGTTCTTCTTTAAAGTAGGTCACTTGGCCACCCTGATCTTCATGCCATATTCTGGGTACTGAACAGGAATTGGACCCCAACCAGCTAGGACGGAGCAGGAGAATCGGCTGTGGCAGTCAGCAAGGCTAGATGGCTGCTTAGAAAATGCCAGAAGATAAGATCTGTGTAACATTTGTGTAAATTCATGTAAATTTAGGCACACACATTTAGAAATGGCTAGGCTATTTCAGAAGAAATAATCCATCTGCAGTGGGGTGGATTGTGGCTCTGTTCTTATGATTCTGACCTCTGTCAAGTTGGACTAGACATTCCTTCATACTGAGGGCTGACCTCTATATAAAAAGGAAAAAGCACCTGGCCACCCCATCAAGAGGGAAAGCAGGGTCAGGAACCTCCAAGGGTTGGTAGTCAGGTTCTGCAGCACGGCATTTGGTTGAGATGGCTGGAGAGGATGAGCACTGTAGTCCCACATATGTAAAGGGCACCCTGGTTTGGAAAGGATGGTGCACACCTTCATGGGAGTTGAATGACTATACCCCTGCCGCTTTTCCTTCCTCAACTATCTTTTTTCAAAAATTTGAAGATGTGGAGGAGGGATGGTAACAGAAGCAATCTCCACTTCCTTGCTTTGCCAGGAAATGGCTTTAGAAGAGGCACAGCAAACCTCCCAATCAGCCCAGCTGGTTACTATTTTGTTAAGAGAGAGATTAATATATGACGATGCTATTTAAGGATGCTATAGCAGAAAATAGTTTTTCTTTTTCCTCTGTGGAAAAAGAGACCACTGCTCTTTCCACTGCTTTCCTCCAATTAAACAAAGCCAGCTCAGCAGAAGCTTGTGCATTAAAATTTGTGCACTGAGAAGACTACTGTGCCTAAATATGTTCTGTATTTATGGCCTGCAATGAAAAGTCGGGGCATGGGGTCTGATCTTAAATCTAATAATGTCCATGGAAGTCAGTGGGTTTTCAATCAAGCCAATTAAACAAAAACAAAAACCTTGTGTGGCTGAGTCTTGGTAATTAGGAGAAAGAATCAGATGGCTTATGATCTTTGAAGTCCTCTAATGCACTTCCCTTAGGTTATCAAATTACAGCAACTCCAAGTGCAGAATCACTGGATTGCCCCAAGCATTTTTAATGTTTCCTCTGAGGGGTTTCAGCAGCACAGATAGCACAACATAGTCCTGCTGCCACAACTTTGCAGAATCCTTTCCCCATGTTTGTTGTCTTCCAAGCAGACCATGTCAAAGCACAAAAAGGAAGAGCCATTAACTGGGGAAAGGATTTTAATTAATTGTAAGATTAAAGTATTGTCATGAAAACAGATGAAGAGCCCTCATGGGCACATACCATAATTTCAAAGCACTCATTTTAGACAAAATGACTCTTTTCTTGGAGTGTTTCTCTATTATATTTCATAGAAAAAGCTACACTGAGAGAACACTGCATATTTGCACAGTTAATCATTCAAAATTCAGAAAATGCCAACGTTAAGGTTTCACACTTAATCTTAATCTTGTTCCCTTGTGCCTTTGCATTATTATTCAGTCTTTAATTATATGACTGATTAAAATTTCACACAAGCAATGCCAGGCCCTAAGGTTTCTTCACAGTTGTAGACACAAATGATATATTGTATAGTATGACTGTTTACGGCAATTTGCCCATCATTTACACTACCGCTAGGCCATGGTTGTCATCATGAATGGCCACTTTGATCCCTATCTTAGAGGGCAGTCTGGAAACTAAGAATGGAATGAGTCAGTGACCATTATTGAGATACTGGCAAAAAGCATTTACTATGCTCAAAATACCTCCCCAGCCATTTCCTGGCATGCAAGTCTATAAATATCATCAGTGGTGTAGTGGGCCAGAGTTGCCATTCCAGGACATTTTATTGACATTGATGGCAATGTCATCTGCTACCATCACAGGCTTCCCTGCTCTATTTGATATAAGCTGGTGGCAATCAGGGAGGCTGTGATACCCACATCCCTGGGGATTCTAATTCATTGCAGCTTTCTTTTGAGTTTTATCCTTGGGGAATTCCCTCCCCAAAGCAGGTCAACCACCATGAAGCACCATGGATAGCTCCTATAAAGGTCAAATGCTATACAGGAAGTGACATCTTTCCCCTGCCCAGTGGAGGAGGTGAAATATAAATATTGGCAAGTTTAATGAATATTTTTGAACCAAGATTGTGTAAAAGCATCACCAAAATGATTCTGAAAAGCAAGAGTGATTCTGAAAAGCAAATGAAAAGAAGAGAAAGAGAAATCTTCCTTTAATCCAGGTGAAAATTTCCTAATTTCTATACTTAGTTAAGGAATAATTATTTTGGAATATCTGTCCAACAGCATACATGTTTTCTGGGGGGCAAGGCAACATTTAATCTCTGCCCAAAAAGGTATGTCTGGTATAAATACTTGTATGCTGCAAAATTGTTGCAAATTGCTCTAACTCAAGGAACTCAAAATCAAGGGTTCTTCAGTGTCCTGATTTCCACATGCTGGGCAGGACCAATCTTGAGTGGAACCTTGGTACAACGTCCTTTTATGGTGTAACTTTTGTTGACCAATCTTATTAACATGTATGGCGATAGCAGTGACAGCATAAAAATGTAACCAGAAGCTGACGTTTTACTTTTTCATGACATCTTGGATGCCCAGTGAAGTCACCCCAGGGCATTCTGAGAAAATCAAATGGCATCTCACAGACCCAGCTGCCTGGCAAGTGATGAGGCAGGCTGACATCAGTGCCAGAGAACCCATGAGGGCCTTGGGGGCATGCAGCAAGAGCCATCGGGAGGAGGCCGTGAAGCTGCCCACAAGCAGCCCCTGAGCAGCAAACTGAGCAAGGCACACGGGGCACCAAGCTGCAGTCACCTGCAGGATGTCTAGGCTGCTTAGAAAGTTGTCCTTGAAAGCCACTTATAAGGATTGTTATAATACGTGAGAGAAAAGACCCATCTAGCCCAGCATGTTGTTTTCGACAACGTGGAGCTCGTGAACAAGAGAGGGAAGTGATATGTATTGGTCCTTCATCCATCCACCCATCCATCCATCCCCAACAGCTGATGATCTGGCCATGGATGTTCTTTTAAGCCACCGATAGGTATAAACTTATCTGAGCAATCCTGAGCTATCATTATGAATTGTTCCCAGTCAAAACTAGATAATATTCTGCTTTGAATTCCTCGTAACCATCTCTCTGCAAGCAACAAGGACTAACACAGTGGTTCCCAAATATAAATTCACAAATAGCAGTACACAATTCCCATTACCTAACTGCATTCTTACTTGGGATGCTGGAAGCTATAGCCCAAAAACATCCAAGGAGGGGAGCCAAGATTGGGAACCACTGGTCTAATGGTTACATTGCTTTATGAAGTTCAGTTCCTTGAGCTTAGCTATGCAAGAGCTGGTGAGACCATCTAATGCAATGTTGCTCTGAGCAGTACTTCTTCCAAGGATGCTCCATTTTCCCAGTCTTCTAGTTTACTCCCTTAACTCCAACAATTAGCATTCTGTGAGCACTAACCATGTCCACCCTCCTAGATTTTCCCCCCAAAGATGCTCATTTCTTCTGCCAACCTGCAAACCTGTTGATACCTCCTTCTTTTGTGTGGTTGTGTAAGGCCCAGCACTCAAAAATTTCTGAATTCATGTCTGAATTTCACTTCTGAATTTATGATATACAAAACATGCCTGTCATATTTCAAGGAGTGTTCCATGCACTGAACAACATCTACCATTAACTCGCCTCATGTTCTAATTCTGAAGAAATAGCTTGAATAAAGAAAGTTTGAGGTTAAAAAAAACCATGCATGGCCATGAGGGAAATGTCTGTGATGCACTTGAACCAAAGCACAAGTTATTCACGTAACTTTCCCTGTCAGTCAGTATAGAAGCCTGTCTGCATGACACTGTTTTTCTAAGAATCGTAGCAAGGACTCCAGAGAACTATTCAGCTGTTTCATGACAATCCTACAGTTGTGCAATTAATTAAAAATTCCTCTTAGCAATATAAACGCTTCCCAGCTGCTCAGCTGCTAAGATGCATCCAAGCAGGACACACTCTCTTGGGCACCTGGCAAAGTCCTCCGAGACTTTATCACAACATCATCCCAAGAGCAATGCCGTTTGAGGCAATTGTTAAGCCCTCATAAAACATAAAGGAGTTTAACATGTGCTTAAATGACACAAGCAATCAGTCTGAACCAAATGTATCCTGGAGAACATGGAACATCTGCCTGTCCCGTGAAACATTCAGAGAGGAGCACTCTTCCCAGGCTTCTTCGTGTTCTCCAATGCAGATTTCATTCCACAATTTCTGTATGTAGTACATGAGGCCAAAAGCAAATGGGGTTATGTCATACAGATCATTTTAACAGCTTCTAAAATCCTCCAAATTATTTCCCATTACATGTTCTCTTGCCTGCTAAGAGGTGTGTTAGTGTGTACATGAAATTTCCTAACTCATAAAAATTGAAGATCAAAACCACATCCTTAAAGAAGAGCAAAACTCCTTATGCAGTGAGAATCAATTTTTAATATGAATGTGCAAAATAGTTTGAAATATGTCTGTGCACATATGTGTATTTGAACAATGTAACCTTCCCCAACCTGGTGCCCTTCAGAGGCTTCCATCATCCCCATAAAGAATGCTGGCTAGCATTATGGAAATTGTAATCCAGCACACCTGGAAGGCATAATGTTGGGAAGGACTGAAAAATCCTGGGTTACATTGTACAGACTCCTATGTTCAAATCTTCAATGGCCAGGGAGAAATGTTTCCATGGGTTGTTCCATGGACTATTTGAAAAAGAAGCATCTTTTTCAAATATAATTAGTGATGGCTTTCTTGCATCTTTGTACAGAGCAGGCCAAAACTCTCATGTGTTGTGCTTTCCCTCCTTCACCTGCCTTATGCTCAGTGTTGGTGCTACCGCCAACAGCTTCTCTCCTTTGCTACTATGGAGAAATTCTTGGTGCCTGGTCTGGGACAGCCAGTGATGATGACACAGCACACAGAGCTATGGTGGGTAATGGGGATTGGAGCGATACTTGTTTCATTACTATTTTAATACGAACACACTTAACTGAAATGTTGAACCAATACATGAACCCAAACTCAGCTAGCCTTCACAATGTGCACTTCTCCAAATTTTTCAGTGGAGTTTTCTGGTCCAAAAATGCATAGAAAAATGCATATATTAAGGGACAGGTCTAAGCATGAATGAAAATAGTACCCAGAGTTGCATTGTTTAAAAATTGCTTGTAAATGTGTATATTAGGAAAAAAACTGGTGTTGTGTTTGGAAAAATAAGACTGGAAAAATTATAGCCTGAGAAGAGGAGGAGGAAGAAGAAGAAGAAGAAGCAGCAACAGCAGCAGAAACAGCAGCTCCACCAGCAGCTGGATGCATCTGAGGAGCTAAAATAGGGAAGAAACCTTCATTGCCACCAATGGTAGTCCTGAATGACATCAGGCCTCCAACTGCTTACTTATGGGTAAAAACTAAGAGTCTGTTTTCTGAAACATATTATATTTATCATGTAGTTGAACCCTTAAGCTACCAAAAGAGGATGAATTACACTTTCTGATCTGGAATACAAGCCTGAGTAAATAAACATGCAAGAAGGTGAAGCACACACGGATACAGGACCAAAACATCCACCATCCTCACAACAGCAGTTGTTTAACACCTGAAGTATATTCCTACTCACAGTTAGCAAAGACAATAGACTAGAAAATCCATATGTGCATATATTTATTAGGATTAAACTTAATCACTCTCTCCCCACCCCTACTCTAGACTAAGTATCAGGCTTGAATTTGACTTGTACATTTAATCTTCAACAGTATTAGCGAAACAATTATAAGAACGCATAAAAGCCATGTAAAAGTTTGAAGGGTGGATGATCAAAGGAGGCGGATATGTAAGAACAAGATGGAAAGCTGGCTTTGAGATTCAAAGCTTTTGTGTGCTCTAATCATTTCACTAGCATTCATAAATCTTTAACATCCTTTTCTCAACTCTTTTTGATTTTTATGTATTCAATTAATTTCAACAGAATGTGTTCTAAATACATCATGTGCATTGATGTCATGTAAGAAGCCCATCAATGCTATAGTAGCCTCTGTAGGAGCACAGAAAGGAACGCAGCATTTAGGGGGGCAAAATGCACAATAAGCAAGCTCTGCTCTCACAAGTCTTTTTCCTCTGGACAGAAGAGCAGCCTGCTGAGTGTGGCCCTGCTTGTTTTATGAACTAGAAAAAAAGCTAAAAATCTTTGCCATGGATCGGCTTCATCATGGCATCCCTTGGTCTATTTTGCCTCCACTCTAAGCAATCCCAAGCAGCGCTAGCCAGGACCCTTTGTAATGGCCTCAGCAGTCCTGAGGTGCATTGCTCATTCCTTCACTTCTGGTACTCCAAAAAATATAGTTTCCTGAAGTCATCACTCAGGCTGCTTCTCCTGTAAGATGGTCTCAAATAGGGATGGGCAGTAATTTCATCCAGTTCACCTTTTGAATACGAATCAGCAAACATTAACACTACTTTATGGACATGAGATTATGTATACTTGCAATTTTAAAAAAGCAAAAGCAAAAGAGAGTGAAACCGATAGATTTGTCCAACAGGACAGATTTCTTCAAGGACTTACTTCTTAAAAAATATTAATTTGAATGTATATATTCTCATGGGTGTGTTTCAGGCAGGAAGAATGAAAAAGGGTAGCTTTCCCAAAAGAACCACCCCACCCCAGCTAATATCAAGAGATACCTGGGCTTGATTCTGGTAGCAAGAATTGAACTGATCTGATATACAGCACAGTGGCAGACATTTTCAAAAGCCTAGGAAGGAAAGAACATATGTTTCCCTTTTTTCAGCTCTTAAAATCCTTCCCCTTCTCTGAACTCCAAGCAACTTTGTAGGGCTGTTGTTCCTGGCTGTCAAGATCCCAACAAGGTGCACTCCTCTTAAGTGAAATAGTCTCAGGACATTTTCTGGTAGCCTGTAGCTGTGTATACCTCAGTCCCCAATGAGGTGTAGCTTCCATAAAGGCCCAGAATGCTTTGTTCTATGCCAGGGCTTCAGGAGATTTTGTATAATTATTCATCTTCCTGACATGACGGTTTTCTTGGTGCCTGTTTGTTGATTAAGAGTCAGCAGATCTACAGGATGTTCACTTGTAATCATGCCAAGCTGCCACACGGAAACACATCTTTGTATTCTCTAAGGATCCCAAACCAACAGCTAAGGTGTCTCATTTATTCGTGTTCAGTGAACCAGATATATTTGTTTGCTTACTGATTGATATTGACTTTACTGATGCCGGCGATGTCAATGCTGCCATTTCGGAAGTGCCAACATTTACACGGCATGCTTTGACTGCTTCCTGCACTGTTCTCCGAGGACACCCTCTGCCATTTCCTCTGCTCCTTCCGGTGAACTGTAAATCATGTCATTAAACAACCACTTGTAAAGTACAGCCATTTGTCAAGATCCAGGGACAATGCCACTTTTCATGCATGCACTTAGCCTGTTATACCTTGTGGCACTGAGGCAGGATTCTCACTTTGCACTGCCATTTTAAGTAATAAGTGACAGATGTTATATGATAATGTGCATTAACCCCTGGGCTTGTGCAGATGCCAATGAGTGATCACTAGTAGAATCAATATGCTCAATAAAGTCTATTCAAATTCATGTGGGATAGCCCACAGCTAACGGTGCTGTTACTTTTAATTTTCAAGGACTGATATACATTTCCAGTAATCTCTGAGACCTGGAGTGTCTGAATCCCTGGATTTTTAACACTAGAATTATCACATTAAATGGGCTGCATAACAAACAGGTTCTTATACATGTAATGAGCGATAATTGTAACATGGGGTCAAGGCATTCCAACATGAGACGGCCACCGTTGAGGGTCACATTTGTGCTCATGTTTCAGGTTAGAAAACCCTTCTGGGCATTTCTAAATGCCATTTTCAGTTGAGTTTCTGCTTTCAGCTGCCTTCCTCAGTTTCCAGTGGATCAGTGTCTGGCTTGGCGAATTGGAACATGAGGCAATTTTACCTGGCTGGCTTGGTATTTGTTTATTTATTGTACTTATATCCCACTTTTCCTTGAAAGGAACCCTAGAAGGCTTGCGTCATCTTTCTTCTCTTTCTTTCCATTTTATCCTCACCACAACTCTGTGAAGTAGACTGGCCCAAGAAACAGTGACTGGCCCAAAGTCAGCCAGATTTCCCAGTCCAACACACTAATCACCAGCTCTCACTGGTGGCTGCCAGCCAGCCCTCTCACCAGGATGCCATGTTCACAGTGGCTCCCTTCTTCCAATCAAACATGATTCTAGGTTGTTTCATAGCCTTCCCATGCAGAACTGTACTCACAAAGCTCC
This sequence comes from Varanus komodoensis, assembly GCF_004798865.1. Classification (NCBI taxonomy): domain Eukaryota; kingdom Metazoa; phylum Chordata; class Lepidosauria; order Squamata; family Varanidae; genus Varanus; species Varanus komodoensis. The sequence goes on from NW_025335641.1 coordinate 3,265,964, forward strand.
CTGCCAGCAGTCCTTTACACTGCATGCCAGGGATGCAGAACCTCAACCCCCAAGCCAAACTTGGCCTTTCTGTGGGACCAACCCAGCCCTCCTCCTTTTCTTGGCTCTGCTCCTCTTCCCTGCTTCCACCTCTGTTTCCCAAGCAGTTAATGTTTGGTGGTCCCCTGGTTATTTTGACTGCCTATTCTAAAAGGTTTGGCTCTGAGCTAAAATGGGATGGAATTTTTGGCTTGTAACCCCAACTCATTTACTTTTTGCTCCGATTTATGTTTCCTTTGCCTTCAGCCTCTACTTGGATGTAACCCCCAAGAGTTTGTGTTAAATTGAGTTTGAGACTTTCACTGAGACTTGTGGCTCCCCAGCCAGGCCACATGTCTTGGTGCAAGGGGTAATCAAAGTGGACTGTGTTGAGGGAAGGGCTGGCTGAAATTGTCCTACTCCCCATGCAAATGTTGATGCATCCTACCATGGCCACATGCACGAGATTGCCCAAAATTTAAGGCTCTTCATTTCTGGGTTTCCCCTGCTCTGCAAAGGGCACAGTAGTTTATTCACTCGCTCTAAAGATACTTTTTTTTATTATTGTGAGCCCTGCTGAAAGATGAAATTATAAATGCAACACAGCTTTTGGGCTCTCATATTATTAAGGCACACAGTTTGAAATGAAGAGACAATGGAAGAATAGCTTCCATTTAAATTAGGCCTAGTTTATTACTGAACTCCCTCCAAAGAACCACAGTGCGAAAAAACAATATATCTCAGGTGTAATAGGAATAAGAATAATGGGGGTTCTAAGCAATATTTAATTGGATTAAATGAATTGGGTTTGGGAATGTTGAATCTATAAAATCTCTTGCACTGTGAAATTAAATTATAGATAATATACAGTACCTATGGCTATGAGCCATGGGCCCTTACTGGGATTAATCAATGAACAATATATCTTCCAAATACCACCATAAAAATATAAACATCTCATCAAAATTACTGTAAAGGAAATGAAAAAGTATTGCTAATTCCAGATAAGCTCAAACAAACACATTCTACGAAGCCTGGTGCTTTATTCAATATTCACTAGAAGGGAGTGTTTTACAAAGCTACACTTCATTCACTCGCTTGTTATTCTTACATATATGCTATTTCAAGCAGACATAGGCAGACTTTATTTTATTTATTTATTTAGACAGCTTATATGCTGCCCCCATCACATAAGCGGCTTACAATCATTAAAATCCCGTGTATAAATACAAAAAAAAATTCATAGAATAAATAAAATACATAAAATAGTGGAAACAGCCTGGTTTAAAATCAACAAATAAACCTTAACAATTAAAATAGCGTTTAAATAAAAAGGTCTTGGCCTGGCGCTGAAAAGCAAATAACGACGGCGCCAGGCAGACCTCTCTGGGGAGCGCATTCCATAGGTGGGGTGCCACCACAGAGAAGGCCCTCATTTGGGTACTAACCCACCTAATATCTTTCACGGAGGGTTCCCGGAGAAGGGCCTCTGCCACCAATCTCAAGGGGCGGGAGGGCAGATATGGACGCAGGCACTTCTTGGACTTTTGGGGTACATTGGATAATTTGAGAAACTGCCCTGAGCACCAGCACAAAAGCAAAAGAAACTTGGGAAAGGACAAGTAACCTGCCCAAAAGAGGTAAGATCTAAGCCCTAATCTCTACTCTCTCTCCTTGTGTGTGTGTGAGAGAGAAAGCAGGGGGGAAGAGAGAAAGAGATTTCAAAGTAATTGTAGCCACTGGTAGGAAAATGTGTTAATTTTATTTTTATAAAACCTGGTAGGGATAAGGAACCCATGGGCACCACATCACTTTACCCCGACTTACTAAGTATTAATATGGCAATACCTGTAAATGAAAAGTCAGTGCCTTCCCTTGAGACCTTCTCCTGGAGAGGAATAATCAAAATATATTATGTTTCCCATGCTTCTAAATTCTGTCCCCAGAAAGGAACACAGGAGCTGTCTTCTACTGAGTAAGAATATTGGTTCTACTGTTTTACTGACAATGATCGACAATCACTCATTATGGCAGGGAAGTAAAATCTCAAGATCATGCGCCAAAATTCCTAAGAGTTCCTTATGGAGTGCCACCACCACCCATTTACTCCAACCACCAATCACTTGATAGTTTCCCACCTTGCTCACACACCCCCCCCCCAATCCATTCTGAAAGATTGCCATGGCATGCACCTGCTAAATAAGTGTTCGTGTGTGTTTTGTTTTGTGGCAGCAAGGGTTGTAAGCAAAAACATGCTGGTATTTCTGATACTTTGCTGCTTCACTGTTTGCCTTTGGTGTCATTTCAATTTGACTTTGCTCTTGTCCACCACTGAAATGAAGCCTCACTCCTCAGGATCTTCTCCAAAATTAAATCTGACTTCTGGGTTAAAAGAAGTTTAACATCCCTGCTCTGAAAGTCTTTTTCAGCCCATCCTGGAGACACCAGGAACAGAGCCGAGGGAATTTTGCATAAAATAAATACACCCTGAGATGTGCATTCTATGTTCTTCTGTAAACAGTCAATCCAGATGCTTTAGTTTTTTGCAAGTCAAATATTGATAACTATTGCATGTATCAAGCAGGCTCTTTCCATGCAAAGGATGTATATCAGAGGTTTTGCAAACTTTCCCTCTCCATAATCCCTTTTTTCATTGACTTCTCTTCTGCAGAATTATGGTTCAGAGCTCAAGGTTCTGAAATGTGTTAGAATGGCCAGAATCCCTCATGTTCTTGAGGTCCAGGTGAGACTTATTGGACCTCATTATTTCTGTACATGAACAGAGAGTATACTCAGTTCTCTGAGTGAATACATCCAATACAACATGCTTGTGAGGTATACTAAACAAGCTATTTCTAAAAGATGTGAGTGCTGGGCCTCATCATTTGTGTGCCTGATTTGCTCAGAGTGCACCTGCTGGCATGCCTCTGAGGACACACAGGTTCCATGCAGCAGTGTCAACCCTGTTGCTCTATTTGACTGAATTCACAAATGTGTATTTAATGTAACATACAAATCCTCCTCCATGTGCACATTTTGTTGTCACAAAACATGAAGTGGCAGCTTCAAGCTTGTAAGATAAATTCATTCTCACCTCTGATCCTTGCATACTAGCAAAACATTTGCCCTATGCAGGTGTTTGGCTGCACATGCCTGGGGCTAAAGGTTGGAGCAGAGCTCTGCAAATGCATTCAGCGGAACACGTGCATCTCATAAGAAAAAGCCTTGTTAGGGCTGGGCTGGGGTACACTACAAATTTTTACTGAGGGACCCAACTTGGATGTATTTAGCACAGACCCCCTACAAAATAACATTTTCATATGTTATGTTTTCAGTACACCTGCACAGGGCTCGCAATATATTAGCTTGTAAATTATAAGAAAAAGGCAATTCCATCAGAGAGGTGTGTACTATGTGATTTAAAATCTCTCTTCTCCATGCTACATGAACCTTTTAGTGATAAATAGCATGATGAGGAGGCAGGAAAGAAGTTTGAAAAGCAATGAAAAAGGTGGATGGGGTTCTTCTCCTTTCACTCCTTAGGAAATCTCGGATTCTCTGTGATTCTTCAAGTAGCACCACATGGCTATGTTCTCAAGCTCGTAGTGGTCCTAAACAGGAGCAGTCCTCTTACAAGGCTAAAGATACAGTACAACCTTTTGTAAGTGATCACTAGTTCTATATACCCATCATAGTCCTGGGGAAACATGCAGCTTTCATAAGCTGTGTTTTGTGATACACTGGTAACTTACGTGATTTTGCATACTTATTCAGCCTCTTGACATAATTATTTTCTTGGTGCCAGTTTCTTGATTAAGATTCAGAACATCTATGGGATGTTCACTTGCAATCATGCCAAGCTGCCACATAGAAATGTCTCTCTGCATCCCCCAAGTTTACCAAACCAACAGCTATGGTATCTCATTTACTGGGGTACTGTGGATTAGATGGTTTTGTAGGCTTCATGACTGAGATACTTCAGAGATGCTGGAAATGACAGTTCTACAATTTTGGAAGCACCAACATTTAAGGTACATATTTAAAAAAAAATACTGCATTATCCCTAAAGACCCCCTTTTGTCATTTTCTTTGCATCTCTTGCTAAACTGCAAATCTTGGCATTAAATGGCTGCTTTAAATGACAAGAATAAATGAGAATATGTGCTGAGCATGCTGGACAAACTTGTTTGGTAATTTCATCCTCACATCATGTTCCTTTCTTCTACATACCCCAGAAACACTTCTCCTCCAAAACAGAATTGAGTTCCATACATGGAAACAAGAACTTAAATCACCATGTATGTTTCTGCAGCAATTGGGTCTAATATGCCACACTTCTTTATGTGGCACCTTTGATTCAGTTTCACTATGAGGATCTCATCATGGAGACACATAGTTGACACTGAATTGGATGTGCTCAGTTATCCTTCTATTTTGTGCCCCTTGGAGCTGCCAAAGCCAATAAACTATCTGACTTTCCTGGAATAATTGATGGATAACCTTGGGACTAAGCTGAGCATTAAATTAAAGATGGATTTGTTTATGTGCAAAAAAAAAATCACTGAAGTCTACAATCATCTCAAAAATATAACTGCGAGAATATTACACTGCTAGCACAAAAAGAGGTTAATGCAAGCTTTTGAGTGGACATGCCATATGACCAGTGGATCAGAGATTGTGAATGTTTCTACCTGAGGCATTTATACAACATTTCTTATTCCTCATTCATGGCTGTTTATGGGTTCTTTGGATGATATTGTGAATTTCCAGTTTTGGTTCTGTTTTTTTTTTTTTTCCAAGCAATTCCCCTGATTTTTTCAAGAGAGAAAAATGGAAGAGTATTTCTGAAAGTGAAAGAGAACATATCTTGCTGCTTGCATGATTGTGTTATTCTGCTTTTGCACCAAGACCCTTACTGGCTATGTTGCAGAAAAGCACTAAAGCAAAAGCTGTTTGTATAACACTCAGATCACAATTCTGTGTCAAAACTGAAAGTGGATACAATGGATCGACAGTTGTAGAGCTTTTCTCCATCACTTACTGAACTGGGTCAAGCACTGGGATGAATCTCTCTAGCTTGCAGACATATAAGACTTTTGTCCCTCAGCGTAGATTTTAACATCGCTGGGAGAATTGAAAGCCTGATGAGGAAAGGGAACTGTTCTGCCTGCCAAAGCAAATTATTTGGAGCTGATAGATGGATGGAAAAATTGTAACAACTTGGCAGTTGTTCTGGCTTCAACTGCTTTATTTTCGTAGTATCAATCATTAAAGAAATACCTGTACTCATAATGAGCGATGAAGATGAGCAGCAGAAGCAGATCTGGGTTTTAACCCATTAGTGGATAGATTGCTGTTGTTGTTCAGTTGCAAAACCATGTCTAACTCTCCGTGACCCCATGGAGAACATTCCTCCTGGTTCTCCTGTCCTCCACCATCCCCAGGAGTCCACCCAGCCCCACGCCCACCTCCCCAATGACCTCATCCAGCCACCTCAACCTCTGCTCTCTCCTTCTCCTTTTGCCTTCAATTGTTCCCTGCATCAGGGTCTTTTCCAGTGAGTCCTTCTTTCTCATTAGGTGCCCAAAGTACTTGAGTTTCAGCTTCAGTATCTGTCCTTCTAAAGAACAGCCAGGGTTAATTTCTTGAGGCTAGCTAGGTTGGACCAATCTGCACTGGGTTACTGTCTCAAGGTTTTAGTTATGATTATTATTTTTCCCCTTCCTACTACTAACAGAATTAATAAGCAGATAATTGGTGGCATTTTCTGTTTCTGTCACTCTTGATATAAATGAGCTGGTAGGCATACCTGCACTGCTTTGCAGATAACCATGACCCACTACACAGGACTGTCATTTCTGAGCGCACTCTGTGGAAAAAGCCCAGAAAATCCAGCTGAGATCATCAAAGCAACCCCTCCCTGCTTATATTCTAAATGCATTTTTAAAACCAGCCTCCCAAAATATTGTCATGGTGGTATGTTCTTAATTACCTAAAAGGAAAGGAAAAATACAGCTACAGTTTTCTGCTCAACCCTGCTATATTTGGCCTTACATGAATCATAGGAATAATGTAACTGAAAGCTCCAACATGAACTCATACACACTGCTGATTTAGATAAAAGGACTGCAAGAAGCTCACTAGCAAAGTTTCCATGTTGAACAATATGCATCAAAGAAGATTATAGCAATTAAGGGGAAAAAGATTATGCATCCACGCACCATGCCCTATGATCCTAGAGAGAGGTTTAAAATGGAATCATGGAATATCAAGTAGAATCCCAATCAAAATACCCACCAAGTTTCCCTTAAGCAGTTAGGATTTTTCTTCTTCTTCTTCTTCTTCTTCTTCTTCTTCTTCTTCTTCTTCTTCTTTTGAGAGAGAGAGAGAGAGCACATGCAAACAAACTATGGAACTGTGGATAGAGGACTTAACCCCTATCTCCTCTTTCTTTCCATTTTCATTTAATTATTTAGAAGTCCAAATGTTGATTCCAAGCTACAGTACTGATTTTCACCACATCACTGCAATGGATAATTTGTAGAATAATTTGTAGAATGGTCATTTGTAGAATAAAGACAGAGTGAAAACATTTCACTAGAAACCATACAGCACATATCAAGCTCACCTTGTTTTATCAATAACCATGCCCAGGGTGATAGAAATCAGTTGGCTTTATTATGGTAGCACTTCACAGAGTTGCTCAGAAATCCACAGGACTGAGATGACTAGTTCTGATTTACCAGCTTGGTTAGAAAATCATCAGACATTACATTTACGTAATGATGCTGTTGCTGAGAAGAGTTCCAGATACTGAGTACATGGGATACTGAGTACATGTGTGGAGCCTTGTAGGCTCGCACACATGCATGCAAATGCAAATGCATGCAAATGCATGCATCTCAAAACGTCTGGGACCATGACCATTGCTAGGGTGCTAATCTAGAATCGGCCTGTATGCCCTCCTTGGATGCCAACACCGACTTCCAGCACTGCACATTATTGTTGCAAAATATCGTATAGACCAGTGGTGGCGAACCTATGGCACACATGTCACAGTGGCACGCAGCGCCTTCTCTGTTGGCACGCGGGCCAAGTAGCCCCAGCATCACCCCAGCAGCTGAACATCGGATAACAGCGCACACAGGGTCCATGAGCATACTCAGAAAGGAGTAGTGGTGCCAGTCGATGGCATCACGAGCCGCGACTCATCCAAGCTTTCACATGGCCAGTCAGTGCGCTGCCAAGGATATATATATATATATATATATATGCGCACTTGGACTGGGTGTGAGGTGTTTTTTTCTAAACTAAAACCTCAGTTTTCAGGTTTTATAGTGTTTAGAATGAGCAGAAATGATGAGCTGTGCAGAAAAAGCTACTCAAGGAAGGCCTTTCCAAAATTGCCCTCTTTTCTATGGAACTTCGCCCTATATTAGGGTTAGGGGTGTGCACCAGGGTAGGGTTAGGGTTAGGACAATGAGGCGTTCTGGCATGATTTTGATGGTTGGAATGTGTTTAGAATGGGAAGAGATGATGAGCAGGGCAGAAAAAGCTACTCAAGGGTGGCTTTTTCAAAATCTCCCTCTGTCGGCACATGAGCCAAGTCGTCCCAGCATCGCCCCAGCAGCTGAGCATCGGGTAATAGCACACAGAGGGCCATGAGCATACTCGTAAATGAGCAGCAGCACCAGGCGCTGATGTCACGAGCTGTGACCCATTAGCTGCAACTCATCCAAACTTTCGCATGGCTGGTCAGTGCACTGCCAGGGATAGATAGAGATATAGATATAGATATTTGCTTGGACTGGCTGTGAGTTTTTGTTTTTCTAAACTAAAACCACAGTTTTCAGGTTTTATTGCAGTGTTGGCACTTTGCAATAAATGAGTGGGTTTTGGGTTGCAGTTTGGACACTCGGTCTCTAAAAGGTTCGCCATCACTGACCCAGACCATGTCTGTCCACACTCATTACAAATATGAAAATGGAGGTGGGGGAAATAGGCACTATTTAAATACTTGTAAGAGTACTTTGAGGTCAGGGATTGATTTTGGTATCAGAGAAAAAAGCTAGAATCCATTCAGGCAGAATGAAATTCAGCAGCATCCTTAATTAGAATGTAGTGATCACTGTTTGGTTTTACTTAAAGGATGATTATATAAGCTTCAGTAAGAAACAGACACTCAATGAATGCTAACATGTAGCAGTAACACTCTGGAGTGTTATAAGTTATCACTAACACCTTGAACTCAAGCCAGAAGGATATTGGCTGCTTGTGTGGTTCCTTTACAACCAGTGTCCTGTGATTTCTATGCACTGCTCTAACAGTGCTCTAGTTTCTGCACGCAAGAAATCTCCTTACAGAAACCACTCTTTAATCCAGAATCTTTCTTTATCTGTAGTAAGAAATTCCAACTAAGGTGTGTGGGCAGCAGCCATAAGGATAGTGCTTATGAACCTTTGCTATGAAACTTGAGTAATGTGTTAGAGACCCTTTACATGAGCTGTTAACCAAGGTTGATTGAAGTCACTTTTTGTGAGGAGCTTCTGGGCAATTAAGATAACTTTTGAATAAACCAACCACATAGATGAGGAACGATTATGGAATTAGTACTGCATCAGAAGGGTATGCCCTGTCCACATATATGCATTTATATATTGTATTTATAGCCAGCTTTTTTCCTACAGTGAACCCAAGGCGGCTAACACAATCCTCATCCTCTTCTCCAATTTATCTTCATGACATTCCTGAGAGTTCGGTTAGGCCAACCCCAAATCACCCAATGAGCTTTGTGACCAGATTTCTCAAGTCCCAGCACAACCACTACACCACAGTGCCTCTCGAATGGGTCTTTTAGGGCACAATCCAGTCTGGATGCCATGGTTTTCCAAACACAGAGGACTATGGGCATGTAATCAAGGTGAGAGAAGCACAGAGGCACTCCTCACCCGCCCTTCAGACCACCAACAGAATCCCATTTCTGAGGTCATTGGAATGGTTCTTCCCATACTGGGGGCAGGCACTCCAAACTCAGAGTCCCACCTGTGACCTTGGAGCAACTAGTCAAGGTCAGAACCAAGTCTCTGGATAAACCTATGGCCATCTAGATGCTATCTAATAGTAGGACTGGGGTATTAAATGTTACTCTGAACACCTGCAAGCTTTCCTTGGAAATGGTGGATAATATTTGAAGGGCACTGAAGGAGGCTCATTCATGACAACTGCAACCCTGCCTTGGTAAATACCAACATTTATTAGTAAGTTATGGGGAAAAGGCTGGTTTTGTCAGTTGAGAGTTACTCATGCACTCTTGGTGCTTTCTGTCACTGGCCCTCAAAATGTTTTCGTACTGTTAGTCAACATTGCCATGATTTCTGCATGACTAGAACAGAATCGTGGCCTGATTTCAAAAGCCCTCCACATGTGCCCTGTCCAGGTCACAGCTAGAAGTGATTTGTCCCTCTCCTGCTGGATGGAGAGGGAGAGGGAGAGAAAAGAGTGGAGCAGAAAGGGTGAGAAAGCGATAGCAATTGGCCCTCATCTCACCCAGGACCAGCTTTGATCTAGGCCACTGCAGGCATATGCTCCATCACAGATGGCCGCCAAGCAAATGCAGTCCTTGACAGAAACAAGATTCTCCACCCCTGAACTATTATTTATTTATTTATTTATTTAAAACATTTTTATGCCGCCCCATCGCAACAAAGCCTTGGGGCGGCTCACAACAAAAACAGAGATACATCACTCATATGTTGACTTGATCCTGGAGCAAGATTATTCTTGCTGATTATTTCTATATATGGTGGATTATTAACCTCTGTGTGGGCTGTGAATGCAGAAATCAGTGATGATGGGATGCATTACACAGGGTAAGCTTATGGTTAGGAGGCACAACTGAAACATCCTGATGTTTTCTATAAAAGGAAGTGCCATGCTTATGTGTGTGTGTCGGGGGGGGGGGGTGCCTGGGTAAATGTGTAAGTGGGTGGCAAGGTGGACATGGGATAGAGAAGAAGAATTGGTGGTATTCCTAGAAACTGTGTGGCTCACTAGTAAGATGCTGTCAGATGTGCAAAAGGATGAGGAAGATGTGCAGCATCAGAGCCCTCGAAACAAATGCAATATACTTCAATAGAAATTGTCGTCTTATCTAAACACATGTCATCTGTTTTGACTTCTTAATAACCACTGTGGGGTAGAGGGGAAAGGATGCAAAGGGGGTGGTGTGCATTAACCAGCAGTGGCCCACCTGGGGCTGCTGCTCATCAATGCAGTAAAGTCCTCAAAAAATCAAAGTGTCCATAAGGAATGGGGTTTGCATTTGATTAATCTGTCTGATTAACAAAAGAAGACCTTGTGTTGTTGCTTAAAATATTTCTTTTGGTAACATAAAAGTGACATTAGAAAGAGTTCAGGGGAGGGGGATTGAATTTGATTGGAACGTATTTTCAAAGTAAAGTACTCGGCAAAAATCTGTCTTTCATTCCTTGCAGATGGAGTTGTTTGGTCTTCTGGGTGCTACTGTTAGTTTTACCAGTGTTTGTTTCTCAGCTGTTCCAAATGTGTCTCTTTGCTTTTATCTTTCAAAAACTTTGAGGACAGAAATTTGAGGGATTCAGTCTTGGAGAAATTTTGCATAAAATGGCCTGATCTTCAGTTTGAAACTTAGGTAGTTATCCATTAGATTTCCTACTTCTCTGCAACTTAAATGCAGTTCTCAGCAGTTTGCTTCAAACAAGGCAAAACATATATTTGAACGTGTACTTTGAGAGACAAACACTTGTAAAGAGAAGGCCCATGCTCCTATTGCAGTGGGCACGCTGTTGGAAAATGCCACTGGTACATGCCCCTAAGGATTACTCAGCCTGGGAAGATCCAGCACAACATAATAATTACGATCCGTGCCAGTGGTGCTACCCATATGCCATCTACTGTCAGGATCAGGGCCTGTGACCTTTGGATTTGACTTCCCTGCATTAGTTACCTTTTCTCCTGCAGGTGCTCATCTCATGCTGACCCCACCCCCATCTTTCTTCCAGAGGATTTTTCCAAAATCAGATGCTCTCCTCTCCCCTCCTATAATACCTTGTTACAAATAGGATGTCCTTAGGAAACACTTTCCTTTAAAGACACACAACAAGACTTTTGAGAATATGCAAATTAGTGTGTGAAAGTGTTTGTGTGTTTCCTGTGGGCTTGAACCTGGCTCTTTTTTGGTACCTACCATTGCCCTGGTGTGAGATCCCTGGCTCTACTACACAGCTGACTGTGAGCACCATGCAATCACAGGTAAATACAATGTTGTTATTATTATTTCCCTCAATGTTTTTTAAGCCTGCATTACTGCCAATAGAAACTTTTTTTCTTTCCTTATGTTTTTTAACAGAGCATGGATGGAGAATTTGCAAGAGAAAATAGTGGAGGTGGAAGTTTAATCCTTACCGCCTGTTGTGTGGTAGTCCTGGTCTAAATCAGGCAATACACACTTTCTCTAGAGTATATAAGGATGGCTAACCTTTAACTACATGCAACAGAACTAGCATCATGTGTAGTTTGAACCTGTACATCACATAGAAACATGGAAAGATAGAAACAGAGCAAGTCAAAAGGGTCCCCCTGAGCATTCTAGTCTGGTCCCCTGCTCTAGCTGGATCTGCTCATGACATACCTACCATGTGCATGTCTAGCCTGTCCTTGAACACCCTCACTGATGGGGCCTCACCCATCTCCTGTGGAAGCCCATTCCATACCCTCGGGGTCCTAACTGTCAGGAAGTGCTTCCTGGCATCCGAATTGAACCTTGGTTCCTTGAGCTTGGGTCCATTGGAGTGCATCCTGCCCTCCTCTGCAGGGGAGAACACGTCTCTGCACACCTCTTTGTGATACCCCTCACATGCATGAGCTATAAATAGGCACAGTACATTTTTCTCATACAGCTACAGCTCAAGAATCTTTCTTCTCCCTCAGCGTGTTTTGAACATCTAGATCTGCTTTAGGTATCCTCTGAATCTGAACACCTGGAATCAAAAGAAGTTTCAATATTTTAAGTCCTCTGTTGTTCTTTCCCATTGCTATCAATAGTATGCACCCTTGCCATCAGTATACCAGAATTCAGGCTGTTAAAGTAACTTTATAAACAGCAAACACTGCAGGTGTCACCCAAGAATAAAATCCCTGCTTAATTCTCTTGATCCTGGCTTAATTGTCAAATAAACACAGTATGACACTCTTCCCCCTGCCCTATGAAGGGATGAAAGTAAAGTGAAACATAGTAAAATACCATGGCTATTGTGTTTAGCAGTCCACATCTGATGTAGAGATGGATAGCTCTGTCAGCCTCGGTCTCACTGAGAGTCACCATTTTGAAGTCAAATTTGTTCTGTTCTATTTCCTGATAAGTTTGCAATTTTTATTTTTAAAAACAGCAGAGAAATTACTATCTTGAGGCATGCATTTTTCTAATGTCTGCACTAGTCCACTTATGTTTGTTTACATTTTAAATGTACACATTTCTCCCAACTATTTACAGTGCTGAAATGCAAGCTTGTGCACATTATTCTCAAATCTATGCATTTGTGCACACTTTTCGTAGATTTTTGTCTCATATTTTTCCCAAGGTTAACAGCACTGAACTGAAAGGTTGGGGTCATCTGAATTGCATAGCTATGAAAAACTAAAAACCTTAGTGAATTTTTCAACCATCCTGTGTCTTCAATCTTTTTGTCCAGAATCAGTAGATCCAGATAAAAAACACATATCCCAAAATATTTGAACCTTCAGGTGCTGGAGAAAACGTTTTCCAAGATTGGTTCAACAACTCAAGCACACGCTGTGCTCATGCTGCTTGTATTTATGCACAACCTGGAGCAAAATCCACCCCAACTTTTCATAGAACCATTACATTAAACGTGCACCCTTACATTTTAACATGCTTTGGTTCCCATCAAATGTATAAATAACAGTTCTGAGTGTATTCTAGTTGAGGATTTTGTTTTCCATTTCCCAAAGATACTTTCCCTTATAGATTTCTATGTATATATGTATTGCCAGAAAGACGTTCCATGAATATCTCTTTCAGTTTGGATCATGACCCTCCTGTACAGGTTCAGAGGAGAGCAAAATAGCTGACCAAGGGACTAGAAGGAGGAAAGATTGAAGGCACTGGGCATGTTTAGCTTTGAAAAGAGAGGTCAAACAAGTATAGTACCTAAAGGATTTTCATTGAGAAGAGGCAGCTACCTGTTCTCTGTAACTCAGTACTGCAGGACATGAAATGATGGACTTAAGCTATAGGAAGGCAGATTTCAGTTGAACATTAGGAAAACTTCCTGATGGTAAAACCTAGGGCAATCCTCTCTGGAATCTGCTTCTCTTCTGAGTTCTCATGTTCAGTCCTGCCTTAGGAAATAAGCTGAGTTAACAGGAAGTCCACCAATGTTTGCAGAAGTCTGGCTGAACAACTGCCACTGTTGCACAAAGCCTGCAAGTTACATCTGTAGAAGAGGAATGCCTCTTGTGCCGCATTCACATAGGCTCATTTCCTGGCAATACCTACAGAAATGTTACATGTGCTCACCCAGAAGTCAGACTCGCAGCTGTGACAAAGGAGGCCAAAGTCCAGAAAGCTGAGTCAAGAGAATCCAATGGATCACCACCACCAAAGTGGATTCCTCACACATACAACTAAGAACAATTCAGAAAATGGAACTAACTGCACAGGGAGGTGATAGATTATTCGAAGTACTTAAACAGAGACTGGACCAACATCCATCAGGGATGCTTTAAAATGAATTCCTGTACTGAGCACAAGATTAGACTTGATTGCCTAGATGGCCCCCTCCAACTCTGTGACTCTATGAATACCTTGAGCCATCTCTTAGCACATGCTACAGGGATGCATCCATTCATGCTAGTATTTATTGACTTGTTTTCCACTTCATGTACCCATAAAATAGCTGCTACTGCCAACAACAACCACATCTTTTTTCTAGATATGAATGAGAATTCGCAGGTCTATAAAAGAGAGGATACAATGTGAAGTGTTTTGGCAAACTCAACATACACATGAAATAGAAAACAAACACCCTTTCACTTGCATGTTTTTTCACACTGCTTCAACAAGTTGAAATCATTGTTCACTGTTTTATTTTTAAACCCTAACATGAGTATATTACAGCATTCTGCTTCTCATTACACATATAAATTCTACTGATCATCCAGAAAACACAAATATCAGTCTTGCTATTCAGAAATCATCCACCTAACTACACAAACACAGAGGTTCCTACAATTCAATGCCACATCCTGTTGCTCCTGTTCTGGATTCAGTCCATCCAATTCACCCCAATCTGTTCCAGAATGCTCAATTTGATGTCTCCTGCACCCACAACTTTCAGGTTCTTTCATATCCAGCCCATCAATAGCCCGTCAGAATTCTTTGACCATTGAAGGTCTAATTAGGCTCTTCGGATTTTTTTTAATACACATTTCTGTTAGCCTTGAGATTCTTCCAAAACTGCTGATACCTCTGTCTTCTGAAGAAGTTGTACAGTTTTGGCTACATCACAATCTACACTTAGAGAATGAGATTCCTAACACAATACAGGTTATAGTAAGTCCATTTTTAAAAAAAAAAATCAATGCTTTACAATTAGAAAGACAGTGGAACAAGGCTGGTGTTTTGAGAGGGTGGCTATTTGACAGCGTTTGTTTAAATTGATCATCTGTGGCTTATCAAATTTTAGTTTTGTCATCATAGCTGTCAGTCTTGCAGAAAACCTAAACCTTATCCACCCTACTTTCAGCAATATATCTAACCATTCTTCTAAATTGTTGCTTTCCTGCTTATTGGCAGAGAAAGTGATTTCATGGTAGAAGGTTGGAAAATGACCCCTTGTAATGATGAAATTTACATAAATAAATGCTGATAGCACAAAACATACATTATGCTGTGGGCAACATCACAATAAGTTGTCTCCTCCTGACATACAGTTTTACTTGGAAGTGCGTATTATGCAAATCAAGCTAATGCCCGTTCCTCATTACTGTCATGGTGGTGGAAGAAGAAACATATCTTCTACAGACAGCTTTCTTCTGGGCCAAAGCCAAAATGTTTAGTTCTGTGTGCTGACATAGGAACTGAGTCAACAAAAATAGGTTGTAATAGTCATACATCAGAGGAATCCATATTGGGGCAGACCTGAAACTTAATGGACTGTGAATCTTATGTCGGCACAGAGGGTCTTTCATTGGTATTGACCCATAATATGTCTGCTTCCTCTTTTGCCGATTCTATAGAAATAGATTACAGAAGCAATTTCTACAGCTAAAATGTCTGCAAATAATCTATTAGCTTTCCTTATAAACAGATGAGTTGACGTTTATAAATGCTTAAATCATGTTGTAAAGCCTAAAGTCTAAAAACTTCCCAGAATAACCCACAGACAACTTGCAGCTACTTGATCAAAAGTTTATGTGAATTCTTATTAGGACCCATCCAGGTTTTCAAACAATGGCATTCCGCAACTTCTCCATACGTCATTCAAAATTACTCCTCCTGCCGCAGCCGGTTCATTTTGACCAAAACCAGTTGTTGTCACTGGACAAAGTGAAGGCTGAATTTGTTATAGAAGGTCCTCCTTCAGAAGAGCTTAGGTCTTCAGACATGCTAGGAAGAGTTTATGCAGATGGGACACTCATTCTGCTCCATCAGTCCCATTTTCTCCTGCCGTCCTTGTTTTATATTTGCTTTTGTCTTCCTGTAATGACACCCAGTTCAGTTATATATGTGCAGCCACTGGCATTTCTATTGTGAAAATAATTCCTGTGAGTGGTTGAATGTACAGCTGTTATACATGTGGTTAGGAGTGAGCTTTCATTCCGATCTAGTGGACAATGCTTCTGCACAGGGAGGCAGCTCAGTGGGAAAGACAAAAAAAGAGTATTTTCAGTCTTTCATAAGCACTGGCCTCTTGAAATAATTCACATATCACTAGGAAAGCAGTGCATGAGGCACTTCATATGTATCATTACTATTGGCACCAGATCACACAGATATTAGCAAGAACCTATACAATCTCGGAAGTATCATCAGAAATTACTTTGTGTATACTGTACGATGTTGTGGCTCCAGTTTACATAAAAGCTAAGCAAATCACTACTCGGGAGACTATCCCCTCTTAAATTTTAGTTTGGTAGACAGTTTTCTCAGTACACTTGCCAGATATCAGATTTTGTCCTGGAACTGTGCCACTTTATAGTTTCCAATGTGAAAATCATGTGTCAAGAGATGCTTGGCAAGCCATAGTCTTGACGACAGATTAGTTTTCCAGAACCGTTTTTTTTTCCTGATCCCTTTTTGCTTTTAATTTTCCTCCTCTCAGATACACTAGTGATACTTTCTTACATTTATTTGTTCATTGACTCACATGGCACCCAAAGGGTTACATCTTGGACCTCACCAGGCTGACTGCCCCTCTTGGTCTCTATTTTCCTTCTTTCTTTCTGCGAAGCTGTCATGCTGTAAAATAAGGTACAGACCTACAGTACCATTTTAGATGTCAAAAAGGGTTGCTGTTATACATGATTTGTTGCTCAGACACCACTGCTACCTAGAAATGAGGTTGTTAGACTCAATTTTGTTTTTGAATCAACTGTTTGCTTATTGGCAGATGAATATTTTGCAAGCAGGCATGCCCACCATGGTAGCCATTTTATGAAAGGGCAATCTCCCAGGTGGTGACCATTTTGTAAGAGCACCCACACAATTTCAAATATGACTACCACCACAAAAAGTCAGGTGGGGGACATTTGATCAACTTTTTTCCCTAGACCAGATAACAGCAGGCCCATAGATCTAATGATCAAATCTGAAATTGCTTGCAGAAGCTGTTTCTGTTACCCAGTAGAAATCCTACACATGTAACCAAATCAGCAGTGGTAAGAAAAAAGAATTTTGGCTTGGATGCTAAGATGAGTTAAGAACAGTTAAGAAAGGAAAGTTTCCCATCCCATTTTCCCCCAGTGGGCCTTTAAAAATCTTTGGGATGGTTGAGGGAATCTCCTAGACAATGTGGGATGGGCAAAGGGGCTGGGGAGACCCAAACCTTATAAAGAGGATCTTCATGGAGTGCATATAACCTCATTAAAATAAGAAGAATTTAAATATAGTATTTATTATTAGTAGCAGTAGTAATATTAATTGCTTTTTTAGATACCATGATTATTTTTGTTTTCACCATACAATTACCTTCTGCGGACAGTCAGAACAGTATATACTATATTACTTTATAGTGAAACTGGTGACACTAAAAAAAAGGACAAAAAAACTCTGAACCCAACTCAGAGTGCCAACATTTGTGCCAACATAAGGATCGCAGAACTTGTCCACATGCCACTTTTATCTATGTAATCAGAGAAGGGCAGATAAACTCTGAATCTCTACTTTTCCTGATTGCAAAACAGAGATGGACAAAACCAGCGACTACAGACCAAGCAAGAAAAAAAGAGAATCACTGAAATAAGCTGCATACAGAGGAACGTCTTTCAGCATGTTTACTTCATAGAGCTATGGTTGCTGCATCTAGGGGGTAATCCTAGGTATCTATAGACAAAATATATCCTACAACTCCCAGTGTTTTAACAACCAAGGCTGGCTGGAGAATGTGCAGAGTTGTGCAACTTGTATAAAGATGTCTAGGAGTGCACCCTTATTTATTTATGCAGGTCTCTGTCTCACTGTGATTGAACAGAATTTGTGATTTTTTGTGGTGCTTCAGATACCTGAAAGACCTGTTTGATCAGAGATCGTAAAGTCATGGAGAGAAACAAGGGGCACTCAGGAACTAATCTACAATAAAACTTCTTCCATGTATAAAGGAGCACTGTCACAACAGCTAGGTCTGCACATCATGAGAAGCAATGGTGAATTTTTACTATTGTTCAACTGTCATGTTGTGACAATGCGATGGGTTCTGGAAATGTGGCATGTTTGGTTTCCTGAACCTTGGAGAGACTCAGTGGTTTGTTCTAAGCTCTTCTTGCTTTACCATAGTTTCTGATGTTGTTCAAACCTGGGAGCTCCATATCACTGTTGGTGGTGAGCAAACACCATAGAATTCACAGCAGGGGCTGCTCTAGCCATCCAATCTCTACTATCCACAGTTTTCTAGCACCACATGTCATCACACCCTTTGTTCCAGTCAGCTGAGTGATATGCTCAACAACCTGTTTACTTTCTGGAACAGGAAGAAAGCAGGTGATTGCAAGGAGGGAGAAGGGGATATGGCAACAGAAGTGTTTCTTTCATTTTTATTAAAAAGCTTTTAGTGGGTGGGGTAGCTAGTAAGTGCTGCAGAAATGCAGTGATATTCAGAAGCAGGAAGAGTCAAAACTTCAGCAGACCAATCAGGAAGAGGCGGCTGAAGTCCACAGGAGCACTGCACTGCAGAAGGGGAACTTGCTCATGGGGCCTGCTGGGAGTGCAGAAACTTTGTTGCTGTGGGAACCATGTGACCGTCTGACCAGCAGGCTGAGGCAAACCTCTGCACACTGTGGAAACAGAGCACTGTTGCTTTTTGTAGCATGTGAGCCCAATCTGTATTTATGCAAAATGCATTTGCCATTGTTGGAGTACATACTAATGAGTGCAGTTCAGTTTCCACTGTGTTCAGAATGTGATTTTGCGTTACACAGGAATGCAACTGGAAGAAGTAGGAGAAATCGGAAAGGAGATGCATGCAGGAGACATGCCCCTTAAGTTTCTTTGTTGTTTATCATTTTTAGAACTATTAATCTCATACATATGTTTGCTGCTGTAAAGGAGTGATGATTTTTTTAAAAATGTAATTTGCTATTCTCTCCTGAAAGCCAAAACAACCCCAACTCTCCTATGCTCACTTTTGCATCTGGAAAGAAAAATGTGAGTTACCTCTTAGTAGACATGTGTATCAGGATATAATTGAGGAGCTGGGGGCGGGGGGTCCAACTTTTATTTTTCCATCACAGAGGGGATGGGAAGCAGAATTGAATTTCCTCTCCAGTTCACTGTACAAGGAAAAAATCCAAGGGATCAGGGTGAGGAAGCCTGAAAAGCAACTGAAAGCTAATCAACTTTATTTCCTCCTCAGAGAGGAGATGCTATTTTATTGAGACTGCCCATGCTGAGCAGAGCCATGAGAGCCTTCCTCACTTCGCACTTGAAGCAAGAGGAGAGACTTGTTGCTTCTCACATCCACACATATGTATTAGCAAATACGTTAAATACAACAACAGGACCCATGAATATTGCAGTACAACTTGTACCCAGCATGTCACCCTGCTGAAGCCACTCTCCATTCCCCACCCAAGGACAGTACCACAGGTTTAGCACACTCTGAAATATGTACTGTAGAAAAAAAATCAACATATGAAGCAGTCATTATATAACTGGTCTGGACACTTGCAGGATTGGAAGGAAGAAATATCATAAGGTGGTAAGTTTGGGGAGTGTCTTGTGCAACATGCCTGGCATTATAATAATGGTAAAAAAAATCTAGTGTAGACTCTCTTGCAGATGCTGTTAGACTACAGTTGTCATCTGTCCTAACCAGTAGAGCCAAGGCTGAAGGATGATGGCGATTGCATCATAAAAACATCTGGAAGGTTGCACTTTCTCTATCCAACAAAACAAAACAATGTTTGCAGATGATCGTGCTGCTTTCAGATGACTTTTGAAACACAACAGTTTTATAGACAGCCACACAGGATGATCAAAATAGGTATAAAGGGTTCCACTGTTAGTAAACATTCACATTGTGTCAGAAAATGACAGTGCTTGATTCAGGAATGCAACCAAATTAAACTCCTCTGCAGAATCGTTTTTCTCCTTCTTCTCCTTCTTCTCCTTCTTCTCCTTCTTCTTCTTTCTGTTTTTGTAGAATAGTTTAAACTGGCTTGATTTTAAGGTTGGACCATGGGCAGAACTCTCAATTCAATGGAGTTATCTTACCTATCCTTAGAACGCAGTTGAAGCAAAGGCAGAGCTGCAGTAACCTGGACCTCCTGAGCTAGTTAATACTCCTTCCTGCCATACCACCTGCTTGGAAAAAGCTTCATTATGGCTTTAAATCACCATTCCATTTTTATAGCTTCCTGCACTTGCCTCTGGTTGGGAAATGTAGCATGTCAAAATTCTGGTTTTTTTTTTTTTTTTTTTTTAACTACTTCTGCCTTCAAGCAAATACAGTATGTTCTGCTATCTTCTTTCAGAAGTGGAGATTGTATTTTCAACTTTTTCTCCCTTGGGAAAAATGCTTGCTCCAGATTTGCAGAGCAGCCAGAAGGATCTCAAAATTAAGAAAGATGTTCAGACAGGTGATTGGTTCAGGACAAACTTAGGTTCAAAAAAAATGAAGAAGATGAAGAGTGTGGTTATATATAACAGATCAGGAACATGCACCATTTCTGTATATCATTTCTGTCAGGTACATCCTTTCTGGCTTGAGAAATCTTTTCTGAGTTTTCGGGCTTATAATAGACATGTAAAGCTAACTGCCTTTTATCTTGCCTCTGTCATATTGATCTATCAGTGAATCTATAATAGAAGATGGGTGCCTGAAACAGTAAAAAGTAATAACCATTGAGATGGATTGCTACAGCAAAAATATAGTTTCAACAGGACACAGTGCAAAGAACTGTAGATTCATGTTGGGGGCATAAGCATCCCCTTCAAAGCTGACTGTTAAAAACACCTAGTGCACAGATGACCTGCCTTCAGACTATGATATGTTTCTATATTGATTTTTCAGAGTTTCAAAACAACAGGAAATAGCCAAGTGAAAGTTTCTTTGCAGAGCACTAAAAGTAATTTACCTCCTCCTTCTGATTCCAGCTTTGTATTTTTGTTTTATGGTTCAAAGTGCAAGTGCTTTTTTTTAATTCATTACTGACACTGAGAAGGCAAGTGGGAGCTGTAGAGCTAGAGAGATGGCTGAGTGGAAGAAACAAGCTGTTACACACTCATGAAACCAACAAAGGGTGTGTGAAGTGGGGAGTGATGAATGTGGGTTCCATGGCAGATGATTACGAATAAAAGACTGTGGCTTAAAAAATTGTGTGATATTGGGATATCTGTGCATGCATTGACTTACTAGGGGAGGGTTGACTTAATGGAAAGTAACCTGCCTAGCCACACCTATGTCCTTCCACATCTGGGAATCTTGCTTAGAGCACTTCTCTCCCTGCTACCCCTGAACCTCCCTTGAGGCAGCACATAGCCTAACCCTAGCCCTAACCTTTGAGGCTGCACACGACTGTCAGTGCTGATTTCAGTGCACTCTAATGGGCTTTAAGGCATACCTGCATGCACCAACCTTTTATTGTGACTAGCTTGGATGACTTCTAATCCTAGAGGCCAAAAGACCATGTAGTGAATAGCCTTGTAGCTGACAAAGCTTCTGCATACTTCTGCTATGATATACCAACCCCCTTCCCATCAACGTAAAGGACTAGTGGCATTGTCCAATATTAAATTGGACATATGGTCACATGGGAACTCCACAAAATTTCATTTACTTAAAAGCTAACATAGATACACTGTGGAATAATGGCTAAACAACTGGATTATTATTAAATTTATTTCACTGGATTTATATCCCATCTTTTTTCCTCTTGTGAGGAATCCAAGGCAGCTTACATACCACCATTTTGTCCTGACAACAACAGTTCTGTGAGGTAGGTTAGGCTCAGAGGGAGTGACTGGCCCAGAGTCACCCAATGCGCTTCATGGACAAGTGGGGACTAGAACCCAGATCTCCTGGGTCCCCAATCTGACACTCTCACGACCACAGTGGCTCTCACTGGTAAAGTGTTCCATACAGAAATCTAGCAGTTTTGAACATTTATTTGTGAGGACAGGTGGCCAGAGCAGGAAGGGGATTCTGTTGGTCTACCATCCACCTCAAAGTCCAACAGTATCACTATTTGCAGAAGCCAGAGTGATTGCAGGCATTCTGTTTGAGCTGAAACAATGTAGCGACAGTAATGTTAGTGAGTGCCCATATTCTAACCCAGTATTACAACATCTGTGCTGGTTGTCAGTATACTTCTGGACACAATTTGGAGCACTGGTGATCACTTTTTAAAACATACATGGTTTGAGGCCAGAATCCTCAGGGAAGGGTGGGTGGGTAGATTGATTTCTTCCATACCAACGTGCCCATTTGATAAGAACAGAAGAGGGGAGCATATCCTGAGTCCCCACCTAGGCATGAGGCACACTTAGATGTTAAAGACAGGGTCTTCAGTGCCTGAAATTGACTGGGTTTAGGAAGAGTTGAGTATTAGCTCAGGATTGTCATTGGACTAGGGGTTGCTGTTGATTATTGTGTTGTCTCAAGACAGCTAAGAGAACAAACCATGGTGAACAATTCACTGCTCACACTTCAAAAACTAACTATACTTACTAGGTTGACTGTGCCAACAATGCCACGGTTTGTTAGCATATATGGATTCAGACAACAAAACACTTCACATTTCAACAACAACAAAAACTGAGTTTAGGTTATTATTTTCTCAGAACCCAGTCATTATGAAGCACTTTGCTCAGGAAATGCAGACAGAAGAAATTTCTATTCTGGTAAATGTTTGCCTAAGACTGGGGATGGGGGATGAATGTGCGAGAAACCAAAACTGACAGATCTATCATTCCAGGTCCAGAGCTTTGACTGCTTATCTCTTCAAAATCTGGGTTTGACCTGGGTTGTACATTCAGGCATATTAGTACTTAATTAAGATTCTCACCCTTTTTTTCCTAACAAGCATCTCATTTTAAACAACTGCATGGCAGGTAGTTATAACATGGTCTTCTTTGTGCTGGGAACAGGTGTACATACTGAATTTGGCTGATGCAGATAGGGGAAAGTTTTGTTTCAGTTCACTTCTGTTAAAAATTTGCTAACATGCATGAAAGTCAGGAGTAAAAGAACTTCAAGTTCCAAAGACTGAAATGTGCAAGGGAACAAAACTCACACAATGAGTGATTTCTAGCCTAGGTGACAGAACAAACAGGTATAAGCAGAAATTTCCATCGGGAGAGTACCCATGAGAGGGGGGAAATTGTTTTGGAACCAGTGGCATGTACATCCAACACATTTCTAACTTTCCACCACATCAGCACAATTGTCCTTTGCCCAAGCTGCTGAATTACCTATCCGATTACAAGGTTGTCTGACCAACTACTTTTAATAAATGGTATCATCGCTGGAACCCTACAAGGGGATTTATGACTTTGCCCTGTGATAAATATGAGGACTGAAAGCAGCACAATCGATCTCTCTGCTGATGCTTTGTCAGAGATCATAGATGCATTAAACTTCCAGCAGTTTTGAGGGCAAGCCTCCAACTCAAAGGAGAGCTCATACTGTGCCAACTGAAAGGGTCTGTGATTGTTTGAGCTGCTTTTCTTCTCTATTAGCATATAACTGCCCTTGCAATTAACTGGGATTTCTCCACATTTTGAGCATATTTAAACAGTATCCAAGCCCACTGATTAGCACAGTCCCGGCCATGTTAACTTTCCTGTAGCAGAAAATGCTGGGCAGAAAAACTTCAGTAAAGCAACCGTAGTAAGATTGCTCCATTATGACTTTCTCCCTCTTCCTCACGTCTGGAATGTCACTGAAAAGATAGCCCTGTCAGAAGAAATGCTTGTTGTATTGTAGTCACAGTGATAAATCTGGATATGACCACTACTTAGTAAATAAACTGCATCAATATTACGGATTTGAAACAGTGGTGTTCTTCTGCTGGCCTCTACCACTTGTAAAAAGTGCTTGTACAAACTATCAACAAGATTGTTGTGCAAGGCTCAACAGTTCACTGCAATTTATTCTTGATGTGTTCTACTAACACTTGTACAAGCGCTGGTGGACCATACAATGTCCAATGGAACAATGCCCGTGTTTTGTTTTTCTTGTTCAGCTAATGTTGTGTTGTGTTGGATGAAATCCTATATATATCCCAAGTTTGTCCTCTGTGCTAGCTGAGGAAGGTGTCTGTTCATTTAGGGACATGTTCTCCAGAGAAACATTGTTGCTGCAGCAAATTGACTTTCTTATGCCAGCGTGACCATTGGCTTTGAAATCTGCCGGCCAGAAAAGAAGGACTGCAGCCAGCTGAACTGCTTTGAGAAGGCAATGGCCAAGAAAAGATGAGGTTTGAGTGCTTTCTTGGAACTATCAGCATGAAGGAACAACAGGGTGCACCATGTAACTTTGTTTATTTACACATTAGTCTAACATTTTCATTTTTTAAAATGCTATTTTGAAAGTTTGTCATTGTTGTTTTAAAGAAGACTAAATCTTGTGGCTGATTTATATATTTGCAAGCCCAGGAAATATTGACATGCTAGATGTAATGCTTTCACATGTGGATTTTCTAAACTTCCTCAGTCCGACATTACACAAAACTAGTAGAAAAACTTTTCACACAATAGGGGAACCCAGTTTCAGACATTGAATAATGAGATGTAAGCCTAAAGACAGAGCAACATTTATCTGAAATTTACATATAGAATCTAGTGTTGATTTTTGCCTTCATTGTAAGGCCTGGCTCACTGGCCCGCTACACAATAGACACTCCAAGCTGACCTCCTCGTGCTATTTTTGCCATTTCTTCAGTGTAATTCTTTTACAGCACTTTAATGTGTTGCATTGTTTCTTCTGCAATATACATTTCAGCATGCGCTAAACTTGTGGCACTCTTCTGGAGGAGCTTCAGCAGGGTGGTCATCTGGGGGCAGTGAACTGTGAGCAGGAAGGGCGTGCATGGCAGGTGATGAGAGAAGACTGGACTTTAAAGCAAAACAGTATTTGCTAATGCACATATGTGGAGCTGCAAATCTGTGAATAACACAAATCTCTCTTACTGGCAGTTCCTTTCCTAATTCTGCAGAACATGGGGGTTGTCATGGTCACAGCAGCTGCACACTAAGCTGGAACTTGCATTGAGCTGTCCACCACAAGACCAAGATCTCTTTCTCAGTCAGTTACCACTATCTCAGATCCGATCAGCTTCTACTTAAACGTTGAGGTTTTTTGCCCCAACAGGCACTGCTTTGCAGTTGCTCCTACTGAGCCACATCGGCCATTTTGATGCCCGTTCTTCCAGTATAGCAAGGTGTCTGTGGAGCTCCTCACTCCTCCTTTTGGCTGTAATTACCCTAAATAGAGTTGGTGCCATCAGCACCTTTGGCAACTTCACTGCTCACTTCTTATTCCAGAACTGGTATTAATAGGTTGAAAAGCATTGGTCCTAGCACTGCCCCACTGAGCATCTCATGGAATTGGCAGCTGAGGAAGGCCCCAGAGGCTGAGTGTAATATCCAGGTAGATTAGAGTTGGGGAGACACTCTGACAGGTATTGGGCTCCTAAACATGTAGGGCTTTATAGGTTAAAAGCAGCACCTTGAACTGAGCCTAGAATGCAGGCAGGCTCAACCCAGTCTTATGTGTTCAGACCTATGAGTCCTTGCAATTAATCTGGCTGCCACATTCTGTACCAGGTGCAGCTTCTAAACTGTCTTCAAGGCAGCCCCATGTTGAGTATTATTATTAATCTCCACACCTTTTGAAGAGACTTAAAACTTTTGACTCCTTCTTGAACCTTTTATGATATTTGCATCTCATATTAGGTCCTGGGCAACCCCACTGGGATTAAAACGAGGATCACCTCCCCTCTCGTCAGTTCCATGAGCAGCTATTCTAGGGCACAGTTATTTAGGGCATAGCAAAATTTAAGCTCTTTGTTGGAACTAGAGCGTGCATTTATCCAGTCAATGTGACATTTTCAAGCTTAACTGTCTTCTTTGTACTTTTTCTTTTATCACACACGGGAGCAACCTGAAAATGGAGGCAACAGACATGTCTACTCAGAAGTAAATCACATTTTCTTCAATGGTGCCAGCTCCTGCATGTCAGCATGGGAAAGGAGGGTGGCTGCATTGGCTTTTGGGAACTGCTCTGTGAAGGGAACAGCAAGTGCCGGTCCCACTAGCTTTACCCTTTAGGAAGTGGGAGAATTGCAGCTAGAAGCAGCACCACAGCTCTCTCTCTTCTTTCCCCACTGCATCTCCTCCTCCATGATTATTTGTGGAGGGAGGAAGCCAGAGCTGTGAACTTTGCTTGAAAGCAAAACAAAACTCCACTGCTTCCCAACATCAAAGCTTAGTGGAAGTGAAAGGTGCAGGAGAGGAGTTAAAAGTCTTGTTTCCCTGCACACATCACCTTCCCAGCTCCTCCTACCTCTCCCGAAGTTGCATTTGTGCATGACAGAAGACCCTAATTCCAACACAGTGGGTATTGCTCTGCATCCCCAGCATGCTTCCCAGCAGTGGTGAATGCATGTTGCATAAATACTGTGGCGGTGCTCCCTGATATACGGAAGCGGTTCTACTGTAGATTAGCCCAAGGGCATGCAGAGCATTTTTAGAAACAGTACTCTGGCCCCCACAAGCTGTAGAGGGCTCTCCTTCACCGGAATTATTTCAGCAGAGCTTGAGCAGGAATGCCAAAGCTCCATCCTGCCTTGCAAAGCCAGCACTGAGCAGGGGGCTGGACTGAAGGATCCCCAAGTTCACTTCCCACTGTACGATCCAGCAGTTCTATGGCTGCTTTTCAGCATCACCTGAATCAGAAGAATTTGCCTGAGTTTGTTTCTTCACATTCCATTCCGTCCAGCTGTAGAAGAAAGGGCTCATAAGGGTCTCGTGCAAAGTAGTGGCATCATAAATAAGAATGAATATCAATTTTGGCGGATTCATTAAATGCTGAATTAATGAATTTAAAAGACATAAAATCATTATTACTAGGGATCCTACATTTGCTGAAGCAGATCTGTGTCCGCCTGTACCTTGGGGGACGAGGAATCATTTACTATGTAGTGGTAGTTGCCGTGTGCTCAGCTTCTCCCCCAGTTGAGCTACTTGCACTGTGCACCAATATCCTTCGTCAGAAAATCCACAATCAGTAGGTCGGGAGACATAAGAGGATGGCTATTCCCACTCATTCCCGCCACAACCGATCCCTAGCTGCTGCATGCATGCACAGTTAAACTGTGCCAAGAAGGTTAATAAACAGAGTGAGAAATGTTTAATGAATGCAGTGGAGGAAAAAAACAAATTAAAAATCGAATGGAAAGAATCCTCAAGGGGGGTCCATTGACTATCATCATGCCCCATAAATGTATCTATCATTTGGTGGAATTGTCAGGGCTTGAAACTATAGGAGCCTGGTCCCTCATTAACAATGGGCCCATCACGAGACCTTGGTAAGCTTTAAACACTAGACCTGCTCACTCATGTGGCTCCTTTCAGAATGGATTGACAGCTGGTATCACAAATGCTTATAATTAAATATCCTTTTGACAGGCCATGTACGGCTGGTCAGCTTTGCGTGCTGCGGTTGGGCCTGAAGAAGGGGCCCTTGAAAATAATCAGCCAAGAGGGTGGCTTCTCCTTCCAGATCTCATCTGAGGGCTTTGTGAACAACAGACTCTGCTATTAGCTGCCGGTGCTGATGGGCTTCAAGGGGTGGGGTTGGGGTGGGGAATTCATTAGTCATATTTTGGCAGGGTCTCTCTCCCTCTCTCTCTCTTAGTCAGATTCTACAGCTAGGTGGCAAGGAGGTTATTAGGCATAGGAGCAAATTTAAAGTTTTATTAGCAACAAACTGCAAAAGCTAATGGTGATGCCAACTCTCCATAAAATCATTGTCACAGTTAATTCTGAACTCCTTATTTCAAGCTTAATAATAGGAAACTCAATGGAGAAGATATTACACGGCCCATATCACTCATGAGTGCCGCAGGCCTGAGTAACTTGTTATTTTGCTCATGAGTGAAATAAAATGCAGATTATACTGCCTGATATCAGGGCATTGTTTTAATTGAGGGTGTACACATGGTGACTGGGGGGTGGGAGGGAGGTTTCATTTTCTTAAGTGTTCCGAGAATGATCTTTGTGGTTTTTAGCTCCAGCTTACCAAATCGTCTTCCTATTATTTTTGAGATTCTTTTAAAGAATCTAATCCTCTGTGCCTTTACTTAGAAATAAATCCCAATGAACTCTGGAGGATTTACTTCTGAGTAACCAAGCACAAGCTTGGGCTGAACATTTCCTATGCTTTCTTTGGTAAAGCCCTGAGGGAAAAATTAGCTCACATTATTACCTTGTAAATTCATTAAGCCCCACCAGGGACACAATTGATGGAATAGCAGTTCCTCCTCTGGTTTTATTTTGCCTGCTTGGCTCATCCTTGCATTTTGCCCAACCATGTCAGAGCCACCACATCATGCTCATCTAAACATGCATCAATTTATTCTACCAGCCAGGAATAGGAAAATAATAAAAGAAATTGGCTGAATGAAAATGCCGCCCCCCACCGACCCACCCACCCCACCACCAACACAACCCTATTTGCTGGCTGTGAATTTGGTGGTGGTGTTGAGCAACACAACATTATTTGAAAATGGTTTGAGGCTACCACGGCAGCGTTTGCAGCAGCCTGTTGTTCTGTTTTGTTCTTATTTTATTCTTTCTTCTTAAAACTTTGTCTTAGCTTTTCTTGTCAGCCATGAGCTGACATTCAGCATGTTGGCCCCAGAAGGCCAGTCAGCAGCTTCCCATTGCCGAAGTGGAATTAAAACTAAGAAGAGGAAGAAAGACAAAACAGTGCATTGTCACTGCAACGTCCACTTCATTCATGAGTTCTACTGCCCAGCCCCACCCACCAGGAATACCATATTTTTCCATCTATAAGACGCCCCCATGTATAGGACACACCCCACTTTTCTTACCCAAAATTCAGAAATCCATATTTTAAACACTAAATAGAAGACATTTTTATTTAGTGATTAGGCAACGTTCAGTACTATGATATTATGCATCACACTTAGCTCTGAGCACAACACTTTATTCAGCCTCTATTGCATCACTGGTTTTGTTTCTTCATCACTTTTAGTTTCAAACATATCAGTTTCTGATATCCACTGTCTGAGCATACACTCAGTGGGAGGAGGTCCAGACTGTCTCTCTGCAGCTCTATTTCCATGCTCTTTTGCATAACCGATTACATCCATCATTTTGCAGAGTAAGGCATTCACTTACCGGTACCGGTATTTATTTTTTTGTTTACTGACATTTTTATGGGCTCAGAACGCTCCAACATTACCACTTCCTATCGCATCTGGGCACTGGTTGACATCAGTTATATAAGGCTCATGATTGGAGGAAACCTGTTAGCTTGTCTCCGCAATCGGAAGTTTCGCTTGTGAGGCTAGTTTGCAGAGATACGGTATTTGCAGTTACACAACCGCAGTTCTTCTCTTGGCCCCCTGTGTATAAGATGCCCTCCATTTTTAGGTAAATATTTTTAAGAAAAAGTATCATTTTATACACAGAAAAATACAGTAATCTGCATAATTGAGTGCCTTCCATTTCAGGGGCTCCTGGACATATATCCCCCATTTTATGCCAAGAGTTCTCACATGAGATGTTTTGGCTCAGCACTGGACTACACCTATGGTTCACTCTTAGCCCAGTGTTAACTTGCCCATGATATGCCCCCCGGCTTGGAATCAGGAGATGGCATTAGCCATGCTAGACATTCTGGAAAAAAGGGACAACTGTTTAGCTGCCACTTAACAAAGGTGTATTTGCTCATTTAAGTTCTTAACTACCTTGCCTTATAGGTCCAACCAGCTTTCCTCTCAGAAAAATTAGTTTAAAACACAACATCCATCAAAAGAGGAAATATGAGGTAAATTTGGATTGTAATGGATGATTTTGTAACCACTCCTCCCAAAGGAAGGAGAAATTCTGGGAGGAAAATGAGAGAGGGAAAGTCTAAATCTTCTCTTCCTGAAACATAATAGCCTCAACCTGAATTGGGGCCACTCACACTTAGACTGAAGTAAATAAATAAGCCAAATACATATTTGTTTTCTTAGGCTTGTGAACAGCTTTTGACAAAGTTCTTCATCAAAGGTTCTTAAGCAAACTGCCCAGTCATGGAAGGAGAGAGCTCTTAATGGATCATTAACTGGGTAAGGATCAGAAGACAGAGAACAGGAATACATAGGAAAATAAGTCACCAGTGGAATCCCACAGGGTTCTGTATCAGGACCAATGTTTTTCAGCCTATTCATAAATTATCTGGAAGTAGGAGTAAGCCATGTTCTCTGATGAGACCAAACTGTTTAGGATGGTTAAAACCAAAAGAGATTATGAGGAGCTCCAAAGGGACCTCTCTGAGCTGAAAGGATGAGCCTCAAAATGGCAAGTGCAGTTCAGTGTAAACATATGTAAAGCAATGAATGCTGGGACAAAACATCTCAATTTCAAGTACAGATGGATGGGATCTGAGCTCCAGAACCAGAGCACCTCTTGGCAAGAATGGGCAATTGCTGCTCTTGCCAAGCAGCTAATCAGAGAGCACCACTGATGGGCGCTGTTTTCTGCAACTGTCAAAGCCATTCCTATTCTGTCCTTCTCCTGCCCCAGAGATCTTCTCTGGGGCAGGAGCAGGCATTTGGCTGCTTGTACTGGGAAAGGAGAAACACCGCTCAGCTGCTCCCCCTGCTGCCTGCCCCATGCATGCCTTTGGGAGTCCCCCCATGCACAAGCAGGAGGTGCAAAACTCATCTGCGTGGCAGTGCCCAGTTGCGGGCTGGGGTACTCACGTATTCCCTGGCTGCCCCCATTCTCACTCTCATTTGGAAAAGAGGCATCAGTAGCCTGGTACTCCCTTCCAAGGCAGTGGGCTGGAGACACTTCTTCGGTGAGCAGTCGTGGAAGTGGGGCAAGCGCCAGCAGCTCTTAATTGCTGCTGCCTATAAGAATGGCCCTCATGCCAGGTTGGGGATCCCCCTCTCACAAGCCGGACCAAAAATGGGGGGTGAGCGGGGGGTGAGCTGAGCACTGCTGCCACCAACTAGGTCCCGCTGCCCAGTGGATCCCCACCCCTTCCTCTTGTGGGGCTTCCCTCTAGTACACACAGAAGGGGTGGCAGGGGAATCAGCTGAGCAGCGCCACCCCCAACCATGCCTCACCACCAAGCTCATCCTTGCCCCCGCCACACTCACACTCATGAGGGGCTTCCCTCAGCTGCCAGCGGAGGGAGGAACCGGGGATTCAGCAGAGCAGTGCTGTCATTAACTGGGTCCTTCTCTCTAGCTGTGACATGGTCATGATTTTATCTGCCTTTGTTGTAGAGGTGTTGTGAGCATCACCACTCCATGCCACATTCTGTACTTAATGCATAAAACACTGCTATGTCTGTGCATAATTCATTCTTTAATGAATTGTGGACCAGAAGGTGGTATCGGGACTGCCCAGCCATGGAGGAGAGACTTAGCACCCACCTTCCAGGCTTGTCCCATACAGCTAGGAACCCTGGAAAACAGTTCCCACTTGAGGCCACGTGAATCCTTCAGACCAGCAGAGAAAGCACAGGATACAGGTTTATTATTGTTGTAGTTGATATTACTTTACAGAAAATGTTTTTGTAATAATTTTTTCATTTATTGTTAGTCCGTAATAACAATTATTATTATTAATAATAATAATAATAATAGGCAGACCCAAAATTTCACAGATGGGAAAGAATAACAGGTTTTAGCCACTGAAACAAAGCATTTAAAAGCCTGGAATTTTTCAAAACACTTGCCATATGCATCTCTTCAAATTCAACATCTAGGCATCTGTCCCAGACGTATTGTTTCTTACAGTTTTTCTAGGCTGCTTTAAGTAGGACATCTAGAACATCCAAGATATTTTGGAAGAGGGCAAAGAACTGTCCATCACTCAGCAGGGATTTACCACTGACAAGAAATCTGTTCAGTTATTTAGGTTCCTAGGATACTAATCTCCTTTTAGTTTAAAGTACTGATGGATAAGCTTTAGCGTAGTCAAGAGGTTTGGTCCTCCAAACAGGCTTCTAAATATAGATACCAAAGTCATTTAAACTCTTTGGTTTGGGTAATAGACTAGCAGTTAAACCCATACAGAAGTTCCCTAAAGATTTACACTAATTCCCAGAAAAGAAAGCTCTGCTCATAAATACCATGTCTCCCAGTTGTATCTGAAATGTAGACAGCCTTTAAAAAGGAATACAGTACAAAGAAAAGAAACTATTTTCCTCACATTTCACTGTTGCCATCACACTTTCACATATAACAGATCAGGAAATGTGGATTCACTTGGAGGCCAGGCAGGAATCAAAGAAAATCTAGAAAGGATTGAATCGATTATCAGCTCCAGGGCTTAAGACTGATTTCTGGCTCCTGGATTCAGGATAGCCACTTCACATCACCTGACCCCTTCCAGCTACCTGCCAGTCACCAGGCTGCATCCATTATCTCTAAGAAGTGGCAGGAAGAATTTGGCATTTTATACTTCCTCCCCTTTGTGCTGCAGCCACTGCAGTATCAGCCATCCTTTATTACTTTTACTTTGTCTTGAAGTGTCTCTGTGCTACCAGTTGCTGGCTTGGACCATCAGCTCTCACAAAGGGAATTCACAACACTTTGCTCATGCAAGGTGCCCCTACCTAGATTTGGGTTATTTTCTCTTCCCACTCCATTCCCCTTTAAATCATTCTGCACGTACACTAGTAAGAGACACCCCCAGAGGCTTTCTGAGGACACAGGGAGCTTCAAGGGCAGGAGACTGCAAAAGCTTTCCTCTGTTCACTGCTTCCAGGATCCAAGTCTCTGTCTCTGTATTGCAGAAACGTTGAACTGTGCTGCACAAGGAAGAATGACCGCTTCAAC
This sequence comes from Varanus komodoensis, assembly GCF_004798865.1. Taxonomy (NCBI): domain Eukaryota; kingdom Metazoa; phylum Chordata; class Lepidosauria; order Squamata; family Varanidae; genus Varanus; species Varanus komodoensis. The sequence goes on from NW_025335641.1 coordinate 3,298,787, forward strand.
TTCTGCAGAATCAAAATGTTGGTCCTGTTAAACCAGTGGAGAAGAACCTGCAACCCAAGAATGGAGATCTTGGTCTACTGTGTACATTCCACCCAGCTTGTGATTTCCAACATATTATGACTGAGAAGACACAGCCCTTGACAGAAAACATGGGTTCCCATCCTGTGTTAATCTGTTTGCTAATTTAATTATTCAATTATATCCCGTCTTTCTACCAAAAATGGCACTCAATGTAAATGACAATAATAAAATAAGGTTTTAATCAATTACACAATTAATTGAAATATAACATCAAAACACATTAGTTAATATGGAACAATAATAAACAGCACTCTACTAGTTAAAATTCTTTACTAGTTATTATTCTGAAGTAGTTGATCAGCTTACATGTCAAAGCCCTGCCGAAAGAAAAGCATTGCCTGGTGGCAGAAGGACAGCAAAGAAGGCATCATCCTTGCTTTCCTCAGGAGGCAGTTCCAGAGAATGGAGTAGCTTCCAAGAAATGTCCCCACCAAGCATTCCTCCAACGGCAGTGGGCCTGAAAGAAGGACCTTTTACAAATATCTTAAAACATGAGCAGGCACATATGGGAGAAGGCACTCTTTCAAGTACCCTTGTCCCTAAGTCATAGAGTGCTTCATAGGTTATAACTATCACTTTCAGTTGTGCCCATAAACAAGCTGGTAGCCTCTTAAACTGCTGCAATGAACATATCAAACTGACCGTGTCAAAAGCTGCCATATTCTGGACCAACTGAAGTTTCTGAACACGTTTCAGGATAGCTCCAGGTAATGTGCATTTACACAATTCAGGTGGGTTGCAACTAAAGCAGGTGTCACCATGGCCTCACTCAGGCCCAGGGCTATCCCTAGCATTAGACAGACTGAGGGAATCGGCTCAGACAGCAGATGTGTTGGTACAGAGGAGGCAGGGGTGTCCTTCGTCTGGCCATTTCCCTTTCTTGGGAAGAAAGGGCCAAGTGTTCCAAGAAGCCTGTCCTGTATCACCTAAGGCGTTATGAACGATGCTGCTCTGTCACCACTGCCAAAACAAGATTTGTCTCGTTAGTTAGTTTAACTCTAACTAAGTGGAAGGAGGAAAGGCCAGGATAATTAATCATACAGCAAGGAGGAATGAACAGCCTCCTTCTGTGGGTGGATACTTCAAGACTTGCAGGAAAGTTTATTCCCATATATCCACTTGTAAAGTTGTTGCTTATTAGCAGATCTCTTATGGCACACTAGTACACACTGGCACACCACTGGGGAGTTACTGTCCCAGTGTTTGGGATCAACCTGACAATAACCACTTCCAGAAAACCACTGGGAGGAAAAGCAGCAGAATGAAACCACTTTGGAAATTCTAACACTTTTCTCTCAATTAAAAATAATAAAAAAGAACAGCATGATTTAAAAGGTTTATTATTTTTCACCCAATGCATGAACTCAAGTAATTAAAACTGATTTATTTAACAGATATAAATATACCACAAACTTTACAGGGGGATTTAAAATGCTCTTTTTGTATCTTTTTCTGCATGCTAATTAATTTCATGATCCAAAAAGCTGATTACAAAATGTTATATCTGAAAATAAATTGTTGACACTGTCTGTGTGGTGACAGTCTCCTCATAAATTTAATTTCAAAAGGACATTTATTGCATGCACTTAAAAAAAAGTAACACTGGGGAAAGGGCCATTAATAGAAGGCAATGTTTTTGTTGCTTAGATTCTGTAGAATTGGTGCAAAAATAAAATATTCTATTTTATGACCTGCACTCACTGACTAATTCTAACAACTAGAGTAAACATTTTATAGTATTATGAGAGAGAATCTGCTTAATGTTTAAGGCACCTATACATAGTTTTCATCATAGTGAACAGATATTTGCTTGATGTAACTTTTATACTATATAGGAAAAGTATTTGCATAGTATCTCCTTCTAAATTCTTTTCATTCATGTTGCATCTTTCATATCTTTTTCTCATTGTAATATAATGGGGCACCGGCATTGCGGCTGATTCTCTTCTGGTTACCAGTTTCTCATGCCAGAATCCCCCACCCCCAGTGCAATAAGAATTTTTAGATGTTTCCAGGGCAAACCAAAATGAGTAGAAATTCTTATTTCTGGAAAGAGGCAGGTCAATAGAGCTCCACCTATCTGCCTCCTTCTGAAATGAGAGTTTCTGATCAGTTACTACTTTGGAATTGTTTAAGTCTTTATTCTGAATTAACTTCAGTTGTTATTAGTGATACCACTCATAGCCACACCTGACTAGGTCCATAGTAATCACCCATGAGACTAATCCAGGATGCATTGCCTTCACTCAAAGCTGACTCTGAACCAGACTGACTACTGATTCTGGGAGGTCCAGCTCATTTGAGCTTAACAGACTTCCTGCCTGCTTCCAGCCAATGATAAGAAGACCAAGTCTCAGGGGTTTTCATGGATTTCTTGTAAGGCCAAGTCAATTTGTGTAAATGTATGGAATTTGCAAAAAAAATTACAATTTATTTGTACAATGATTTTTGAAAATTTCCTTAATGCTTAAAAATAATGCATGGCAAATCTTCGAGCTGACAGTCTGTGACCTACTTCAACTATACAACAATGAGTTGGCATTAGTGCAGGCCTAACAAACTGGAATCTGGGGCTTGACTTGGAAAAATCTATTGGATATTCATCCCCACTGGATTCCTCACACAGCTCCAATAACACATTCATTTGCAAAATAGGTAGGCATTTGTCCCTTTGTTGGTCATGTCTGTGCCAATGAATACCTAATCCCCTTCCAGACGTACAGGAGTCACAGATGAGTTGAGATCACCACAAGTACTACATAGATATTGGAAATGGAAACAACAAAAGTTGACCAAGTCTATGTATATGAGTACAAAAGTATTCATGGTCAAGAAAAATAGCCATTACCCTTGGCTTATATAATAGATGTGACATCCACCACTTTGTATTATGTATGACGTAGTCTCTCTGCATGAAGTCTGAAATTCCATGTACTTTGAATATCAGATTCCTTCACTATGCTTTCTTAGTTTTGTTCAGTCTTTTCCCTTTCCTTTTTTAGTATTCACTCTTATATAAATTAAGCTACTTTTCTATGTGCATTAAGCAGCTTTGGGGATGCATTTTCTTTATTATCTCCAGACTAACAACATCTAGGAATTCTCTGTAAGCAATCAATATTTTCTCAGCTTCCTGGTAATCACTTCAAAAATTAAGAACACATGAAATTTTCACGATGAGCTACATTTTGTATTCAGTGAATGAGTTCCAGCAATGTATCTTTATTTTCCAACTCTTTCACTGGTATGAATCCTATTAATTTCTGTGGAACCTCTCTTGATAGTCAGTTTGAAAGTGTTATTCAGGCAAGTTCATGAATAACTTCACCCAAACTGAACTGTAGCTCCTAGATATAACAGCTACCCAATATCAAAACAATACTATCAAACATAGTCTTATCCTTCACTCTAAGCTCATTATTACAAACTGTTTATCAGGCTTCATGCCTTTGAAACCTCAAAAGACGAAATAACTAAAACAAGGACACAGAAGGTTGGAAATCTTCAAAAATGTATCTTGTGCAGTACAGCAGCAATAATAGTTCTTGGACCTTTTTGTCCCCAAAATACAGGGCTTTGACATCAAACAACTGAACCAGCAAATGATCTAGTTTGTTTCCTTTGTTTCAAGTACTTCATGCCTTTCACTGATAAGAGACATCTTGAAACTACAACAAGTATCAATTGCAAGCAATTCATAGTTTAGAAAAGCCGGTAAGAACATATGAAGAGAAGTGCTGGATCAAACCAGAGGTTTACCTAGCCCAAAATGTTGTTCACACAGTGGCTAACCAGATTCCCACTGGAAGGCCACAACTGCACCTCCCATTTGTGTTCCCCAACAACTTGTGCTCCCCAACAAGTGTTATAAATAGGCATATTACATCTGATATTGAAGGTAAAATATAGCAGTCATGACTAGTACCCTGTAATAGCCTTATCTTCCCTTAATGTGTTTAATTGCCTTTTAAAGCTATCCAAAGTGGTAGCCATCAATATATCTTGGGATAGCAAATGCCATAGTTCAATTATATGCTTTGTGAATTATCACTTACTACCTAGTTTTATAATCAAGTTTCTCACCTGCATAACCATACATATGGGAGATTACTTCAAGCTACATAGAACCCTGAGACTTTTCTGCAAACCACAAGATCTTCTAATAATTCTGGGATGCCAGCATTTTTTTAAAGTAAGCTATTAGACTTCATAAACTTAATGCTGAAAGCAAGATGCCAACAGGTTCTAAAGCAACTGTGGATGGGCAAACAGGATACATTCATCAGATTTTAGGCATCCTATTATTTCCTAAGATAATCTTAGATATATTTTTAGAGGTTGATTAAAGAATATTCACATTTCAAAGATCAACTAAGTGCACTGCTAGCTGAATATGGTTCTGTAGCATGAAAAGGATCATTGTCATGTCTAAGGTTGAAGGACCAGAATACAGCAAAGAAACAAAGCAACCATGCAACACCCTTTGGTGTTATTGAATATTGTTGTGATGGCCTCAGATAAAGACTTCTGATGTTCCTCTGTTTTTTACACAGTTATGGAGCCACCAGAAAGTTAACAATGACACCTACAAATACCGACCAAGAAGAACATAGCTATAAGATCTCATCAAAGGCAACTCATCATAACTCATGTTTGGTCAACAGTTATTTCTTTGAGCAACCAGTGCTGTTCAAAGAGTTAGTACACCTAAGTTATCAACCCCATCCAAATTTAATCATCTGAGTTCCCAAATTATTCAGAATTCCTTTAAAATGTCTCTCTTGCTCACACATTTTACTTTATAAACCACTTTTTTATGACTTGCAGAGAGTTTCACATTTAAAATTCCAGTAGATTGTACAAAAAGGAGCCAGCATGCATTTAGGAATCAGAATCATGGCTGATTATTTCCCAAAACCACTGAGCTCCTGCTTTGTCTCACATTGGTTTACTCAGCATGTGCAATAAAAGCAGCCTAATTGCAGGTGCTAAGCAATAGACAACTGAGGTTGGGGAGTGGGGGTGGGGAATCGTCCCATCTTTGATGAGTCTTTGGTTTATAATTCTTCTAAAAATCAATAATATTAACACAGGGGAAAGGCCTATTCTATTGGAAAGACATAGTTATACAACAAATTGTGGGAATCAACACTTTAATATCTAAACTCTCTGGAACCAATTACTATACGGTATTTTCCCAATCCTGTTTGATTAGGTGACCTACCACTTGTCCACAAGCTATTTTCTTCCAAAGATGCAGGGCATTTGTGTAATCAATGTCTTTTTGTTTGGAGCTGGCTATGTTTTTCTCACTCTCACACTGTCTATCCTATTTGTAAAAAGAAGTCGACTCATATTATATTGTTTTATACTATCTTTATTTATTTATTCATTATTGTGAGCCACCCCGAGGCTTTGGCGAATGGGGTAGCATAGAAGCCTTCTAAATAAATAAATAAATAAATAAATACCTAGTCTCCATGTCAATATCAAGCTGTTTGCATACATGTTAACTGTTCATGAAACCTAATCTTTTAAAGAAAATACTTCAACTACCAGCTGAATCTATTTGTGACCAGCACAAATAGGAGTATTGCAAATCTACCAAGAAGACTTTTTCCTAGTCTATTTTACTATAAAGGGTTGAATAAAATCTTCTGTAGTGTGAATAGAAATATCACAGAATACTTCCTTCTTTGGATAAGACCAGTTCACAGTTCCCACTATTTATTTAAAATGGTTTGGGAAATTCATCTCTCACCACAAACTGTATTTTGCTGAACCACATATATGAACCCCAGAGGAATACCATCTGCTTCTCCCCAATACCTGTTTTTGGGGGACAATTTTCCCAGGCCTTATACATGGAAGGAGTCACAAGTCTGAAAATTAGTGCTCCTGAGATAGAGATGACCTCAAATGAACCTCAAATAAACATTTCGCCCTCAACCTTTTAGAGCTACTCAGAGCACTTCTCAAGTGAGTTTGCCAGCAGCAACACTGTAATCTCATCAGTATCAGATTATGACTTTCCTCTGGTCCCAGGTGTTTGACAGCATATAATGGGACTTCTTAATTTAATATCATTTTTAACCAGGACTTAGCATTTTGCTGCTGGTTTAATGTTTAAAATTGTTTTAAAAATGAGTATGCTTTAATCCCAGTTGTAAGATAAATTTGTGTAAGCTACATCCCCAGGTGCAAGCCATAGGATTTTTCGAGCCCCAGCTTTGAGGTCGTGTGGCCAGAGTTGAGACCGAAGGTCAGCCCCCCTTGTCCCCTCACAGCCTGCACTGCCTTCCTTTCCAAGGACACAACTACACCAAGGTTCTCGCTTACATGTATCTGCCTTGAAGTACGTTGGACCACACCCTTAATTTGTTAGATAAAATGAATTAATGAAATCTTATTAAACAGCTATATTTGTAGTAAACAGCTATATAATACATTGCCATGATTGATTGATTGATTGATTGATTGATTTTAATTAATGTATTTTAATGTTATTAGCTGCTTGAGTGCCCAGTCAGACTATTTAGGGACATATGTGTGAGCAGAGCCGGCTGGTGCCGGAGTTCAGACTAGATGGCCCGAGAGACCCCTTCTGACTCGCTCTGTTTCTATGTTTCTATATAAATTCAGAAAATAAATAAATAGATAAATAAATATTTGGAACATCCAGTTAGATTTTTTTAATGTCACAGTTAGGTTGCTTTTAATGTGAGTTCAAATAATGTGATAGTCAATACAGTGCAAATTGTACAACCATATCATGTTGAATGCAAACCAAAATTCAGTTAATGCAAGGCTAGTACATGTGTAGTTGAACTTTCCAGGGCCCCGTTAGGGTTTTAGAGGCTGTTACGTCAGTCTGCACTTGTTCACCTTCACAAGTGCATGTGCTGCTGTCTGCCGTAATATATATTAGATTTCAGGATTTGTTTAAAGAAGTGTCCATAGCAAAATGACAAAAGATTCTTTCAGATAAAAGCACCATGAGTGCAAAAAAGAAGAGCAAAATTAGAGCAATAATGTGATGTAATTGAATGACATGAACAGAAAAGGAAAAGTTGCAACAAAATGTTTGTGGCTTGCAAACATCTACAAGGAATAAAAGTGTTACAATGATAGAAACAGAGTGGTTTTTTTTATTAATAAAACTTATTTTTTAAATGTTTCATTGCCTATTTCCATCAAGCTGGAACCAATTACCATATTTTACATAGAACTTCAAGTAGTGCTCATTCAAATAATGCAACCACTTCATGGGATTAATTATCCGCAGTAATCAAGACCTAGCCGTACATATTTTATTTAACCAGCTGAACTGTGAACAATCAACAGCGACAGTCAGTTGCAACTAAGCCCCCTTGAAATCCATGAATCCATGTGTGTGCAATGTCCGTAGGTAAGCATGCAAAGGATTGCATTAGGCATATGTTGAAAGAAGAGGGGACATTGAAAGAGCAGTGGGAGTGCCTTGAACACACATTAGATGCAGACTTTTGTTTGCAGGGCTGCTAGTATTCACTATTTCCACCACTCTGGGAATATATATCCACCTTCTTCACCCTAACCCAAATCTCATTGATTTCAGTGGGATGTATGCATAACTAGAGTGAGCAGTGAGTGTCAGGAAAAGCAGCCTTATAACAAATCTACCCAGCATAATGTTGTCTGAGGCAAAAGTGTTGAACTTCTTTCAATCCAAGGGCCAAATTCTGTTTCAGAAAAGTACTCTGGGGTCATGTTCCAAAAGTGGACAGAGTCAAAGACAAAAGCGTTTAGGCTGAAGGGCCGAAAATGCAGCATATTTTAGTTTAAAGCTCTTACTGCCAGAAACTTAGCATAAGAAAGCTTTTAAGAAGGGGGTATATCACAAAACCCAGGAAATCACCTATCAGTCAGTGGCAAAAAGAAAGGCTGTGGTCCTGGGAAGGGGGTGTGGCCATCCAGAAAGCTCCAGATGACTGGAATGGTTCCCAGGTTTGGTATTCTCCACCCAGCGTTCTAGGCACAGGCCTTCCCAATTTTACCTGGAGACACCAAGAACTGAACCCAGAACCTCCTGCTTGTAAAACATCATTTTTCAGTGAGCAAGAGCAAGGTCCCCTCTCTCTCATGTATTGCCTCGACTCTGAAACATCTCAGAGGTTTGCTGTTCTATCCACAAGCAGAAGGTGAGTATTGTGATTTCCACATTCCTTCTGGCTTAAATCAGTGAATTCCCCTGCTGCCTACTCTAATCCATGCTTTGGGCAGCTTTCTGAGCCCACCTGAGTCAAGTCAGCTTTGCTTTTCCATCACCAAATTTGAGGTACTGTTCTTGGCTTGATTATACTTTCTTGCTGGCTATTACTAAGAGAAATGTGAGTTACTATCAAAAGATGGGAAAGACAGCATGTGTTTGTAGACAATTAGTGTCTTCCACACTAAATGTACATTCACGGAACGCTGCCGTCCACATTTCAAATGTTATTAACCCATCAACATAGCATATATCATACTAATAACTACACGCATGGAATGTTATTTAAAAAGTGGGAAGCAAGTGGCTAGACCTGGGTCAATCACACTAACAGTTAAAATGAAGAGCTTTTCAACATCTTGCACGATAATTGCATTCCCATATCATTTTGCTCTCAGCCTATCCGAACATCATTTATTTTATAATGGGCCAAGATTGATATTAAATCAAATGTTTTCAAGCAGAACTATGATGAACATGCTTTCAAAAGAAAGAAAGAAAAGTGGTAACCAATCTAGTTCCTGGAGTTTAACACTCTCTGGTCAGGAGGTCACATATGCTTAGGTTGCTTATTTATGTCCCCATTAAAGACTCAAATTTGTGGGAAGCTAGATTGAAGCAATATGACTCACACTGCCAAATAAAGAATGCATTGTTGTTGCACATACATTTTTTGTTTCTGGATAGTTAATGTTAACAATGTAGGAGCTGCAGGTGATTGTAACAGTCTCCCCATGCCTTCAGGAAAAGCGAGTAAAATCAACAACACAGTGCTGCATCAGAAGAACTGCATTTTCCTTCCTGGTATTTGTCTGAAATATGCTTCATTAAACATTGGGAAAAGTGGATATTTTATGAATGAAAGGATGTGAATATTCTAGTTTATATGTTTTACTGCTTGGTGCTTAATTATGCACTGGCATTTCCAGTACTCTGACAGTGATCAAATTGCAAACATGAATGGAGTAAAAGAAGCTGAATTTTAGTGCACAGAGAAAAGATCTGAAAGAATTTAGCTACATGTCTAAAGACTATGGGATTTTTCATGTATTTATTTATTTAGGCCACCTTTCAGCACAAAAGTCTTCCCTCAGTGGCTTACAACAATAAAATCCCATATAGTCCAAATCCAAACAGTGATGAACAGGGAAGAAAACTGTAAAATCAATGAACACCAGCAATAAAACATCTGTCCTAGACAGTGCTAAAATCTACCATACAATTCCATCTATAAACCAGAATGGTGCAAAAAGGAAATCAAGAAAAGTTAAAGATGGCAATTAAATATGAAGCAATGGTAATCCATTCCAGAAGCACAGGATCACTGCGGAAATGACCAGCTCTCATGTATTTCCCCACTTGACTGCCCTCTAAATTGGGCAAGCGAAAAAGGTCTCAGCTGCTAATCTTTAAGTGATATGAATGCAGGCAATCATTCAAGTCATTTGGTTCCAAACTGTTTAAGACTTTAAACCAGGACTCAGATAGGCAGTGGTAGCCAGTATAGTTTATGCATGATAGGCCTTCTATGATCTGGCTGCTACCACCAACACTTGGATGGCCGCATTCTGCACATTCTAGTCCATGCGGTCAGTCACTGAAAAACAATATCCCAGGTCAGGATGATATCGCACATAATGCAATTTAGATGTCATCCACATGGACCCTATTCACCTCTACCATTTCACAGATGAAAATGCAGACACCCGTGTGCGTGATTCGGTAAAGCTCAGAAAAGCAATTAGCAACCCATCAGCGTGATCCAGTGGACCATAGTGCACCAATAAAATCCACACTCAGTTGTGCTGTAGGTAAAAAGTGGGGATGGAGAATCAATCCAGGTTTATATGAGAAGCATGCCTTTTTCTATTATATTTATGCAAGAAACGAGTGGTATCTCCTGGAGTTGGATACCTGAGGGTAATTAACCCATCCACATAGCAGGACTTTGGGTAGCCCCAAGCAGGCAACTTTCTTCAGGAAAGTCTAAAGACCTTTTACCCACCTTGGCCTCCTTCTCTAGCTAGCAATTCATCACTGGCTATCAGTTAGTTCTTGGAATATAGGAAGCTGGTTCATATAAAGTCAGTCCTTGGTCCATCTAGCCCAGAATTGTCAACAATGACTGGTAATGGTTCACCAAGGCTTCAGATGAGTCTTCCTTCAGTCCTAGCTGGGATCAAAGCTGGGATGTTCAGCGCACAATGCAGGTGTTCTACTTGTGAATCTCAGCTCCTTCCCATAACTACGGCTCCTCTCCCTAGTGTGTTGTCTGCACCACTCTTCCACTGGAGAGTGCCTATACTTATATTTTATTTATTAAAACATTTCTATGCCGCCCCATTCGCCAAAGCCTCGGGGCGGCTCACAACATGAAGTTAAAATACAAAAAATAATAATATAAAATAAGTAGCAATATAAAATAAGAACAATATAAAATAAGTTGCCCTGGCCAATATAAAATAAGTCACCCTGGCCACTTCAGTTATATCCATAGCTGAAGAGGCTCCTAAGCACCCAGCTTGGCATAGCCTCCCCTCCACTTTACTTTTTGGTTTGTTAAATTGTTATTATAAGCTGTTACAGGGGTTAACCTTCTCCAGGTAGCTCACAAAATATTACAATTCATTCATAGCATAATTATACTTAGCGCTGTAGGTTCAGCAATTATGACTTGCACTGCAGATCAAGTTAAGGTTTCAAATCCTATGTATTTGAAGTCACAAACTAATGAACATGTTATAGTGGCTGCCAAACCATATACCATGGTTCTGCATTCTGGGTTATACAAGTTGGTGGGGGACATAATATTGTGAAATTTTGCTCTACTTCCTTGATGGAATTTGGAATATGAAATTTGAGGGCATATTCACTTTTCCATAAGTTATGGACTTGAAAAAATGGTGTCATCAGATTCCTCTGCCATTTTGATTCATTGTGACATTTATTGTGGGTAAACTTGTAATTTGTGATTATCTTACCTGCCAAAGATCAGCATTAACAAGAGTACCATATGAAAGGCTTTGTACTTGTAGTTTGACTGGCTGAGAGTAATTGTTCCATCCTTTCAAAATGGACAACTCTCACCTTTTCTTTCTCCTCTCTTAATTGCTTACTATGCCCTATGTGAAGCTGAACACACACATACTTACTTTACCTGTTGCTAATATGACCTAAGACTGATATGACATGGGCTTGACTTTAGTCAATGAAGACAGAGTGATAGGACTCTAGGAGTTTAAAGTCACTAAGTCTAAATTGTTGCAACTTTTCCTCAGATAAACAGATGCTACCACATGTTTTATTATCTATGAATGAAAGACTGTGCAATTCAAAAAGCTGATTTGTGAAAATTTTTATTATTATGGGATACATACATCTATAAGAGTTGGCTAATACTGTCATCCTTTGAGATAAGTCCTTTGATGAGTAATTAATTTCTGTCTGTACTATCTGAAATCTTTGTGTGTACTTAAGCATATCAGTGTGTGAATATGTTCATTAGACAGAAAGCCACAGAGACTGTACAACAGAAAATCAGAGAATGCTTGACTAATAGAACAAACCATTTAACTCTCACACACTAAACATATAAGTAATAGGTCTTTGTTGAATGTTCTACTTATGTTTTTGATGAATACTCTGAGAGCTTATTTTTAAAATGAAGTAAAGCATCATGCTTCATTCCTTTGAAAGCAGGACTTTTATGAACTTGCTCCAAAGGATAAAGGATGATGAATAATGACTATACATTGAAAGTCAACACACACAAAACTGTGATCTTTGTTTGGTCCCAGGAGCCTATGATTTCTTCTTTCTTCACATCAAGCCAGATGGTGACCTTCAGAAAGGGCAAAATGTACAGGCAAGATACTTTGCTATCAGTGAGAGTAAGGTGACCAGTGAGATTGTTCTTCAGATGCAGAAAAAATAGCCTGTAACAGTCAAAGTTTTTCCTAAGTGATTCTGTTTCCACATAAGGCCACTTCAGTTGACATTTCTGGATTCAAAAGTTGGTTTCTGGCATAGAATTGGAACATTTGACATTACATGTGTGTGTATATGAGAGAACGAGAAAGAGAGAGAATTTTTGTGTGTGTTCTGTATTTCTTGTGCTGATAAATTGCTCAGAGCACCCTAAGGGCAAAAGAGCAGAGTATAGATACCTACTTATTTTGATCATCCTTCCTGTCAATCCACCATAACTTTACATTTTCTTTGTTGTTATTCAATTTACATAATAATGATTTCAAAGTGTAACAAGAAAATGACCTTTCCCTCATTCAGAAGGGCAACCCAGCCCCAAGGAAAGGCTTAGGGTGGGAGCTCAGGGTTCTGCCAGATGTGGGAGACAGTGGGAAACTTCTACCCACCTTCTTTTGTTGGTATGTCTCTGGATCTAAGCCATTAAGGCTGAGTGAGCTTCCAGGTGGGGAACTTTACTGTGATAGCCAAAGATGTCAAGCATAGAGAAATTTCCCACTCCAATGCAGTCTTTGTACACTAGATCTCGGTCTCATCATAAGGACAATGCACACATTTTCTCCTTAGATATTACGCTGCATGAAAAACAGGCATGCAGAACATTTCACAAGCCTCTTTTCTCTCTCTCCCTCTCTCCCTCTGTGTGTGTGTGTGTGTGTGTGTGTGTGTGTGTGTTTGCCATGCATTCTTCTTACTACTACTACTGCTGCTAATACTACTAATTATTAATAATATTTCTGTTATACTGAACTGTAAAGTTTGGAAGAGGGTCACCAAAAAAGCTGATTACAATTGTGAGAGGATTCTCTGATGCTAAATTGTCAATGTACTATTAAAAATGAATAGCAAGACACAGAAACATGAAAGGGATGCAAAAAGAAAAACCAAAAGAAAAAGAAACATAAAAATCCAGGCTAACTGCAAGGATTTCAATGAGCTTGTCAGATTTTCAACATCTTTTTATGGTTCAAAAGCTATTAAGCTCTCTTTCCACATTCTTCTTCTTTATCTAACACTAGCCTTAACTACAGGGGACAATAGCCGCATAATACACTGTTCTAAAAGAATTCTGAATAAGGAAGGGAAGTCCCAAACAAAGAAGCCAGCATTCCAAATTGACAAGGATTTCCACTTTGAACTGAATGCTCAACACCACTTTCTCTCATTTGAGGGAGAAAGACCCAAATGAGGACACACAAACACTTTTCTCCTTATGAAACCTTCTGAACACTTCATCAAGAGCTTCATCATATTATAACATTGATGATTGTGATGATGATGATCAGCAGCTGAATCCAAATGAATTTCACAAGACACAGGTCTTGAAATTACAAACATTTCAAATTGACTTCAGTGAGACATAACTGCATTTTTGCCTGGTGCTCCTAACCAGATAGTCATTGCAGAAAGTCAGTCGGAGCATACAGAGACATTTGCAAGTTTTTGGTCTGTTCAGAACTTTATTGTTTACAGCTTAGAGTTTGGCATGGGATGTAGAAGGAACCTCTAACTGGGCAGCCTGCCTGCTGTCCAGTCTGCACCCCAGACTGTATACCGGGTGACCACAGTCCCCTCTGAATAGACTGCATAGAGAACTGCATCCAGCCTGCTTCCAGCCTCCACCCACTGTACCACTGATTGGGCCAAGGAAAGCACGCTGGCAGGAAACTGAATAAGCACCACCAGAACTGCCTCTCCTTCCCCACCGTGGCCGCACATGCTTCGGTGCAAACTACTCGTAGATTTCCTAGGACAGCCAGGAACTCAAGCCTAAATTAATCTGAAGGTGACTGGCCACATTAACAGAAGGGAAATGGATAACTAGGCCCACTAGAAAAGAAGTGTGATGGTTATAGATACAGTTCAAAAGAAGTGAGAGGATATCCTACCCCATCCCACCTCAATTGAAATACTGACAGCCTTCAAAACATGAAACATAGAACATAGAAACATAGAAAACAGAGCGAGTCAGAAGGGGCCTCCCAGGCCATCTAGTCTGACCTCTGGCACCAGCCAGCTCCGCTCACGACACGCCCACCATGTGGACGTCCAGTCTATCCTTGAACACCCGCACCGATGGGGCCTCAACCACCTCCTGGGGAAGCCCATTCCACACCCTCGGGGTCCTGATTGTCAGGAAGTGCTTCCTGGCATCCAAATGGAACCTTGGCTCCCTGAGCTTTGCTCCGTTGGAGCGCGTCCTGCCTTCCTCTGCAGGGTAGAACAGGTCTCTACCCACCTCCAACATATCCCGTGTGAGTCTCCTCTTCCCCAGGCTGAAGAGACCCAGTTCCCTCAGTCTCGCCTCATATGGCATCTCCTACAAACTGGCCACCAACCTTGTGGCCCTACGCTGCACTGACTCTGGCTATATTCTTTCTGTAATGAGGGGCCTAAAACTGAGCACAATACTCCAGTTGTGAGCGCACCAGAGTCATATAGAGTGGTAGTAATACCTCTCTTGATCTAGAAGCCACACTTCTGGCTATGCAACCAAGGGTGGTGTTCGCCCTCTTGCCCACCGCATCACACTGCTGACTCATGTTTAGCCTGCAGTCAACCAGTACCCCGAGGTCCCTTTCACAAGTGCTGCTCTCCAGCCACTTGTCACCTAACCTGTACTTATGACAGCTATTCCTATGCCCCAAGTGCAAGACCTTGCACTTATCCACATTGAACGCCATCCTGTTGTCTCCTGCCCACTTCCATAGGCTGTCCAGATCCTTTGGATCTGGAGTACCTGCTCCTCAGATGTGGCCACTGCTCCAGTTTTAGTGTCATCTGCAAACTCTTCACCCCTTCTTCCATGTCATTAATGAAAAGATTAAACAGGATCGACCCCAGGACAGAGCCCTGGGAGACCCCGCTTGTCACTGGCCGCCATCCCGATGATTCCCCGTTAATGGTTACCTTCTGCTTTCGGTCAGTCAACCATGCCCTAATCCACCGGACAGTGCTTTGGTGTATCCCAAAACTCCTCAGTTTCTCCACCAGGATATCATGGGGCACTTTGTCACCAGGATATCATGGGGCACATGACTAGGAGACTAAGTTTGCTGCACCATGTGCTGGCTTCTTCCTGCTGCCTCTTCCTTCTCTCATGCACTTCTTTCTCCCCTCCTTTCCTTTTCAGAACCAAAGAAGCTGAAGTATGAAGGGTGCTTTGATATTAATGTGAATGAAAGCACTGTTTGTTCATGATAGAAGAAGGAAGCATAGGAAGAATAGGTTCCTTGCTTCAGAGATTCAGCTCTAATTCATGGCAAATGCTGGAACACTGGCAACGCAATGTAGGGATGAGCTAACATGTACATCCCCATTCTTTCCCCTCTGCAGTGGGAGACCAATGAGACCCAAACGCCCAAATAGAACCCTTGTGTAGCTCACAAGGGTTTGCAGACCTAAATCTGATTGTCGCTTAAAGACAACTACACTGACTTTGGTGTGGGCATAATAATGCTGTCTTATTGTTTGGTGTGCTTCAAAAATGGGACAAAGAAGAGTATACACTCATGAGATAGATGTAAGCATTAGGAGAGAACAGCTCTGCAGGGAACATTATCTGTGCACTGCACTTAAATTCTAATGTTGCTGCCTGTTTTATCCTTCTTGCCAACTGCCTAATATTATGATGGGTGATATAAATATACGTGTAATACAAATACAAAAGTAAAAATAAGCTGAATCAAAGGACTACTTAAATGTAAACCTATGATTGACTGAGATACTATTGTGAAATGAGTTGTCAATAGCACCATCCTAACAATGTTAATAGTTCATAATAATGGCCAGTCACTCGACATATTTTAAGCCACTCTGAGTTCACTATTCTAAATTCATTTCATTTTTGCATCTACAGTTAGACAAAATTTCAGAGAGGCATCTGGGAGCAACCTCCACAAACTATAACCTTTGAAATGCAAATGGAACTAGTACCTTAATTTAATCATCAAGCAACACGTATAATTATGTTTTCTCATCTCCAAAGATGAATCTCTGGAATGTACCTTGCTACTTATTTTCACATGTTTTATCTAATGTATTCTCACAGGATAGTGAATAATGGGCAACACACACATTGAACTGAATCCCCAAGCATGATGGAGGGCCTTAACACAGAAGCATTTGGGTCTGCTTCTGAGTCAGAGAGGGATGACTTAGTCTCCCATGTGCTAGTGAAAACTTCAAGACCTGGGCAGGTGGTGCAACCTGATTCTCTAACTGATTCCACACAACATGGCCTAACTGCAAGATAAGGATTCATGTCACACTCAGAATTCAAGGTCTGAGTTGGTAGGAATGGGATAACAA
Source organism: Varanus komodoensis (assembly GCF_004798865.1). NCBI lineage: Eukaryota > Metazoa > Chordata > Lepidosauria > Squamata > Varanidae > Varanus > Varanus komodoensis. The sequence goes on from NW_025335641.1 coordinate 3,315,411, forward strand.
GAGATCTGGGGAGGACAGAAGGTGGGATGTATCACCCACTGAGCTGTCAATTCAAGAGGGAGGAGCAGTGTCACACCCTGGGCAAATCTCTGCATTTATGGGCTAAAGATTCAGATTGGGAGCAGTGGTCAGCAGAGTGTTAACTAGGTAGGCCCACCTTGGTGTTTAAAGTAGGCCCTAGCTGACAAGCCCTCACATTGATCAATGCCCTTAATGCTTGGATATCTAACGGATCTGAATTCTATTGTCCATTCGATGAACTTTTGTCTATGATAATTTGGTATTGATTTTATATATGTCAATCTCTTGCAGGGAATTACAATGCCTGGAAGTATTTTACTTTCATATTGCCTTCACAGAATTAAGTTGAGGGATCCCAGACAGTTGAAGAATCCATAAATTGTTTGGGATGTGGAGTTTAAGTGCGGCAAGCTATTTCAGCAGTCCCTAGAATGCATTACTATATAATCTGATCTATGGAAATGAACACCTGTACGCCAAAGGGCCTTTTGCTTGGAATTGCTTGAGGAGCCAGATATCCAAGCCCCAACACACTGATTGTTACAAAAAACAAGTAACTGATGGTTTTTCTTTTTAAAAGGCATACATTGGAGGATATATAAGCCAGCAATGAAAGGGGATCATTCTGGCCAGCTTCCTGCCTAACACAAGTATTTGATATTCCAAATGTTAACAAGCACACAATAAGCACAATTTGGATGAAGAATTAAGCAGTTAAAACCCACTGATCTTGTAGGCATGTTTAAATATGTTTCAAGAAGCAGCCATTTTCCTCGGAACCACATAAACACACACCTATTGAGACTTTTCTAACATGAGTTTTTTAAGTCTTCCTCAGTCAAGCAACCAGTGACCACCTTGGACTGCTAAATGAGCACTCGGTGAAGTGACACAGTCTGCAATGCCAAATTTAAAAGTTATCAAGTTTCATTGTTGATAAACAATGCAATTCCTTTTGGCCCTTCTATGGTCCTCTATCAAAAACATTATTAATGAGCATTCTCCCATTGCATGAGAACCTTCAGTAAGGTCAAGACTGGGCTACATTATTTATGTTTTATGGGAAGATGTATTTAATGTTTGTAAATCCATTTGGATAATAACATTGATTTTAATGGGCTGATAAATGCACATGTCTTTTAATGTCCATTACAATAACGATTGTCTGCAGTCTATTAAAAATTCAACATTTACTTGTTGATTAGGCCTATCCTTTGGTGGGGTTGCTACTTAACCAAAGTTTGCAAAAAGTTATTAAACTCATCACGAAGCATGAGTTTATTTTGACAAAGTATTTGCTGCCGAGTGCAGTAAGACAGTGATCCTTTTCTCTGAGACATGGATGAAATAGAATATAGGATGGACAGAAGATAAACCAAAATGCAATAGTTGATGCCTATCCAATTCTTTATGGACCACTTTGTGTTTTCTAGTTGCTCAGATTCCTGCACAGAGTGCTGAACGAGGTGGAGTTTGTTCCGATCCAGCAAGGCATTTGAACTACCTCTATCAATGACACCTTTATCTTTTTAAGCAAGTGTCCACGCTCACTGAACTCTTCTTAGTTATGCCTATACTGTGAAGACAGCCACTGCAAACTTGGTTTATAAATTCAACACATATTGGTAGACCACAGAGATTTTAATAAGAGAGAAAGAGAGGAGTTTTCAGAAAAGTGAAGCCAGGTCACTCCTGCTACAGCCTACAATAGTACATGGAATTGTTTTACCTGATTAAATACAAAGAAAGAGATCGGAGCTGTTTCCAAGCTAGAGACAATTAGGCAGTCTCTTTGCTTTTCATCTTCACTTGCCCGGGTAGATTATCAGCTCCGGTTGTGCGATAATAAGCATACTTTTTTTCCCTCAAAGTCATGGTAATAATCTTTTCATGACTTTTCTACTAAATCCCCATTTTATTGCCAAGACAGAGGGGCTGAAGGAATTCAAAATTTACCAGTACCCATAAATGACAGCAGGCATGAGACAACACTTTAATAATGTCAATGAAAGTCACCTGAAAAACTTGTGCAAGAGGCAAATGGCCTCTTGTTTTTGTGTGATGCCAACAATGAATGGGAAAAAGCAAGGATCTTCTCTAGTTGCTTTTTACTAATGGAATTTTTTATAAGCAGCTTGTTCATTGATACATTTTCTCTGTTTGTGTTTCTACCAGCTGAATTTTCTATAAACAATTTGTTCACTGACTATTTAAAAAGTAGTTAGGCAAAGATGAGGACTAAACAACAAATGATATTTTTAGGCAGTAAGACTGTAGACAACATAACCTTTCATAAGGGTATTTCTTGAGAAACTCAAATTTTGCCACCAGAGGATCAGCTCAGATACTTGAAATTGAGTGGTTGCTGGATACAGCTAGATCAAGGAAATAATAACTTACTATAATTACATTAATAATAATTATGGTGCAATAACTAATTGCGAGTAGTGCTAGTGGTCTTGCCCTAGCATAAACCAATGCTCAAGGAATTTAGCCCTAATAGAAGAAAGTGGTGATTTTTGACAAAAATTCTGCAGCAAATCACCACATATTCCTAGCAAAGAATAGCCACATTGTACAAGCATTGGGTATATACTAGCTCAACTAGAAATAGCATGGAATTGAACATTACCTGTAGGTGCAACTTCTAATTTGCAATTTGCACAAATGCAAAAACTAAATTATGTGCCACGTCACTGTTCTCCAGAATTGCTGTGCTTAAAGAGATAGTTCTTTCAGTATGGTTCTTAGACTGATGAAAAGAGCCACATGATTCATAATGCTTGCTTACATGACAACTTCTTTTCTAAACTATAAGAGAGGGCTTATTCTTCCATGAGAAAACTTTATCTGACCTTGTGAGTGCTGACTTAGATTGAACCTTGCTTACATGGATAATCAACAGTGAATATCCAGTCAAATATTCTATATCCTGCTGAAGCAAAGAAAATTGTTTCATCATCAGATTAACCTTGGCCATGACTCAGAAAGTTCTGGGAATACTCATGTTAGAAAAAATGTGGCTAATATCCATACTCCGAACAGGAAGAGGTAGAAGGATGTCAACAATTGTAAATCCAGCTGTGATTCAAAATTAGCAAAGTCGCTTGAAAGCATTTTCTGTCAGTATTTCACTATTCCCATCCATCAATAACATGCTTATAGCAAATGATATCGTGTAATTATCTGCCTTCACACACAAATGTCCCCAGTGCACAGACATACTTGTGCACATATGGTAATTTTAGCTTACATTTGTATTATATCACCCATAGGGGAAAATAGTGCAAACTAGAGATTGAAAACAGTAACTGTAACTTTTTACGCGCAACTATTCCATTTGTAAATTTAAAATCCTTTGTCATCTCTGACCAGTCTTAGTGAAATCAGCATTTGGAAATGAAGTCTTACTGGTATGGGCTGCAAATACTGGATGCAAATATTTGTACATTATAATGCAACAGATTGGTGCAGAAATAAGATGAAACTGATGTTTGAATGGACTCATGTGAAACTGTTATGAATCCATCCATCCCTGGATTCAGCTACACTTAACTCATATGCTATCCCAGCACAAAATATTAAAGAAACAACTCAGTGAATAGTCACTTCTGGATTCAGTCCACTGGCATCTGTTCTCCATTATATTACTGGCTCAACCTCTAATCCAGAGAACCTCTATGAAAAATCTGTATGCCTGATCTACTAACAAGGAAATGCTTCTTGACCCAGGCATCTGATCAACAACACAGGCTAAAAATGGAAAGCATGTAATTTGGGGGAAATAGTGGCAAACAACAGGAAGGGCAACTTACCCCTTTACTACAAAAATCAGCCATCATTTTTACTGCTCCCCTGGTTATTTCAATTAGTGTGCCTTCATTCTCCAGTGTGGGAACATGTATATCTCCATTCCTCTATATGTGTCCACTGAATATTTCAAAAATAAAAACAAAGCAGTGAAAGTGGCAAACAAGTGATTTTTTCTCTAGCTAGTGTATTGCATCTGTTAATTGCATCAACAGAAGCGGATAACATATGGTAGTGTGGGTATCCTAGGTTACGTGAAACAATAACCTGATAGGTTCCTAAAGCCACAAAAAACAAAATTAAGCAACATATTTGAATACTTGCCATCACTGATATCATATTTCACTTTAAGATTTCATTAAAGAGATCACATGAGTAAAATCTATAGAAAGTCTTCAAGCTCAGCATTGTGGCATGTAGGAATGGATAATAAAAGCACTTTATATTTGAGTGCAGGCATTTTGGGATGCATTTTAAGGATTCGTGGAGTACTTTTTTAAAATCAGACTAAAAATAAATGAAAACCACATCTTCCAATACTTCAGTTGAAATATCACATGCCAAGATTTTGCTTCTGTTTGCACCAGGGTTTTTCTCCACTATGTATGGCCTCTGACATAGAAAACAGTATAAAATGCTCGGCATCTAACTTCCTCAAATATAGACACATGGAAAAGCAATTTTAACTGTCACTCACTAATACAATGACTGAAATATTTCCTTCATCCCCAGAAACCTGGCCCTAGATTACTTGATGAGAGGAAAGAGGAATCAGGTTCCAGCCTATGCATGGTATAAAGGATTCATATCATAGCAATTCTGTATGTATCTGCTCAAACTGAGTTCATTGGGGCTTACAGGCAGGCATGTGAGGTGTAGGACTGCACCCTCCAGTTAAGAAGTCAGGATTTCGGGGCCTGACACTGGAAATCCTGGTGAAAACAAAGTGCTGGGGTTGGTGATTCCAGTACCCCAGTCTGTAGCTACTTACTCCACGTCGTTTTATGTAGCCTTTGTATATGTACAGTATACCCTCGTGAAGTCGCAGTTCAGCGTTTGCGGCCTCAGTCTTTCATGGAATTTTCCTTGGAACTGAACTAATATTGTTTGTGGAAACCCCCACAATTTTGCAAAAACTGCTGATTGGCTGCTGCCCTGTGACACATCTCTGGTGATCTCTGAGTGTTCTCCGTTCTGTTCTTCTTGAAGCCCTAAGAAGCCCAAACACCCTGCACCCTCTAAGGCTTCTGACAATGAACCTAAGCACCAGAAGAAGTTTAAAACACTCCAGGAGAAAGTTGAACTACTGGATTTGCTCCAGGAACGGAAAAGTTATGCCGCAGCAGCGCGCCATCATGGCATCGATGAAAGCACTGTACGCTACATAAAGAAGGAGGCAGAGACATATTTAGGGTTTAAACTATAAAAATAGGCATTTTTTACCACATTCAAAATTCGCAATTTTTCACAATTCACAGGTGCTCTAGGAACGCAACCTCTGCAAAATTTTGGGGGACTACTGTGTATGCATAGGTCCTGGCTACCTAAAGTACTGTCTGCTACCATATATACCTGCCCAACCAATGAGATCTGGGCAAGAGGTCTTTCCAAAGGAGAGGGAGAAGGATGGCAAAGGACTTTCTTGGTGGCTTCCCCCCACTTGTGGAATGTGCTCCCCAGAGAAATTTTCCTGGCACCGTTCGTTCCTTTCTGAAGCCAGGTGAAAACATTTCTCTTTTCTAGACATTTTGACTATAAATTTTAAGAATAAATTTTAACAACTAATTTAAATATCTGTAATAATCATCTTACGCTTGCCCCCCAGTGGATTTAGTAGTTTTATTGTAATGACCTATTTATTGTTGTTTTTATGATAATTGATTGTTTTTATGGATTTATTATTTTTATTATTATTATGGCTTTAATGATAATGTAATTTTAAGTGTAAGCTGCTCGGAGCCTCCACTTGGAGTAGTGGGTGACATACAAATATCAAAAATAAATAAATAAAATATATAGATAGCCAGGCCTCCTCTGGTTTTAGTGCTCTTTTGGTGTTCAATGCATCCATGTCCAATAAAGCATGCAAATTTTCATGCAAACGGGGGAGTGGGGAGTTGGAATTGCAATGCTATGTAGAAGTGAGCCAAAATGAGCTTAATAGTAAAAAAAAAATAGAGCTTCCATAGTCTTACATTAATTTACCTGTCCAAACATCACCACTTGATGTTTTTATTCTTGGGAAATAGACAATATCAACATCCATTCAACAGTGTATATGCAACTGATTCCGAGTCATTATAGTCAGATCTAGGTATGTATGTCAGTGTATTAATGAAACTAATTAATGAAAATCAGGCATGTAACAAGGGAAAGAAACTGTGTACATAATAAGTGTTATGAAAAATTAAACAAATTGAGGGGGCACCAAAGGAATTTCCCACCTGAGCTCCCATTTGGTCCCAACCTGGCTAGCCTCAAGGGTATCTCTCCCTGCATTCCCTCTTTCTTCGGGACTTTTTCATCTTGTCTCCCTTCAGTCTCCATGTCAAACAATAGCACAATGTCTCTTCATTCTTGTTTGAAAGTCAAAGTGTTTTCCATCTTATTCACAGGAATAAAATATTTCACAGAATTCTATTGCTGAGCCCCTGACCTTGGACTGCTATGTTATTTGTAAATGTTCATTGACTTCACATTAGCTCAGATCATTGGCAGGAAGCATGTTTCATCCTGAGGCTGGCAGGAAGACATCAGAAGAGCTTTAGTCTTTTGAATATGAAGGATGGCCCTATAGAATGGCAGCAAACTTCAATATGGAAAAAATGCCAGCCAGGGATGGGAATTAGTGGAGAAATAGCCTTGGAAATGCTTGAATATTTCAGTTCATGTTTCCAAGTGTCAATGTTTTGGAGTTCCAGTGGGTGGAGATTCAGTCCATCTCAATGTTGGGGACACTTCAGCATTCTTTTCATTTCAAAACAGTTAGTGAAGTGAGGGGAAAACATTTATTTATCTATTTGAAGCAGGACAGGACAGCACAGTACACAAGACATAACAGTATACAAGGCAAGATCCTACACAGGATGCTTTAGTGCAGAGCTGCAGAATCTCTTTCAGTGTGAGGCCTTAATTCCATCTTGAGCAGCTCTAGGAGGCCACAGCCTAGTGGTGGGTAGGCAAAAGTGGCAGGAATGAAATACTCCCAATATGCCCAGTTTTAACTGAAAGTTCTTATTGCCAGCAAGTAAGCCTGTGTGTGGCTTGATGGATAAAGCATTGAACTGGGAAACAGCGAATCTGGGTTTGAGTCCCCACATGGCCATGATGAGCCAGTCATTCACTTTTGCAACAATAACACAGAGCTATTGTTGTGAGGATTAAATGGATTGGAAGAAGGATATAGAAGCTGCCTTGGGTACCTTGGGTGGGGGGAGGCAGGTTCTAACTGCAATATCATCATCATCATCTTTGAGATTGGGAAAAAGCTGCACACAAGCTGGGAAACTAGCTGCAAACCAACAAATGATTGGTGGTTTTAAGAAAGGTGGTGGATCCAAGAGAAGGAATCGTGGTCATTTAGGGAACCCTATAGGGCTAGAAAACTGATGCATGGAGAATTTTGTGAATATTCTGCACCAACAGAAACTCATACAAGTGGGTTCCAGATCAAATCAAGCCAGAACTTTCCCTAGAGACAAATATGACAAAACTGAGGTTGTCATACTTCAGACATAACATGAGAAGGCAAGCCTCACTGGTGAAGACAATAATGCTAGGGAAAGTCAAAGGCAGAAGAAGAAAAGGAAGACCAAGTATGAGATGGACTGAATCATAAAAGAAACCACAGCCTTGAACTTAGAAATGCTGAGCAGAGCTGCCATGGACAGGATATTTTGAATGGCTTTCATTCATAGGGTGGCCATAAGTTGGGGATGACCTGACAGCTCCTAACAGCAAAATAACCTAGGGCTTAAGTATGACCCCAGCAGGGTCTGATTTGGCACCACGGTTGGAGATTCTGCAAGCCTACTTTAATGAGATGGGCTTTTGTACATTGTAGTGGGACAAAAAACACATTCTTGGTAAATATATCCATATATTGCATATAAATGTAACGTATCGCCTAGAAAGGTCTGCATCCTCACATATATAAACTGGGCTATGGCAGGAAGAGGTAATGCATAGTGATTCTTTCATTTCTAGATAATAGGTAACAGCATTTGGTTCAATTTCACATTCTCAGCATCTGGAACTCAAATGTATGTTACCTGCATATTCCATTTAGTTATCATGGCAGATAGTCACTGACAGGCTTACCTTTCATAAACAAGCTCAATCCTTAACCAAAAAAAAAGCCATGTATATTAGCAAGCTTCATCAGATATTGTAGTTCACAAACTGGGAGAATAAAGGGTGCTTTGCAGGGGTGGGGGGGGGGGATACTTTTGGTTTTTTGTCTGTCCTAGAGACCAACTATGTAAAGGGCATTATTAGAAACTAAAATTGTGGTCCCACCCCAATGCAAGTGCCAACTAGCACACTCACCTAATAAGCTCACCAGGATTCATGATGGCCCATCAGTGCAAAGGGCACCCCCAAGACTGGAACTGGGCATGTTGAACCTAATATCTCACAACTTTGTTTGGAAACCTTGTGTTCTAGCACAGCGGGGCAGAATCCTTACCCTCTGGGGCTAATCTAGCCTAGTGTGCCCTAATTCATCTCTTGGGGTTCCTCCAGGGAGGCAGGCCATAGGACCAAGTCCTGTCCCTACGAGGAAGACCCTCAAAGAGCAATGCCCTGCTGCTATCTCTCATCTGACATTAGAGGTGACAGTGGGGATTCCTCTGCTGCCATGTGCCATCAAGACATCAGCAGTGTGGCCATGGGGCAATCCAGCCCCACACCCCAAACAATTCTGCACGCGTATTCTAGGGTTTCCAGTGCAGCAAAAATGTGTCAAACCAACCCATTTCATCACTGTCAAAATGATGTGAGGCTGCGATCCTATGAAATATACATAAGAGTAAATCCCACTGAATATGGTGGGACTTTACCTGGGAGTATTGTGTTGTTAAAGGTATGCTTAAACTAGGTAGCTACATAATATTTGATTTAAAAAAAAAAATCCTTGATATTTTTACAGTACCTTTCCAACTACTCAATGTACTTCACATCTCCATAATGGCCTTATAAGGAAGGCAAGTAGAATTATCCCCATATTACATATTATGGGTTGTGACTGAGAGATTGTGACTTACTCAAGGTCACCCAGTGAGTTGGTGACTAAAGTGAGATATGAGCCAGCAATTTCCTAGCTCATTCCCTTAATTGCTGTGCAGCACCATCAATTCTTTGTGGCACAATTTTGCCAGCTTACCTGAATTCAGAGAGCAAACGGCAGTGTTCAAATGGATGCAATGAAAGCATGGCAAATTTAGAAACAGAAAACAAAATCCTGGATGCCCTTCAAACTGGGATTTTACTTTAGAGCTACAGACCCCATCCTGTTTATGGAATTTGGTGACCCAAAGAACATTTCAGGCTGTGTTCAAAATTGGATTGTCATGAAACGTAAAAGAAAAGGAGATAAGCTCTAAGCATTTGAGTAAAATATACATGCTAGATAGCTGCCTACAGTCACATAAATTATTTTTAGCAAGCACACTTCTGGCAAACAGTTCAAAAGGCACACAAGATATGAGGCTATGGTCACGAGGATGGTAGATCTAAGCTAGAGACACATGCTTGTTGTGGTTGAAAATGAATTGCTATTCAGGGGATGCTTTTAGTACCAACAAATATTCACTCCGTTCTTAGAGGGGTTCTTTAATCCTATCTGGGTTTACTTTCTGGCATAATCAAAAGTTATACTTCAGATTCAGCATGAATTAAAGGACACCCATGGTGATGCACTGATTTCCCCCCACCCATCAACAAAGAAATGATTCGACAAAATCAAAGGATGCAGGGTGGAGAAAAAACTGAAAGAATCAGACCACATTATTTCAACCAGAAGCAATCAGCTTTTGTCATTTATTTTTCTTTTCTGCTTAACTAGTAAAATTCCTTGTGATTCCTCCCCTTTGCTGAAGCAGCAGGAAACTAGTGTTCAGATAGGTGCCCAATATAGGCAGTTAGGACATTATCAGTGAAGACATACTATGGAATGGCAATACAACAGAGAGGGAGAGAGAGAGAACTTGCATGATCTTACCTTAAATGAAGTTTTCAAAGATGGTGCAGAGTTACATTTATGTCTCTTTAATGTTGAATTTCTGGTTCTTGCAAAGGACATAATTACTGGTAAGAATAAGTAGATGAGTTTTACACAAATGGCAAGATGAACTGGAGAGTGTCTTTTCAGCAAATCTCAGAATCGCAGAACCAGGAGAATGTCCCCATGGATCCACATGGAAGACACATGCTCAGTCTTCAGCAGTTTATTGGCAGAACACTCAAGGACTCCCCTCTGACAGGAAAAAAACCCCAGTGTTGTCAGGTAGCCAGTGTACCAAACTGGCTACGAGCTTCCAGAGCACAGACAGAGATTTTTATAAGTTGTGGGATGTTTATAAGTTGTATAACTGTGTTATACAAACACAGTTTCAAGGAAGTGATGAGATTTTGAATGGGTGAGGAGGTGAAGACAATGGGAGATAATACAGAAAAAATGGAAACATCATTATAGGCATCAGGGAAAACAGCATGACCCATCAAAGGCTTGAGTAGCAGATAACAAATAAAACAATCAGGAGTTACAGAAATCTAACAGGTTTAAAATGCTGTGATTTTTGCAATTAGATACAGAATTACTTAAGCATGAGCTGCTGTAAGACAATGCATGAGTTGGCTAGGTATTTTTACATTACAAAGGAAGCTCAGCTGTGGTTGGCAACATCATTTCAACATTGTTTTGGCTAGGAGTTTGCCTTAACTAAAAAGCGGGGGAATCATTAGCATACCACGGGGCTGTTTATCATTTTCTGAGGGAAGGAACTAGGAAGAAAAAACCCTGCAGATAAGGAGGGTGAGTGAGGGCACTGCTGCCATATTTTATATTAAAGTACATGCAAAAGCATACTTTTAATATGAGGATTTATTTAGTCTTTCCAAACAGTCACAATGTATTTAGTGATTTAGTGAAAAGAGTGATGTAATCTGTGAGAGGAAATGTGGTGCATACATGTTTTTGCATACATGTCCCACCAAGTTAAGCTGAAGGTTAAGCTGAAGTTGTTCTAAGACTTAACCTAACCTAAAAACCAAGAGTACTGAATATCAGAGTGCCAAATTGCAGAGTACACTAGGGCTCCAAAGGTACTTTCCTTTGGTAAAGTCAGCTACTGGATGGGATGGGGATGATCTGGATTGGAGAGGGGAGAAGGGATCTAACACTTTAAGCCAAAGGGCAATCCCTAATTAAGAAAGCCAAACAAGTACGAAAGAACTGAGTCATGGAAAAGAAAGCTAACCAGGGTGGAAGGAAGGAGCAGATGACTGGAAGCCAGCCAGCCAGCCACGAAACATTATTATTATTATTATTATTATTATTATTATTATTATTATTATTATTTTAGGAAGCAAAATAGAAAAACTGGATTTATTAACTATCCCAACAAATATTGTCCCAGTCACCAGCTTCTCTGGCAAAAATAGCCAGAGAAGAAATGTAGTGATCCATCTTTATTATTTAATTGTACCAGATGAAAACTTCTTAATCTTGCATAACAAAAAATGATAGCCTATCACCTCAGGGTAGATAAGAAGAAAAGAGAAGCAATGCTTTGAGCATGAAATTTTAAATGCAGAGCAAAACCATTTGGAGATCCATGGACTATAAGGGGAGAAATATGTGGCTTGTGTCAACATTTTTTTTTCTTTTAGACCTTGATTCTCACTCCGTCCTTTGCCAGAAACAAGGAGAAACAAGTGGCAGTTTCAAATTGTTCCTTTTTAATCCAACTATGTCTATGATATGCCTGTACGTCAGCCTAAGGCATTACTTTAACTCATACTACTATATCTTCTGACCCAGAAGGCAATGCATGAGTTTTGCTGTCCCAATTTCTCCAAACATGGCATCACTGCAAAATGTAGCATGTGTCAATTTTTCACTATAGGCAAGGCTACTTGAAAGGCTATTAATCTGTGAAGCATTTCAAGTTTCGTAAATATTTCTTGTTGATTTTATTCTGTTGTCTTTTCAAGGCCACTACCATTGTGACTAGTTTCGAAAACCATAATGTTCCGGGCAGTTGTTTTGTCTTGTTATTTTTGGGAAAATATGGGATTTTTTTCTCCCTTATTGCTCCACTAACTTCTTCAAACATTCATTTCTATTTCAAGAAGACAGAGACAATTGAAACCATGCAGAACCCATATTAACAAAGAGAAAGAAAGAGCGATTCTGGCACAATTCTAAGTACTAGAAAAAACAAGACCCAAAGAAATTCAACTGCTAGGGTTTTCTTCTCTTTTTTGCATTTGTACTAAGAATTGAAATGTGTGTGTGTGTGTGTGTGTGTGTGTGTGTGTGTAATTTTTGAGAAACCATTAAGACTTGTTTTTAATTGAAATTAAAACCACATCCTTAACTGAAATTAAAACCTTTACCATTTATCTCTCAGTTTACACAAGAGAAATATGGACAACAGGTAGCCTTGAGAGATCATTCTGGCCTTTGGAACACATTTATCTGGCTCTCTGGAAATTGAAAGACCCACACAAAAGAAAGATTTTGGTATGAGAATATCAATACATGATCCACTATGTGCCTACATATAACACATAGTTATGGAAGTTCATGTGGCATGTGCTTCCATAAAACATAGATCTCTAGACTCGGTGAGAAACTAAGTATGATGGAGATCAGCAGTTGACATGGGAACACCAGTAAAGCCATGCTGAATAAAACCAAATGTCGGGCTGTTGTTTCTGGAATATGGTGGCCATTGGTGAATTACCAAAACAGAAGGCAAACGTATATGCTGATTTGCATGACATTTCATATCTTCATGTGCATGTTTAGAAGCAAATTTAGAAATTATTGCTATACTTGAAAGAGCAATACAGTCCATCTCAGCACAGTGTGGAAGATGGCAAGCTGCGGCTTGTGTGCTCACAGTCTGCTGCCCAGGTGCTAAATCTTGTCAAGGCCCCACTTGCTCTCCTTTTTCCAGACACTCTTATTTCTCTCCCTCATTGCTTTACCTTGCTTATCGTTCAAACAGGGTTAGACTTGACCATGTGCCAAACAGAAATGCTTTCAAAATAGTCTACTGGCAGCTCTCCAAACAGAGGATTGTTCTCTGCAGAATGGCTATCATACAAGCAGGGCACAATGGGAACAGTCATCCCCTTTGTTTACCCACCAACGGTTGGTATTCAGAGACCTCCTCCATCACTGGGGGACTGGGGGGCTGCCCGCCCTGCTTCACCAGATGAGCATGGCAAAGCGAAAACCAAGCTGGCCCATCCCTTGGCCCCAGAAGATGGAGCTGCAGGGATTTTGCTTCATCCTCCCTATAAGAACATGTTATAGCTAATAACTAATGCCTGAGTTGCTTTGTTTTTCCTTTCCCCTACCAATCCCTTTTCCTTTTTTGTCAGCGTGTAATTAGATAGAAAGCCTAATACATTTATTTTTGTAAGGTACTCTGAGTGCCAGTTTCACCTGAAGAGCAGGGTAAATAATGTGAAATGTCAATAACAATGACTATCCACAATAATAATCATCGAATTGTATTATATGCTTTCCTTCTTGTTTTAATAGCATTCAGATTAACTTGAATATGATTGGAGAGAATACATGCGTGCGCGCACTCACACACACACACACAGGACTGATGCCAAGTGGCAAAATAGCTGGGTGGCCTCCCACTGTAACACATCTCCTTGGATTTGCTACTGTGCCCAACCAGCAAGGGATTGAATCCCATTCCTGGTGGCTGATGGGATACATGCAAACAGTAGGAAGACTGAGTGAGAAAGGTGGAAACCATGGTAGTATAGAAACCACTTAATCATCCTTCAGGCACATCTGTTCAAAAGACCATTCACTATGGAACCATGCAGGTTGCTTGTGGCGACGTGTGCGCCTCGCCAAAGTGAACCCAGGGCAGCTGGTGCAAATGGCACTGAGAGTCACTTAAGGCAACATCACTTCGCTGGTTGAGGGTGTCTTGTTCTGCAGCCAGGACTGGCCTGCAAGCATATTTACATAGCCCATCATAAGTTCTTCTGCTTCATAAGGGCACCCAATTACTGTGACCTGAGGAGACAGAAAACTATGTTCAAATTAAATGTTATAACAATGTTGCTTTTATAAAATGCAGTTTTACATACATAATAACCTGTGTGAATAATATTCAAGAGACAAGATGTACTATAATTTCAACGTAATTGCACATAAGCCTGGAATATGAGCTGTGTGTCTTTCTCAGAAGTGGACATTTTATCCTCTGCATGTGGACACTTATTAAAAATTAAATGGCGATAAATAATTCACATGTCGCAAATCTGAATGAAGTTTCACGGTTTGGAAGGAATCTTAAGGAGCTTTTAATTATATGATTAATGTCTTCTTCCTTCCCCCCACAAAGGAGTGAAAACTCACTCACTCCTGAAATGACACATGAATAGGCTCCCTTCACATCCATGTTCATGTGGCAGATTGAATTCCGCAAAACTTTCTCTCTGCCAAGGGCAAGCGCCTGATTATTACTTGCAGCATATGCTAGCATTTTATTTCAAATTTCTATTTATAAATACTTTATTATCACTTACAAAATGAACTCGCACATTACCCGGCAGCCAAGCTGGTGCACAGCACAGCCCTGCAACAAAATGGGCGCACTCGCATGCGCTTGCCTCAGCAAAATGCCCAGGTACAGCAGCCATTATTGTAATTATAGCCTCTTCTTATATCTCCATGTGTTAATTATTAAAAAAATAAAACATGTTATAAAATCTTAATTCCTTATTAACTTTTACAGCTAACAACTGAAGGAGTATAATGAGCTTCATTTTCATTCCAAGCAATCTTATTACATATGATATTTAGAGCAAATATTATGCTTATGCTGCATGGACAGTATTTGTCAGCTTATTCACAAGGTTTAATTCTACAACTAGCTAAGTTTTCTCCAAAGTTACAACTAGGGATATGGCAAGACACGAGATAGGTATGTGAGGCTATGAAGATCCTGGAAGCAGGACTAGTTACATATCCCTAAAAGAGAGGGCAAAAATGGTACAGGTTTGTTTAACATTTCCATACACTAATATGTGTGTGTTACATGCACACAAATATTTGGAAGTAATTTACTATAATCTGAATACAGATTTCCACACAGCTCTCCATGTTTGAGAAGAATGTGTCCAAGTGACTACGTGTCCTTTCTGGAGCCAGCATAAGGTCTTGGAGGCCCTTGGACTAGTCACTACCCACGTGCTTCTTCCCTCAGAGAGACCTTCTTCCTGCAATTGACACCAGTTGCTGTTACTTCTGCCCACCTTTCTCATCATTGGTACCACATGTCTGCTTGATATAGGACCAGCAAGAACAGGAGGAGTAAGCAGGCTCCTGGTAGATCACTTGAAGCAAGTTCGGGTGAGGCCTGCTGATGGGAAGCAGCAGCTTGCATTTTCTGGTATTTGAAAAATGGCTTCCAAGTCATGTGCCATCCCAGCAAGGCTTTCCTGAGCGGTCTCACAAATGTGGACTTCCCCATGGCAATGACGCCGCGGAGAGCCCCTGCTGGCCTGCACACACAGCCATAGAGCCCCAAAGCTGTGCAGCGTCAAGAGATGGGGGGCTACCACACACGTGCCACCAAAGCTACTTGTGCCCTCCTCTAAATATATCGCACTCGCACCCCAGTCTTTCGAACCCAAACAGCATCTTCAGAGCACAGCCCCCAGAAGCATACTATTTCTGTGTGCAAACAGAGGGCAGGCATCCTTCCGTTAGGGATGCTCTAGTTCTGCATCAGGTCAGGGATTTGGACTAGGTGGCTTCCCAGGATCCTACAACTCTGTGATTCTATATGTTGAATAGCACATCTATTTTAAAATCCTCTTTATAGAAAACTAGTTTGTCAGGGGCATGGCTAGGTGTGAATCCTCTCCCCAACCTGCCAGCTATCCACAGGCATAGCATATAGTGATATTTCCCCCTGTACTATGGGGAACCAAAGTCCTCCAACTCCAGGATGCCTGTCCTGTGTCCTTCCTCCCTCCCTTCCAGATGTGTAGTTTGAACATCAGACCTTGCACAAGGCAGTATCCAGCAGTGTCAGTCCACTGACACTACTTGCACACGCAATCATCACAACAGTTGCACTATACCGCCATACTTCTAGCAGTATGATAGTAGCAGACACCGAGTGGCAGGGTTGGATACTGTCCCTAGAGTAGAATGTGTCGCCCTCCACTTAAGGAAGAGTGAACATAAGGAATAGTGAGAGTAAACAAACATGTATATAATAAGTTTTGCCTTCCACTTTTACGAGAGGAAGGGATGTGTCTCCAGAAAGATCTTTTCAGTTATTTAGGCTCTTCCTCACCCAGACCCACACATGCATTGCACCTCATCAGGGTCTCCTGACTCCCTTTGGCATTTTTGTGGCATTGGAGGCACTGCTGGGGGAAGAAGAGGTTGCAGAATATTACTGTAAGCACTGTTGACCCAGCCAAAATCTGGATCCAGCTACATGACTTATCCTAAGGCTTCTGATCTATGCTATACCTCAGTAGACAACCAGGATAAAAAGTATTAGTATTATTTCCAACACATTGCTGTGCTGATACCTGCATGAACTAAAAGGTTAACCCATCCCATTACGCAGCAGCTGGAGTGGTATGGATCATAGCTTCTGCCTAAATGTCTCCCAGACCTGCATGTGGCAAGAAACTGTTGTACAAGCAAGCAGGGATGGTAACCGCAATGTCAACTGCTACTTGTGCGGGACACAAAGTGCTCTTGAAGCAAACCTGGGTCTACTGAGCAGATCTAATGTTGCCTCCCAGGCTCTTCACGGCAGCACCTGTGGCTTTTCCCATGCACGTATGGCATGCCCCCTTTGCTTTCATTCCCAAGCTCCCAGCACACAATTTTGCTATTGCCACAGAAGCACAGGGCTTCCATGAATAGAAGAGAGCAGAAGCTGCCCCAGAAGACCAGGTAATCTACATTAATTAACATTTTGGAGCTATTGGTCAATGCTCTCCTTTGCACTCATGGGATCTAGCTGGAAGAATATGCAACACGAAGAGCATCATCTATTAAATGTGCATATCATTGGACTTTTGCCAAAATGGGACTCACTGCTTCTCTGGGTGTTCTCATTTGCATGACCCCCACACAGAGGAATGAAGATGTATAGCCTTCTGTCGCTTGCTCCAGGTGTGAAACAGGTGGTGTGCCTCAGCCATATGGGATGAGAACAGCATTTCTCTATTAATCCTAGAGATGATTAAAATTATAACTATGGGGAGACATGGGGCTGATCTAGTTTGGTATTCCTAAAAGTAAGAATTCCTCCAGCCCCCTGAAATCTTGATGAGTCTGAATACAAGTGAGGTGGAACTCAATTTGTCTTGTTTTTGCATCAAAATATCAAGATGTTCCTCCTGCTTTCTGATTTTCTGCATTCCTCACAAACACATCTGTGCTGTTTTGATGCTGTTCTTGGCACTGTTTCCTTGCTCTCCTTGGCTTTGTTTGTCCGCTTGTCAGTTTCATCCAATAGGCCTGTATGCTTTTGTCCACAGCATAAGACTTCATCAGAAATGATGGCATTACAGAACTTCTCAGGTTGTTGCCACAACCAATAGAAGAGACATTTGGGTGGGGTAAGCAAAACAGTGACAAAAACTGCTTCCAAAGAATTATGAAGTGCCAAAGACCAGTGAAATAATATGAATATTCACTAAATTGTATATCTCCTCTCTGCAATCAGCCCCAGTAATTTGCTATGTGTTAAAAAGGCTGTTCCTACACAAATCTCTAAATTAGGGTAGATTTGACGTAGACAATACTCCACGCTTTGCACAACAGTTTTGTACGCACAGAAACACTCGTGTTGCACAGTTGTTTCCCACCAGATGCTTCCAAAGATGTACATCTGTGATTTACTAATTATTCCTTTGTTCTGGAAGTATCACCCTTTGCTTTCCCCCGCAGAGGCTCTGCTCCACTCTTCCTCCACACACGTGAGGGGCTGGAACAGTAGCTGAACAGCCATGCTGAGCAGCCACAAAAGGCAGGCATGTGCAAATTAAGTGTTCGTGCTACCCTGCCCATTCTTACTTAAGCGGGAGTTATGACAGGTATTATGGGATTAGTTTAAGAAAGTTATGGTTTTCGGTGTCAGCATGTGCCAGTGTGATTGCAGACAACTCTCTGGGCGCCCACCAGATTCCTTGCTCCTCCAGGTTTTTCTTTTATTTATAAGATGTAAAGATGAATAACACAGAGGGTTGCTCCAAAGCAAAGTGCTGCCTTCTGGCACCTCCTTTACGTTGCTTTCTTTTTTGTAACTCAAACCAATCTCTGCTTTCTTTTTACTTAGATTATTGGGTAAATACTTTCCTTTTATTCTTCCTTTGCCTTTTGGGAAGGATGTGCTTTTTGACAAGCCAAGCCCACCATGAAAGCCATTTCATGAACAAGTAATCCTTCTACGCATGGCAGCCATTTTGTGAAAGTGCTCTTTTAAGTCTAGGTCTTGTTCCAGCCAGGGGACTTCACCTAGGATACTTGGGAAGATACAAAATCACTTGTGTCAATGGTTCATTTACTATCGTGGTGAAATATGAAGAAGATAAGCAAGCAACAGAAGGCTTACACATGCCTTATCTGTGACTTTACTGATTCCCAAAATAGGCCAAGGGATGTTCTGTGGGCCTCCAAAGTTGCCTAAGAAAATAACACATTGATTCATCTCCCCAGGCCAAAAGTCAATGCCTTTTGGTATAGATGTTATAAAGTTCCCTCTCTCATTATTCTTTATGCAGGCAGGCACTAACCTCACTTCCTGGGAGAGGGGCAAAGCTACTTCAGTAAGGCAAACAGTTTTGTTCTTGGGAAAGGCAGCTTCAAGGCAAATCCCTCTGGTTCTCTTCCGAACAAACTGAAGGCCTTGACATGCTCACCTGGCTTTCAGAAAGTAGCCTGGTTTTTTGCACAATGGGAAAGTACACCATCTGTTGAACCATAATAACTTCCAGAAGAGCCAATCCAATACAAGTGCATATGATGTATTCTCAGAATTTCATGCTTACCAACTCAAACTCGATAGTTGGGGCCCAATGACATGTGTGTGCCAAGTCTTAAGGAGAAAGCACTGAGGAAAAATGATCAGCCTTAGGCCTGATCATAGCCTTTGAACAAGGGCAGGATTTTTTCCAACAAGGATTTCTGAGCTTCTCCTTAGAACTATGTACACAAACTGAAGAGGGGTGGGTAGTGAGGTAGCGTAAGTACTTAATTATACCATTGCAGAGCCAACATTAATAATACAATTCTGACACCAATGTAAATCCATAACATGTGTCTTGAATGCTTGTTCCAGATGTGCTAACCACCAGGGTAACCTGGGAAAACACAGATGCTATATAAAGCAGGGAACAACTCTGGGACTCCTTAGCGTCTTCAAAGAATATCACGCATGGACGGTACACCAAGAATATAAGCAAATGTAACATGGAATAAGGATGAGTATTCATCACCCAAAGATGGGACTTTTCCCTTTGGTGACTGTCTTCCTTCTATCCAATAGGGAACACAACTCAATTTGACTTCTTTTCCTTTCTTTTTTTTTCTTTTTTCTCCCAATTCACACCCCAAACAAATCCCCAGCTTTCTTGATATAAAACCTGCTATGTCACTCTTTCCTTTGGTTGTATGCCTGACTAGGAACCTGTGTTTTTCACCTACATTTTATGACAACAAATAATAGTCATTACATTGAGTAACAAATACATTTTATATTTTCAAAAAGGGGAGAATCAGACATTGTGTGTTTCCTCATCCCAACAGTCCTAGGTGCACCCTGAAACCTGCATAACAACTAGTAAAGCCAAATCCATTTAAATCTGCGTGCTCCACCCCTTCTCCATCCCAACCCATGACCCTGACCATACAGACTTCCATGACTGCAACACCAAGCTAGCCATTCTTCCCACTGTTTTATGGTCTCTGCCTTTTGAAACATGTTTGTCTGGAGAAAAGATCTAGACATCTTCAATGCTTACCCACAATTTTGTGCACATTGTGTTGGTTCTGATGGACTTACGCAGGCTATTTTGTTTTGCATCTACCTCTTGGCATGCTAATGATGGTGTGAGTTAAAGAAACATCAAAAAAGACAAAAGTGGGGGACCATGCAAATTTATCTTGCAGAAATATAGACCGTTTGTATCACCTCTCTCCCTGAATGAACAATTATGTATGGTAAGCAATACATAGCTTAACGATGTAATATGAGAAGGGGGGAAAGAACCTCAGACTGCTTTTGGAGAAAAAGAGATCTCTATAACTGCTAACCCAGAAGCAAATCTGTTTATTTGCTATGCTGTATCCCAGTTTGCTCAAACTAGTATCAAGAATTCTACAGAACACGCTTACCTGTATCTACTGGAGCCTCATTGCAAATGAGTCATTTGAAACAGGACTTGGCAAAGAACTGAAAAATAGTCTTTTTAAAAATACCACAGGGAGAAGTGCTGTATTAACAAAGAAAGGCACTAAATGACCTATGAGGAATTTTCCATCTTTAACGTCTGTTACTAGAGCTGGTTGTTTGTTTGTTTTAATTAATGTAGTTTTTAAGTACAATCTGGTCCCTATAGAAAATAATTAATGAAAGCAAGTGAGAGCTATGGAACAATATGTTATTGTTAACATTAATCTCTAACTGAAAGGAAAATTATATTAGCTTGTTTGAGGGGAAAAGGGTTTTTTCCAAAAAATATTTAAAGCCATGTTTCTTTGAAAACTAAATTTTCAAGGTAACTCCTGCTGTGAAGTTAATAAACCAATACCTAAAAAGAGGGCATCATTGTACTGAAGAGTCTGGGATGGAACCAGATGGAGTCTCACTGAAATCCATGAGACTCAAGTTGGTCATGACTAATTTCAGTCCTATTGAGTTTAATGTGCCTCCTTAATACTAAGTCTGGATCTAACTCCACATCAATTCAACATCTGGATAAAAGCAAAGCATGGAAAAATACAAGGACCGAACTAGATACATACAATGTCTGTGTGCAAGAGGGGCATTTGTATCACACACAGGTGTGTCACACCTTTATCAGGACTACATAGCATGTCAGGATACAATTGAAAAAGCAGAATACTGTAATACTTGGATGGTGGGGTATTTTAGGCTTTTTGGGTCACAGGTTGTGTAGCATGAGTGCTTTGATACTCTTTATTTACTTCCATGTACAATAAAATTCAATAAATACTAAAGTATGTGAGAGAGAGAACTCCTGTCATGTAGGGATATCCCAAACTTCTGATACCTGAGGTATGATGCATGCCTTTTCCCTGAATTTATATTGGAAGCAAGGTCTGCTCTTATTCCCAAACGTTTTTACCCTTGGAGTATGCCTTGTCCCTTGTAGTTGCTGCAAGAAGAACTGGTCTGGGCCTGCTTTAGTATTGCCAGAAAGTCAGCCTAAAGCAGTAACTCATGCAGACTCACAGTGAGCAGCGTCCACATAAGTGGAAACTTTGGGCTCACAGAAGCTCTTCATTATGTGTGTGTGAGTTGCAGCACATTGCAGCCATACATAGAAGATGGTTGGTTTTCGCTGGCACATCATTTGGGTGTACATGTGCTAGTTATTCAGGACACAGCCTTTGCAATAGAAGTTCTCAGGTTGAGTTTGTTTGGCTCCCACAATACAGGTACTTTGTCGGGTGATTGACTGTTTTATTCCACTTGACCTCAAGTAGGTTTGTTTTGCTGTTCTGAGCCCTTAGTATTTATTATTGGATTAGTCTCCTGCACTGTATGTCCTTATATTTTTATCTGATGTTTTCACAGTATGGTAATTTGGGTTTTATCTTTTTATTCTGTAAACCACTCTAAAGGTATTCAGGTAGAAAAGTAGCATACAAATAAATATAAATGAATGGAAAAATAAATAAACAAACAAATGCATGACAACAGCAGTCCTCCAGAGTAAAGGGCCACTACTGTGCTTGTGCCCAAAATGCATGTTCACACATTACATTGTTGACCTCACTCCATAAAGCAGCTTAAGATTCAATGTGTGAAGCCATTGCTTCAGAAAAGCAACTAGCTAGCCGTCTTCAATGGCATTTAGATTTCAGCGAAGTGGCCTTAAGGTGGACAAATATGGAATCTGTTTTCTTTTGGCATTAGAAAGTTTGAGTTTGTATTTTATTTTCAAAAAAAACAGAAAACTATTATTTTCCACCCATTTAATATTTGATAACTTCTATTATCCTTTATCTTAAAGAGTTTATTATGAGCAGTTTAGACTATAATGTGAATGAAAGTAGATGGTTGTAGTAGATGGAAGCACATGCGCTTCTGTGATGCGTGTACTATTAAGTTTATAATTATGAGGTGCACCGTATCTATATACTATATTCTGAGTTAATTAATTAGCATTGCTTGCTATTTTTCTCTAAGCCTCTCAGGTCTTTAGAACAAGCTTCTACATTATTTGTCTTGGGAAAACTTTGCTCTTCTAAAAAGAGCCATGAACCACACTAACTGCATTTTCCCTGGGTACAGGATTGGATAGTACCATTACCAGACAGCAGGAAAGAAAATGACCATGATAATCCAAAATGTGGTGAGCAGAAAGGGATGAAATTGTCCCAGCTCAGACAGAACAGGAGTGAGTAAGGTATCAATCACAGGATGGGCTCCTCAAAATTGATACGGGGTTTAGATGAAACTCAGGTCCATTCTTCTATCAAGCATCATCAATTGTGGGCAAGCTCCTTGGAATCACATCACAGCTCTCCATTTGGATAAAACTTCAGATCTTTTCTTGCAATTTTTGAGCTTCCCCACAAGATATAGCAGATTTTCCCTTGATAAAAATGTTACCAGATACTTCAGTAGCAACTTATAGTATGCTTGTGTACAATATATCTAA
Source organism: Varanus komodoensis (assembly GCF_004798865.1). NCBI lineage: Eukaryota > Metazoa > Chordata > Lepidosauria > Squamata > Varanidae > Varanus > Varanus komodoensis. The sequence continues at coordinate 3,338,394 of NW_025335641.1, forward strand.
CATATATAGTGTACACATGTATACTCATGCCTTCAGTCCAAAGAGTTATTTTAGAAATAGCCAAGGATTTATGCATGTCCACAGGAATTATATTTTCTCGGAAGAACAGGCATGACTTATAATAAAATGCTTAGTAACACTTCTAAGAGTAGTTTGCCATGCTGCATGGCTGGGTGAGGGGGCTGCTCGTTGAGCAACACAAGTTCAAAGACATTTGGTAAGTAAAAATGCAGGTTTTAGATGCTGCTTATTAATTAAGCTGGAATAAGTAATAACCTGTACAGATGTTACAGTTACTGGTACTCTGATGGGCTCTTTGTGCAAATAAGTGTTTCTGCAAGCCGTTTTTTCCTAGAAACATTATAATGCCAGTGGATGTGACTCCTTAGAGATTGCCACTACTTCGTTATTATTATTTTTAAATCATAACCTGCTGCCTTTCTAAAAACGGGAGTGGGGACACAGTCTTGGGTGATTGATCAGCCCATGTTACACTGGCTACATGATCAATTCTTTGCACAAGTCAGCTACCTGCTGTAACAGCTACATGACCACAATGACAGGTGAAGCCACCTGGCAGCAGTTCATGCAAACTGTCTGTAGGTGGCACTGTTTTGTTCTGTGGTGCAATGTAGCTGAAGGTGCAGTCCCACATTTTCTGGCCTTGGAACTGTCAGCAACCGCATCCCAGGTTTGTTTCTTTAAAGCTCTTCCCTCTCTGCAGAAAGGCATTTAGGCAGAGGTATGTTTCTGATCCAAAACATCAAGAGAAAGAACAGAGGAACAGGGAGGGTTTTCAATAATTTAAGGCAGCCTGCTCATTTGATAACCATTCCCTTTCTAATCTCTTGAACTTCAGGGCCAGAAACTTTAAAAAGGGCTCTGGCACAAAGTCAGGAAATGAGACATCTGCAGCGGGAGAGTGAAACATTTGGCAGGCGGAGAGGGAGATTCAGAAAGAAGAAGAGAGTCTATTAAGCAAGCCATATTTTCCATAGGACCTGGTTTCCGTTCTCTTCTGAAATGTATCCCTTAGAAAAGATGGCATTAGGCCAAACGAGATACCTCTCTGCCTACAAGGAACACACTCTCACCTCTTACATCAAACAGGTCTTTGACCATTCTTAATTCACACCATTTTATTTCAATTGCATTAGGAAAGTAGAAAAGCCAGCATCCCATTAAAATATTTTGAGAGAACAGCTAAAGAAACCAGATCAAAAATACCTCTGCACAGCTTTCTGTATCCAAAAACCCCCTCATCTTGCACCCTTATTACTACCTGCTTTCTCTTCCAGGGCCAGGCAGGCAACCTTCCCCCTGCCCTGTTTCTTCTTCGTGGCCATGCGTGACGGATTCAATAAGCAATAAAGGCCACCTGGTTTGAAAGTCTGCTATGCAAAGCTCCAGCTGCCTTCTCACAAAACCTGATAAACCCGGGAGACAGGATTTCTCATTATCTCTCCTGTGCTTTGCTTTTCCAGACTCTACCAAATATATCCAGAATTAGGGTGGCTCTGAAATGGCAAATGACTTATTCTGTCAGAGCCAGCAATGGATTTCTTTTCCACAGCCTGTGTGACCTCTTCAGTAACATCCTTGTCTGCATGGGGCAAAATCTACTGAATCAAGAGTGGTATCCTCCACACATGTAATTTTACTTTTCACTTGTATGATGAGCCACATCAGAGCTTTGCAGCTGCTGCTGGGGGTTTTTAAAGCACTATATTTCTCTCATTCCTTTCAACATGACCCAGCAGTTAGGGATAAAGCAGTGCCACCAGTATCCACGGAATGCCAGCAATTCATTTTCTGATCAGCTGTGCTTTAGGAACTGCCACTGGAGAACAGACAACATGTGCAAGCCCTTGAAGAAGCATATTTCAGACAGAACAGCTGTATTCCTAGTTTAACATACTTCCTTGATGGAAGACGACTGCCATACCTTATTACAATATAGTCATATTCTTCCTGATTCATACTGATTCTAAACACACTGTTTGGCCAGTAAGCATATTGGCAAGTGAACATTCTAGAAGAGAGAATAGGAATGGGGGCAAAACCTACCTTTCAATTTTCTTCATTTATTATTTACTCACTTATATTTTTCATTTTTTCCTACACCCACTATCATGCTTTCTTTCGTGGATGAAAGAATGATTGTTTGTTTCTGATTTGCTTTGCTTTGCTTTGCTTTGCTTATTCTTGGCAATGCTGCCTTCCTTCCTGAACCTCCTGTGGGGATCTTGAATGGAGCTTCAGGATAGTGAAAGACTCACTAGTGAGTGCCCTTGAAACAGAATTAGACCCTGGCCTGCCAACTGATATATTGCATTAAATCAGCTGCTTTATTTGAATTAGATGAACTTATGAATAAAGCCTGAGAAATGCATTATTTTATGGCATATTTTTCAGTGGGCTGATCCAAAGCACAGGAAGCAAGCCACCTGATTTCATGCCAACTTTCATAAAAGTCATAAATGGAACATTATATATTTACATTCAGTCTTAGATATATGTTAATATTAATTTGAAGTTTGCTATTTATGGAGGAACATGTTTTGCTTTACTTCTTAATAAACCTTTGTGCAGGACTGAATGCACCTCAGACAGGACAGAATTAACTTTGCAGCGTAGACGAGACAGGCATGCAAAGACACACGAACACACAAGCCAAGCTATTTGACATATGAAGGAAGAAATGGAACTAAAATGACTTCAGACATGTCTGTTTCTGTTTCATAGTGTTTGTCCTGGAGCTAAAATAATAAAATAAAAATCTGTATTACAGAAAGAGGCCACCAAGGAGAAGTAACCCTTGTAACCTTCAAGGCCTCAGCCTCCAAGCAGAAATCACTGCCTTGAGATTGCGTTTTAATGAAAAGCAAGCACTAGCTGAATTACACTCTCCCAGCATTCCAGTATTCTGCTCACTCCACATGTATCTCTTTAACATTGAGGTTTCCTGAATTTAATCTTCCCTGCAGCACAGAAATCAGGCCAGGGAGGGGGAGAAGCATTTCAGCCAGGCATGGTGGAATAGTTGGCTCTGAATGAGTTGCAGATCCCAAAAATGACACATTTGATGAGGTGAGGTGGAAGAGTGAAGTGAAACATGTAGGACTGCTTCCCACACATGCCCCTGCTGCCCTTCACCTCCCTTAAAAGTACGACACGTGCATATTCTGATTGGCAGATACTAACAGGCACATAAAAACATGCTTTTGTGGCTGAGTAATTCCTTTATTAGAAAGAAACAGTCACCATTGTTACTTGCAATAGTGTATGTTGAAGAAAGCTGCTTTTGAGCCTCGTTCCCTTAAGGTAGGGATCTCCAGGGTGGTGTCCATGAGCACCTATGAACATCTCCTTGGAGCTCCTTCTGGGTTCAAGTTTAGTTCTTAAGGGATTTTCCCCTTAATTCAGCTTAAAAAGTAAACTGGGAGGTTGGCACTCCACAACATGAGCTGACACTCTCCAGAACAATATTTATTTGGGCATGGGAGTGGTTCTGGGTTTTGAAATTCAGGCTTCACCTGTGTCCTATACATGGGTTCTTGAGCAAGTTTCTTTTCTTTTTCCCCTCCGTGAATTGAGTTGCAAGAAGTTATGCCAGCTGTAGCATCCATTACACAAGTGGGTTTGGTGCTTCACCTGGAATGCCTTTGCGAGAGTACCCACAGCATTATCTTAAGAGTCAACATCTGCTCACCAAGCCAAGCAGCCTGGGGACACTTGGCAAAGCATGTGGGTCAGTTCTCACATAGGTTGTCACCATAGGGTACCTCTTGGAATTATTTATGCGGATATGCATTCACATAATACACTTTGCTGGTAGATAATATTATATTCCCGATCTCACCTGAGGAAACAATGGTGTTTTTCATATCAAGCATTCAGCTACCATTCTCCTAGTACCAAAGACATTGAGAAAGAAACAAGTGATATCCATGCATGTGTGAATCATTCTGTTGCAACTTTGTCTCTCATGGAAATGAATATGCATGATGGATTTAGTGTTTGGTAGGCAGGAGGACAGAAAGTGTATGAGTAGTCAGCAGAAGGTGTTTTTAGAAACATAGAAACAGAGTGAGTCAGAAGGGGCCTCCCGGACCTTCTAGTCTGACCCCCAACTCTAGCTGGCTCTGCTCTCAACATGCCTACCATGTGCATGTCTAGCCTATCCTTGAACACCCGCGCTGATGGGGCCTCAACCACCTCCCGTGGAAGCTTTGGACATAAGCACAGGATTGCTCATATACAATGCATATACCTAGCAAACCCAGAAATTAAAAAAATTCCACATAGCCATTTGGTGTATGATTGTCCCAACATAAATAGTAAAACTGCATCGTGATCATTGCAATATTCAATGGCAATAATAATAAGCTGAAACTGTAGAACGCGTCTGTTAACTTAGAAAAGGTAACCGTTATTTTTGGAAAAAAATGAAAGTATTATTTAATCAGTTCAGTGGATTGTTCTCCATTTTCTTCCATAGCTGCTAGCTTTAGGGTTTATTTTCCAAAGAGTTACTGAAGGCAGAAGGCTGAGTGGTTTTCTTTTACTTTTTCAGGGGGAAACGCCACCCTCACACACACACACTTCATCATTTTGTATATATTTTTTTTAATAGTTCAGCGAAATCTACTCACAGTTTGATAACAGCTTATTGAAATATTAGGTATTAATATAAAATGGGACCACCATTTTTTCACCCAAATGGAAATAGTTTATCTGACTAGACAACTCTGGTTGGCTTGACATTTTCTCTGAGCTTCAAGGCACAGTCAACCACAGTGTATATTATAAATGATTAAGCCTTTTCAGTCATTGCAGGGTTTACCAAATCCTGCCCAACTAAGTGTGTTTTAATTGAAGGACAAAAAAGATCTCTAGTTGATAATATATAGTTTTCAACTGGCAGATAATTATCATATTAGGTTCTGGGGAGAGTTCTTTCTAAATCTCAGCATATGTCTTTATGTTCAACAATTAAACTACATCTGGCTACAGAAAGCAGATCTGTACATCTTTTCCTGGGCTATGGGAAAGGAAAGATTCATTGTTCTGAATGCCAGAGGAAGAGGAAGAGGAAGAAGAGGGGGGAGCAGGAGGAGGAGGAGATGATTCTGGAAGAGAATTCTTGGATGGAAGAGAATTCTGAGATTTAAAAAATGAACAGATGTCTGGAAGAAAATTCCCACAAAGAAATGCATTGTTTTAAAGTGGCAAGGGCATTTAAGCAATAATGAGGAGATTTCATGCACTTTATGCAAAAGCACCAGAGGGAAACATTTTGCTCCAAGAAATTATATCCATATTGAGATTTTTCTGAACTTAAGCATATAGCTGAAGAGCCTCAGCAATCAGCATGGTGTTCCCATGAGGGATGAGAGCAGGAGGAGACAAGAAATATGTAGTGCAGACTCCACTTTGGGGGCAAATCACCATGCCTGCCCAGCTCTCTGGTTCTGGGACTTCCAGTTGTCTCTCCTACAGGCTATGCCTCTTCCGGAGGAATTTAACCATATCCAAACTTCAGGTCATTGTTACTGGTCATATGTATGTGGACACACATTTCTGCATTCTCATTAGCAGTGCTAGGGCTTGGACACTGCTAAGTACCTCTGATATCAATTCTATTAAGGGCATTTCTATCAATTATTTTGTTAAGGAATAAATCTTGTAATTCCTTGGGGAGCAGCAAATCACATTTCCTCTCCTTTTGTACAGTGACGGCCAGAGGATTTCTCAAGCTCTTGACTAACAGTGTTAGTAATAACAGGAATATGCCATAATATGAACCAGACCACTGGTGCATCTAGCTTACCTGTAGCTTGCAGGTATTACCTGTAGCAGGTATGGGCACCAGCACACAACCCATGGACTTCATGAGCCTCGGGGATTGTGCCTGGGAGTGTGATTCTGGGAGTGTGATTCTGGTTGCCTTCTTACCTTGCATACTTGTTTCTGTCCTCCTCCATGGATTTTATTGCATTTTGTGACTTCATATTTTATTTGCTTTAATGACTTCTTGACTGGTTCTGATGAACTTCACTTTTCACACGAAAGGGAAAAAGGAAGTGATCTGGCCTTCATTCTTGTGTACATGAAACTATATCACTTGTTCAGCTCTAAGTGTAAAAACAAGTAGATCATGTTGAAGTTAGAACACTCTCTCGTTAATTAGCAAAAGGTTTAAAGTGCAGCAGATGGAGCTCACTGGTTTCTTGTTGTGAAACATTTCATTATTATCTGTATTAATTATATTTTATACTGCCCAATAATTGAAGTTCTCTGGGTAGTTCATACATCAAATGGGACCTGCAATAAAATGTTACACGGTGGAACACTCCAGGCAGCTATGCCACCGCCAGGATACTCCATTCTGTTTTGCCCTCCTCAGTTCTATGTTCACCCCCACCCCATCCCCAGCAGTCAACATTCTGTGCCCACTGATCAAACCCAGTCCAAAGTGCACTATTTTGGAATTTTCCACTTCCTAAGGGTTTTATAGTCTTAAAATACAGTATACCCCCGTGAAGTCGCAGTTCAGCCTTCGCAGCCTCAGTCTTTCACCAAATTTTCTGTGCGGCAGCTTGCTTGCAAGGGGATCGGTTTGGACTCACTTGGAGAAAATGATCTCTGTGCACGGACGCCCCTGCCCCTGCCTCGTCATGTGCATGCACCCGCCTCTGGCCCAACCCGGCCCACATCCCCCACCTGCACCGCCTTGGTGGCCCGCACCCATTGCCAGCACCAAATTCGTGGTTTTTCACAATTCGCAGGTGCTCTAGGAGCGCAACCCCCATGAATTTCAGGGGACAACTGTATGTCAGAACTTCAGACTGTTACAGACCTGTTGATACCTTCTTTCTTGTGTATGGAATGTGTTGTTTGGCTGCACAAGGACCAGTACTTGGAACGTTGTGACCCCATAAGTAAATATAGTTACATATCCATGTTTCCAAGGAGATCACTAGACTTGAACAATGGAGGTCAATGGACAGTTGGCCAGGCCACTCCCAGATATTCCTTCATGGGGTCACCAACTGACTGGTTCCAGTCAGATTCCTAACCTGTACTGTTACATGTCCCATGGCAGACAGTCACAAACAGAACCTGTAACAAAAGTTTTGCACTCTGAAATTTTGCCCTCGTGTGAAAAAATGGGGCACTTCTAGGTTTCAAGCACTAGCACACAGCTAGAAAGTCAAGATCATGACTGTAAAGCAGTTGATCCCTGACTGTTTCAGATGTAACTCTTAGGGGCTGCAGAAGATGAAGACAGAGATGAGATGCCAGGGAGCAAATCAATGAATATCCAGACAGCAAGCAGGGGGGTGCACTGTAAACATTATAAACACTCTGTAATTTCTCTGTAATTAAGGAGGCTAGAAAAGTGCTTACACCTTCAACCAGGAAAAGAAAAGCAATTCCTTACATCAAACATTTATTTATTACATTTCTACCCTGCCCATTTGCCAGAATGACTCTCTGAGCAACTTCACCATTATAAGAAGTGGTGAAGCATCTGCCATCATGGGGCAGTGAGGTATAAGCAGTGTGATAGGCTTCTGTCTTTTTCACAAGATGAGTATTTCTTGCATATGTGGCAATTGTGGAAGCTATGGACAAGCAACATTTTCCATATCATGGTGGTCTGCCTAAAAGGAAAGAAAGAAAAGGAATGAAATGGAAAGGGGAATTTAAACAAAATGAGACAAGGCAAAAAGAAAAGGAATGAGATAATGTCAGATATCACCACATGAGAACAGGCATTCTGAAGCAAGTAGACATCACATTTTGTCAACTTTTTAGAGCTAACAATGTATGTCAGTGCTAGGCCTAGGACTCTTTGGGCCTAGCACAGACTTTCATTTTATTCATAGACTGCCAGGTTCTTTCCTCCTTAAACTGGATTGATTACACATGTTTGGTCAAAAACAAGAATACAGTGGCCACTTAAGCATTACCCTAGAAGAGGACAAAAGGACACATATCACCATAAAATGTGTATATGCTAGTTTATATGCACATTTTGAAAGATTGGTGTTACTTTAAACAGAAATACAGTTTATCTCACCATAGTGAGGAAGACCATGACCAGAACGGCCACTCAATCTGCCCTCAGGAATTTTGTACAGATGGGCAATTTTATTAGCGCATGAAGACAGTTCTTGTTCAAAGCCTTACAGTATGAAAGAAAAAAGAAGAAGAAAGACAAACTCAGGAACCATTTCTTAAAGTTCAAAGGTCATTCTTCATCATGCAAAGAAGCTTACTCAACTCCAAGGGATGGTCTGTGAAGTCTCAGAAGGTTCTTTCAAAGGAAAAGTAATCCAGACCAGTTCAACCACAAAAAAGGGGTTTCCTGCACTGACAAAGAATCTGCTTAATCCTGAATGCAGTTTAGTTTGTGTCGATACAGCTGAGAGTCTACTGGAGTCCATCTGAGTAAGCATGGCAGGAAGAGAACCAGTCACACAAGAGGATAAAGGAGGAAAAAGAGATCTTATCTCCAAGGTACGATTCACTGGACGTGGGAAGAAGCCACTTTCAGGAGCCATGAACCATTTTCTTTCCAAAGCGTTCTTTATTGATCCAAAAGTGATGGGCCTTCTGTGAGCACAATGCATACATTTGGGAAAACAAGCAGATTTCTTTTGAACACAAATGAAAATTAAAGCTTGCAATCCAGTATACACCTGAATTGAAAAAAAGCTTCTAGGAAGAAATTAAAGAACCTCCCCAGGTATATGTTTTGCTGGTTCACACATCTTTAAGATCAAATACCACAGACAGAACTTTCATATTATTTCATGTCGCATGCAGACAACCATGCTTTTCAGTATCTACAGTTCACATATTTATGTAAAAGTGATTCGAGTATAGAATAGTTAAACGATGAGAAAACAAGTGATGTGCATTCTTGGCTTTTGGAATGCCACTCAAGGAGATACTCATAAGTGCCTAAGTTAGTTGGAAGAACAAGCAGGAAAAGTGTTAATCACCTGAACAGAGGAAGAAATCTTATAAAGAATGTGGGTTCTATGAACCAGGAAGAATACAAGAAAGAGAATCAGTCGATTGGCTGTGTACAATATCAAGGAAGAGAGCTATATGGAAGAAATGAAAAAAAAGTTTTTAGGAGGTTTTTCTTCACACATTTGGGAGAGAAAAATACTAGTTCAGCACAGAACATTGTTAATAGAATAGCACTGACAGTAAATGATGATGATCCCTGGGGACAGAAAAGGCAGCTTCACAACAATAGATGGCTTTTAAAATGTGTTCTAAATGCGTTGCTAGTGCCAGTGCTTGGTGGTGCTTTATACTAATTTAGCTATGATGAATAATACAGAAGATATCTTTAATGGTCACTTTAACATCTCTCTAAACAATTTCCATGAACACTTTTGTGTATTCAGTGTATACATCCATTTGTTTATGTAGCAAGTACCACATTAATGTACCAACTACCACATTCTGTATAACAAAGTCTGTGTTTCTTTGAAAGACATATTTAATTCAAAGGGGGAGGGAAAGACAAAAGTTTAGAATGAATTTCATAAATACAAACAGAGACACAAAAAGGAATTCAGAATTGTTGCCAAGAAAGAAAACAGTGAATATCCAAGTACAACTCTGTGAAACATGAAAGAAGACAAAGACTGTTAAAAATGCAAGAGAAAAATAAAGGAGTGCAACAAAAGGTAGAGAGTGTGGAAAATGAGTGTTAAAAAGGTAAGGAGCAGGGAGGAATAAGAGGAATGGGCAGACTCAGAAATTATTCAGCTGTGTTTGTAGAAAAAGGTGAAAAATAGATTTTAAGATTCTGTGAATGCTAGGTCTAAGACACAGACAAAGAATTGGTCACCCTGTCCTGTGACAGGGTTTCCAACAAGAACTTGGGGTAAGTTAGAATAATCAGTACATTAGATTGAATGGATCAGTATCCTTTCTGCACATGTTAATTAAGATAGCCAGTGTGTCATAGTGGCTTGGGTGTTGGAAAGCGATTCAGGAGATCTGAGTTATAATCTGCACTCAGCCATGGAGCTCACTGGATCACTGGGCAAATCATGTACTGTCAACCTAACCCTCCTCAGAGTTGTTGATGTGAGGATAAAATGGAGAAAAGGAGGGCCCTGTAAGTCAACTTGAGTTCCTTGCAAGAGGAAGAAAGATGTAGTATAAATGTAACATAATAATGATGATAACAAGTCTGTTCAAGCCCATTCCCACTTCTGTACAAGTTTTAAATGCACAACATTTTGCATTATTTGCAATGCATTTTGTCTCAAACTATGCATTTTTGTAGCAAAAAAGAAAGAAAAGCTTAGATGATAGAAGGAACACACTGTTGCAAAGGAGAGGCAAGAGGCAAAAGCAAAAGGATGCAGAAACAGAATTCAGAATTCTGAATGCAACTTTTCAGTGACTATCATGTTGAAACAAAAAGAACTATTACAATGATCGGTGCAAAGAAATAGAAGGGAACAGCAGAAGACGAAAAACAATAGCCCTCTTCCAGAAGATCCAAGTATCAAAGGGAAATTCAAACCTAGATTAGGAATGCTGAAAGGCCAGCAGGGGAACATACTATCTGAATATAAAATAAAAAGGAGGTGCACAGTCTACACAGAAAAACTTATACAGAAGAGATAAAAAGATGACAGACTCTTTCAAATTCTTGACATGCCAAGAATTTAAGATATGCAGATGATATTACTGTCAGAGAGCAGCAGTGAACTAAAACAAATCCTAAGGAAAGTGAAAGAAGAAGGTGCAAAAGCAGGACAACAACTGAAAATTAAGAAAACAAAAATCACGACTACAGAAGAATTACAGAATTTTATTGTCAACAATAAAGAGATGGAAATTTTCGAGAAGTTTGCATACCTGGGCTCAGTCATCAGTTCAGACAGAGACTGCAGTCCAAGACTGGGACTTGGAAGGGCAGCAATAAAGGAACTAGAAAAGACCATCAAGTATACAGACATTTCACTGGAGACCTAGGCCAAGATCATCCACATTATTGCATTTCTGAACCCATGGGTGAAACCTGGACATTGAAGAAAGCTGACGAGAAGAATATTGATGCATTTGAAACATAGCGCTGGAAGAGACCTTTGCAACTACTCTGAACCAACAAAAATACAAACAAGTAGATCACATCAAGCCAAAACTTTCCCTGAAAGCAAAATGACGAAACTGAAGCTGTTATACTTTGAGCACATCATGAGAAGGCAAGATGCACTGCAGGAGACAATCTCACTGGAGAAAGTAAAAGGCAAAAGAAGAGAGGAAAACCAAATATGAGAGGGATTAATTCCATAAAGGAAGCCACAGCTTTGAGTTTACAAGGACTGAGCAAGTTGAAGGACATATCATAAAATATATGTTTCTGTTTGTTTTATCCTAAAATGTATATTCTAGTCTAATTTGAATATGAAATGTGTCTTTTTATATCAGCTGGACCAAGTCACTTAAAAATGATGATGACATGGAATTCTTGAGCATCCCTTGCAGCAGACAGAGTGCCTCATTTGGTTTTGGCGGATAAACACCACAGTTTTTATTTAGTAAGACTACGTGCAAAAACAATCCCAACCAATTCTACAAGTCAGTAAAGTTGTATTATCAGACCTATCCTGGCAAGCAAATTCTTTAGAGTCACAGATCAATTATTTGTTTATTTATTTAGCCTGTGACGATGGCACAATTTAGCCAGGAGTCTGCAGTGTTACCACATAGTAGAGGTTTGGCTGCTTTAAAGTGCTAGTTTGTTCTGCTCATGCTCACGTGCTCATGTAGTGTGCACCACAGGGGGCAAAGTCGCTCCACCCATATGCAGACCAGCTGGCATTGTGGCTTTGTTGGCACGTCCAGGCTTCTTCCGCTGATCCCGTATCATCTCACATCCAGGCAGGTCCAGTGCTGGCTCCCCACTTCTCACGAGCGCAGCTGGCCCTTTTCCCAGCAAAGTGGTACCCACTTATCTACTCACAAGATTGCACCTTTCAAACCATTGTGTGGGCAGAAACTAGAGGCTGCTGACAGAGTCTCACTCCATCACATGGTGCTGGGCTCAAGCCACTGGAGTGTCAACCATTTCTGGTCAGCACTTCCAGCATCATTAAAAATCGTAGCGACTATTTCAACTATGAGCCTGTACTGTTTTCCAACTCTATGTGCTGTATCTCTGTAGCCATTATGTATAGTGTCAGTGAATGGTGAGATAATTTTTCATACTAAGAAGATGAAGTCCATAGAATATTTTCCAAGTCTGAGGAGGTCCAGAGAGTAGCAGCAAAGGTGTACAAAGAAATAAAAGCTCCCTGATTTGCTTTCTGAAAAACATAGCCAAAAAAAATGCTGTCCACAAATTTAAAAGTAAAATACAGCCATTCATGTAGCTTTTATTAAATCATTGCAATTATTTCAACTAGCCTACCTCTTTCTTTGGTATTACTGAACTTCATTATCCATGGATATAGGTTAAACTTTTGCAAAAACTGTTTCAGTAATTAAAACCTGCAGAGACTAGAGTATAATAAAGATTCAAAAGAAAAAATGCACTTTGAACTCTTGCAAAGAACCCACAAATGTCCTTAATGGATTATTTTCAAGCTTTGGATATGAAATTAACTTTCCAGTGTAATACATGGTTTGCTGAGTTTTAGCACAGGGTGATGTTTTACAAGTAGGTTATAAAACCCCTGACTATGCCAGAGGGAATTACACTGGAAATTCTTACAGACGTTTGGATGGTGCTTCTTTTATACCTTCAGTGGTAACCTAAATGCCAAAAATACAAAACAAATAAGAAGTGAATAATAATTTCTCATCTATTGATTGTGAAGCTATAAATGCTATAAATGCTTTTTGACTAAACCCCAACCAAAGCCAAGCAGCGAAGATGTCTCAGAAAATCCATGAGGATTTTCCAAGCAGAGATGCTTGTCATCATCCTCATCATCATCCCACCTGTTCCCCAGGACACAAGGTGGGTTACAACATTAAAATTCATACAATTAAAATATTCAAAAATATACAAAAGTTTAAATATAATTAAATCAATAAAGATATTACAATAGAACAACTACTCAGATTAAAAACATTAGTTGACCATATTGTCCTGGTGCACACAATTTACTTTACATTACCAGGTTGGAGATGAGTTCTGTAGCAAAATGAATAGTTCTTATGTAAGTTACAATGGGTGAAAGATGAACATGCTTCAAAACAAGCTTTGTAAAGTGCAACCGAATAAGAATTTCTGTCATCTGTGCACTCATTGGAATGGGCATGGTGGTAAATGGCAATTGAGATTACTAGTGCGACTAAACTTGGTCTGGGGCATAATGAACAAAGTCAAATGTGCAATGTACATAAGGGAACAATCACTTGCATCCTAAGATAAGGAAGTCCATCCTCCTTTGCCCCTTGAAAAGCCTTCCTGGAGAGGCAGGGTTCCTCCTAAATACTTTGGAAGGAGAGACCTTGCTGGAGAGAAAAGGCACAGGAAGTTTTCCTTCCATGTATGTCCTAAAGTTAACTTTCCTTAGGATTCCCACCATCCCTTAATGCATCTCAGATTGCTTAGAGCCCCCCTGAGCCCCCAAAGAGACTTGGAGGTTGTTTATGGGGCTGCAGGATGAAAGGAAGGGACCAAAAGCTTTGCTTCATGGCATTCCCTGCATTACTCTCAGGATTTAGGGCAGGGCCAAGCAACTTATGGTTACAATTTCTTTCATCCCTTACCATAAGCTATGCTGGCTGGGGCCAATAGGAGGTGTAGTCCAACAAATGGACCACAAGTTGTCCACACCAGATCCATTTAAAGCATTAAATGGTACATTCCACAATAGCTGGTGTACCTGCTTGCAGATGCAACTTCATGCTTCTGTTCTCTCTGCATTCACACATGCGGTCACACACCAAGGCCAAGCAGCAAAATGGGCAGGAAATAGTGGCACACTCAGCAATTCTAGCTACACATCGGAGCATGTAAGAGTATTAACGTACTTCATGTGGAACAAAACTATTTCTTCACAGCACAGTCACATAGGAAAGTATGTGGTATCCATTTTGGGGGTAAGAATCCATCAGATTTTCCTCCAGTGGAGGTGTGACAAATATATGAAAATAGCATGTGTGAGGCATTTGCACATGCTTGCTCATGTGCACTGCGTTTTTGAAAATGCTTTCCAAAACTAAGCCTCTGGAGCTACGTTGCTCCCTGCCTTTTAGTATCCATTTCAACAGACATATGGGGGAGGCGGGGAGGGAGAGTGCTCAGTACACATCAGTAAACTTATCTCAGTAGTACAACCTTTAGTACATTAAAAGTAGCTTGAACATTTTAGTATAGTTAACTTTATCCAAAAACTACCATGGCTTTTCCTGTCAAAGAAAACCATTAGTCTAATTTAGTTTTCTAACTTCTATTTTATAGTACTTGTACATGAAAGTATAGTAGATACACCACTGAGAATTGGTCCAACATCTGCTGAGTATATTGTATTTTATATGATTATTCTGCACAAATAAAAAGCCATGATACTTGGCATGGGGGAAAAACCCCTGATTTCCTTTTCACCACTGCCTATATTTTTCTAACTTTATAGCTATTTCTTGAGGACTTCCAATTGCTGCTTTCTCATTCTCACCTACAAAAATACACTAGGCATTGCTGCAAGAGTGGCCTTCTCTTCTCATGCTGTTTTATAGCAAAAGTTGCCCAAAGTCTGGGGCAAATGTCACCTGATGAGTCCTCATGCAAAATCAACAAATTTACACCAGCATATCTGCAGCCAGAAACATCAGCCACAACTCCTAACAGAATGACTAACTGATATTCCCTGAGAACCTTCCAAAACCACCACATGAGGCCTTATGACCAAGAAAGAGAGAGAAAGAAGTGTGCAAAGTGCTGTTCTCCTATTTATTCTGAAGACAGAAACAATGTTTAGGTCCTGGAGAGGCTTCATACCTGTTTCAGGTTCCCACACCCCTAAAACAAGGTGCATAATATGCAAAACTAGGCATATCATGCAAAACTAGGCAAAAAAAGCTAGGCAAAGTTATTTTGACACAGGAAGTGAAAATCTCCCACATACCTCCCTGCCACCCTGGAAATAAAACTATAATTATAACCTCTAACTGCCTAACTGTAGGGCACCCCCCCCCATGATATTAAATTAAATCACCATTCCGTGCTGATTTAACCATGACTCCCGAAGTCAACAGGTGAGTCTTAGAATGCTTCCCAGAAGGCTTGTGCTTTGGCATAAGTTGGGAATGGATTAATACATTTCTCGCCCATATCACTTTATTGATTGTTTCTTCAAATATTCTTCAACCTCCTTAAGGACATCAATGCCCTCAAGAGGACATGTACAGTAAAGCATAATCTATCATATTCTCAATCATTAGCAATATATACACCTCTTAAAATGAACCACACAAATCAATCCTAGAGGCAGCAGTTAATAAAGCACAGATTGGAATGAAAAGGCATTTTTTTCCACAATGCCCTTCTGTTCCATTCTTATATTAATCCACAACTTTAAACAACACTATATGCAGCTTTAATGGTATTTAAATATGTGTATTTTTTTCCTCAGAATAGCATTCAGATGAACATTTTAATGCTTTTAAGCTAGTGAGAACTGTGTCACAACATTCATAGAAGTATAAAATCTGTCAGCTACATTCTCATCTTCACATTAGTCCAAAAGGAACAGATCAGGAAATCCTTTTTAGGGATCACAGAAAACAAAAATTTTGAGTAAGTTTAGTGAGTCTCTGATTGGAGAAAAAGGAGGGCTTCCTTTTTTCACACCAAGAGGGCGTAGCAGAATGAAGGGCTGCTTATGTCAAGAAGTAATGAGATGAAGGGGCAGCCAATTCCTCCCATGTGCTGAATCAGTGGAAAGGAACCTGTGGCCCACAGGTCAAATGCAAACCTCATTTGTTCCCAGTTGAGATCTCCAAACGCTTTGGAAGACACCTAATTTCTCCAGACCAGCTTCATTCTGGGTTATTAACTGCGCCAGTTCCAGATTTTTCAGGGCCCTAAGGAAAGACAGCCTTATTAGACTCCCCTCACATTCTCACCAGCTGCTATTGCTCCTCAACTTCTTTCTCATCGTTGCTAATACTTGCTTAACAAGAAAAGAGACAGTAAGCAAATAGGCTGTAGCATTTACTGTGCTTTGGCTGTGGGGCAGTATAGAGGAGGAGATGATGATGATGATGATGATGATGATGATGATGATGACGACGACGACAGTTCCCCTACTTTTTTCCAAGTAACACTGGTGTTTGAGTGGGAGCAAGAGGCTGGAAAACTAGCAAGTTGCAAGTTGGAGAGGAAGAGCAAATCTTGGGGGCTTTTGTCAGTGGACCCTGCTGGCATGTGGGACATCACCAGGTGCGCAACCATACCTATCCTTGATGGTATTGCTCTGGGTATTTCTATTATGGACTCTACCCTGCTCTGTCTCCAAAGTGCAAAGCTGATATAAGGAACATTGCACAAACGGAGGACCCTAACCCTCCCCCTTTTTGTGTTCTGAAAAGAAAGAGCGGGGGGGGGGGGGGAGAGAGCACTGCAGCTACAACTCCACCATCACCAGGTTCTGTCCAAACCCATTGCTGGGACAGAGATCCCTACAGGTTTTGACTGGGACAGTTAGAACTTCAACAGGAAAATGCATTCATTAAGCACATTCATTTGCCTTCATCAGTGCTCATCACAGGTTTTATCCAGTTTTCCTAAGAACTGGATCCCCTGGCTTTATAAAAAATATTAGCATGTAATAGCCATTCAGTTTGTAGAACCAATCATCCCGTCCCAACCAGGGATCATATGCACACATAACCCTGGTTGAATAACTACCATACACATATAACCACTGTTATATCCATGGCTCCTCTTCCCAGTTCAGTGACTGTAACTTTATGGATATTAGCTAATGGATATTAGCCGTTCTGGAGCAAAGGAGTGTATGACTTATGCCCCCTTTTGTGGGAAAAAACAAATCTTCAATTACTGTTTTGTTTTTGCTTTTGCTGTTTCTGTCTGCATGGTGCATGAGTATCCTGACTGCTGCGTGAATGTACAATTATATCAGGAACAATGAGTTGACAAGCAAAAAATTATTCTGAAGAATATTTGTGTATGCCTGAAATATTGGGAGGAGGAGTATTGCCCTTCCCAGCCTTCATCCTGCATCATTGGGTGACTGCACAACTGCAGGCTCACATTTTGTTGTATAATTTACAAATGCATAAACCTAAAATCTAGAGCTTCTAGAAGATGGTTAAATTCATGCTGGTTAAAAATGTCCCCATATTTCAACTTCAGAAACCACCCTTTATGGTTTTTTGCCTAAGATATAAAATTCCCCAAAATTTGTATATGGAAATGCCTATGGGTATTTCTGTAACCCAAATAAAGGACACATTTTGAGGTCCAAAGGAAGTTAACTATGGATCATCTCAGACTCTTCTGAAAGCCAAAGGCTGGAGATAAATATGCACTAAAAAGAATTAAAATCCATTGAGGAAAAGGCTTTTTTTTTGTTTTGTTTTGCTGATTTGATGTTTTTAGACCTACAGGAATTCACATTTCATTCTTATACATTGCTGCAAGAAACTGTAAGTCTTAAATCACCTTTAATAGCTCAAAACTGAAATCCTTTCTGATGCCTTTTCAAAATTCCTGGAGCAAGCAGTCAGTCAAGACAAATGCTGTGCATTTTGTATACAGTATTTGCCTGGCTGTGGCATTTTGTCTGGGGTCATAAAATGACCCCAAATACAATCTATGTATAGTGACTGTTTAATAGGTAACTGGTGGCAAAGATTGATGAAACATATAAAATGATGTCAATTTATTTATTAGGAAAAAGTAATTGTATATGAAAATAAGGGAAAAGTGGAGAAACAAGTCCACATGTGGCAGCAAGCTACAAATGAAAGTAATCACAGCATCATAGATTGATGAGTCTGAGCACAAAATATGTGTAAAATCTTCTTTGTATTATATTTAAAAACATTTTAGAAAAGATTTTCCCTAGATTATTCAATTAATTCTGTAAGTAGCATACTATTTCAAGGCTAATGCAAATAATAAAATAGAAGTTACAGACTTTTTATCAGAATGGAACAAGTACAGACTCATTGTAATGAGTCAAGGTTGGCTTGTGTACTTCAAATCTCTCTGCACAACTCATAACCTTGGCAATCAATGTAGGAAACTTCTATCCAGTAACAGAAGCTGCTAGCCCTTTTGAGCAGACGTTCCAGCAGTGGCTTTGTTGACAAGCAATGCCTTAGCCCCATTTAACCACACTAATTGGATCAGTTCCTTTTGCAAGCTCTTGCCTTCATTTGTTACATGGTATGAGACACAAGAGTGTCAGCAAGAGGCTGAGCAAGAAAACTCAGCAACAGCTGCATTTGTGTGGGCATCAGTGCAGTTAAAGGACGGCTTGTGCATCTTTCTAATCAGAGAAAAGAAACAAAAATGAAAATGAGAATTTGTATCCATGTATGTATTGGTCAGGTATCTTTCACTGGACTGCAGCCATTTCTTACAAGCAGGATGTCTCTCTGGAAGTCCATTGCTTACAGGTTAATGATGCAGCCTTCCCTATCTGTGTGCTCTCCAGAGGTTTTGAATTACAAATCACAGCATTCTGACCATTGGCCACTGCAGCTGAAGCTGAGGAAATCTGAAATCCAAACACATGGGAGACGCCAAGCTGGAGAAAGCTGGGCTAAAGTGACAGCAAGAAACTTTCTGGAGCCTTGGTTCCTAAGCAACCTGAATATCAAATGCTAGTTTCTTCATGCACACCATCAGGAAGTCCCCCAGCTTCCATGATAGCCATATGCCACCTGTAAGATCAAAGACAGTAGGCTTCTGAATTTCATTTGCTGAGGGAAAACAGAGCAGTCTGCCTTATGTCCTACCTCTGGGCTTCCCATAGGCATTTGCTTGCCCACTGCAAGAAGCAGGATGCTAGATTAGAAAGGCCTTTGACTAATCCAACAGGGCTCTTCTACTATCCTCAATGTGACATATTCTAGCTTTCTCTTTCCCCATCCCGCTCTGCTCCCTAGCTTGTAAATAAAATAATAAAATATGAGGGAATAAAGGTAATTCCCTCATATGTCATAATACATATGACTGCTACCTTAACCTTCTGTGATTATGAAGTATAAAAAGTGACCACAGTAAATGGTCTTACAATGCATTGCTTTGGGGCAATCTGATGTTGGACCTATCTATGAAAAGGCCTTTTAACCTTGCCCTTAACCTACCAATATTTAAAATGAGCCCACTGCTCACACTGGGTTATAAAAAGTTCTGCATTTTGGGATGTGGTCCATAAATGCAGTAAATGGGAAGTGTTTTCCAATCCACTTTATTGGATATGCACACCACTTCATGCCTCTAGAAGAAAAAAATGCCATCGTTTTATCCCACTTAACTTCCCAAGTAAGGGGCTCCAGCATCAATTTTTCCAAGCTTTTTCATATATTTGTCAAGTACTATAAAATGATTGGATATCACATTTGCCAATGCAAGGAGTTTCAATGAAAGTTGCTCCTTTATTCAACACCAACAGTTATATATCCCAAGAGAATAAATATTTACTCTAGAAATAGATCTGTCTCCCCCATTGAGCAAGCCTACCTGCACCGCTTTGGATGAGGACAGCAAACCATTTACCAAGTGGTAATTTTTGGTAGGAGTCACTTGGCAAATGGATTGCCTGTATTATCTTGCTAAATGTTGAGAAGAATGTTACGACTTTGCCACTTCCCCAAATTTGTGAACTGCTGAGCAAGTGCAGTAATATTTTCCTCAGCACTGGCAAGGATTAAGTTTAAAAGTGACAGTTTAGCCACTATGTGTAAGCTGTGCATTCTTCTGGCCTTGGAGTACCGTATAATCACTTCTTCAAACAAGGACAACTGGCTGACCAAGCAGCTAATAGCCCACTATGTGTTGTTTCACTTGGTGGATGATCTGCATTCACTCCACAGCACATGCACATCCCGCATTTCAGCTGCTTATGAATAGTGTGTGTTGACTAAGTCTAGCACAGGATAATTGCCAACAGGCTAATGATGAACACACAGCTAAACCCCAGTCTTTGTCTCTTTGGATATGTCTAGGAACATCCATGATTGTCAGTCATCATCAAATTACAAACTACTTGAACAAATGGAAGAGGACTAGAAGTCCTCTTTTTAAAAATAACAACAATGTATCACTGCAATATGGCATGGTTGGCAAAGGTAATTAGAAAGAGAATGTGTGTGCAAACAGCACAGTGCGTTGGTTTCCAACCGCATTAGCCACAATTAAGTAGAACTGAAATTACTACAACTAGCTAATCATGACTAACTGCCATCTCACTGATTTCAATGGAACCAAGTGCAACTAACTCAGCCTAGATCCAACCCAGTATCAATAAGACATTTGCCCTAAATACTCTTGACAGTTTACTAAGTAGCAACTTACCACAGAATGGAGGCAGTTGCTTGGCGAATTGTATGATCCCACCAAGTGTCCCACCAAAGATCATTAGCATCAATTGAACCAAAAATCCAAGTGGTTACTTTTTGTGATTACTTACCCTTTGGTTTGGTACTATGTACTACCCAATGAAAGGACAAAAGAAATCACATCAAGTTCTAAATACAATCAGAAATCCGGGGTAGCAAGAGAATAATAGGCTTCTCCTCACCACCTGGCAGGACGCATAGAGGCCCAGTTGTGAAGGGCACACCTGCACACTGATGCACATGACTGGTTGGCAAATAGCCATCTCTGTTCAGGACTCGTCCCAAGGAAAAGGATGGTAAAATAAATTCCCTTTTGCCAATAAGTAGAAGAATGTGGGTGAAGCACAACAATTTTTTATTTTTCTGCCATTTTAATTGTTGACTATCTAGTTTTATACTGACTTTTAAATTGTCTGGTACATTTGGAATAGTTGTTATTTTATGTACTGTGTTGCTGCTGCTGCTGCTGCTGCTGCTGTTGTATTGACCTGCAAAAAATGACTGTATAGAGATTATTTTATTGCTGGTGAGTCCATTTTAAATTGTTTAAACTGATAGATTTTGCATACTTTAATTATATTGTGTAAACCATTTTGAGAGCTTTATGCTAATCAAATGCTATATAAATGCTTTAAATAAATAAATAGTTGTCCATGCCCACTATCCATTTCCACGCAAGTATTACCAACAAGGGTGACCTGCGGAAGAAAAGAGCGCAGATCTGCCTCCTGTGTGGCAAGACTGATGCAACTGTTTCCTGGGCTACTACCAGGAACAATTTCTCAGACTTCCTATAAAAACAGTCACCTCCATTAATTTACTTTTGAGAGTTCCACTGAGCATCATTTTCCTTTCTTGGTAAGATTAAAAAAATACTTCTAATACTGGTGCTCATTAAAACTAACAACCCTTCTGGTTGTCCATTCTATATTCTTTTCATGTATGCCTCTTATTACCTGTTCCATACCTTATTATCTATACATTTGGAGTGTGGCATATTTGTATGTCAAAAGAACAGACTTCCAATTAGACGTGTAAATGGCTCCATTTGGTGTGTACAGGCATGAACTGTGTTAATGAAGCCTACAATGTAAGAAAGGTTCCCTGGGGGCACATGAAGCTACCTCATATCAAATCAAAGCATTGGTCTATATTAACCCGGTGTTCTTTATCCTCCAGCTGGCAGCAGCTCTCTGGCAAAGATCTTTCAAAGCCCTGTTTCTAAGATCCTTTTTTCAACTGATGCCAGGGTTTGAACTTTGCACCTCATACATGCAAAGTATGTGTCCTTTACTATGCTATGACTACATTGCCAAAGTATGTTCTCTTTCTTGACTTCCTCCTGTTCTACGTAGAGAGGCAAGCTCAGGCAAGCTCTTTTGCAAAATCCCTCCCTTTATTTCCATGGATAGTCCTACCTCCTGCCATGCTGGTCTTCGATGCCTGCAGTTCTATGCAGATCCAAGTTTTCATTCCACATGCTTGTTTTAAAAGGATTTGTTAAACTAGTAATTAAATGCACAAATAACCACTAGCTTAAAACAGAAGTGAGCAATTTATGATCCTCCAGATGTTGTTTGGCTACAGCTCCCATCACCCCTCACCATTGGCTCTGCTGCCTTAGCTGATGAGAGTTCCAATCCAATAAAATATGGAGGGCTCCATCTCTCTCACCCTTGGCTGAAAGCAATATCCCGTTCTTTATTGGAAATCACATCACTGAGCAGAGCAAAGTTAATCTTATGTGTGCTCTTGCACCAAGACTGCTTTTTTTGGCAGTGTTATGAGCAGGTATGTATGTCCACATTAGTAACCAAAATGAAAGAAAAGATGCATGTAAAATAAGACTCAACGCCTGAGCATGCTCCAATTCTCTACTTACTGTAATTCTCCCTGGATAAGATGGAACTGGGGTGAGGTAGAGCTCATGGCAGAGTGAACCCTGTGACAATAAAGCAGTGGGAGAGGCAATCTCAGTGCTGCATGAATTCCTCCTCAGTTTAGATCAAATGGCAAGTCTTCCTGGTGCTGGCAATGGCAGCGGCTGGCACAGCTCTCCTAACACCAGGCCGCTAACCGACAGAGAGGGACTCAGCCTTAAGATAGCTATCACAGGCTCAACAATATTTTGTGCAGCTAAGCAGCATTTCTACTGCATTTGGGGAACCATTAAAAGTTTTATGTAAGTGCCAAGAGTTATAGCTGGTGTAGCTGAATCCCAAACATGGATAGAGCCAAGCATAAATGCTTGTTTTCTGGGCTCTCTACAAAGAAATGTGAGTTTTTAAAAATCTGAGTCTGATACTTTACTGAAACATCATCTGGATTCTGTACGGGTCACATAGTCTTAATAAATAACAACACATTTTATTTTGGTTTACTAAAAATTAACAGGGCATTTGGGAAAATGTTGTTATTGTAAGGGCCTGTTTCCCATTTGCCTTGGCCGTATGATAGCTATGTAAGTGGGAAACAAGACAGCCAATAGTTTTTGGTTATTTTTCCCTCTCTGCTGCTGGTATTCAAAGAAAACAATGCAGCTGGTAACATTAATGACATCCTATATCCTCAACAGAGATGAAAGAAGTCAAGCAAACTTGTAATGGGCTTAACCATATGAAATAGTCATACTGAGTTGATTAGTTTTGCATCCAGACACAGTAAATCCATTTTTTCCAAACTGTATTCCATTCTGCAGTCCAAAAGGTCTGCTACACTTCAAAAAAATTTAACTATGGATAATGATACTTTTGTTAATATATTGAGCTCTGTAGCAAAGTGTAGAGTTTTTCCCCACACATTTTGAGCCAGAAGTGAATCTTGCTGCTTCCATTTCATTATTTTGGAGTAATATGCTATTGTCCTGCACTCTTGGCAACCTTACTGTATAGTCCTGGGGTTTTAGGCTTTTATAATTATAACTCCATTCTACAAATATGGGCTTTCTCTTCTCCATCCACCTACCTCATACACAAAGCAAAGCAAAGCAAAGCAAAGCAAAGCAAAGCAAAGCAAAGCAAAGCAAAGCAAAGCAAAGGAAAGAAGTCTAACAAAAATACTTATTCCATAGGAACTTAAGGACAGTGTGTGTTATAAACTTTTCTGTGTTTTAGATGGAAGACAGAAAAGACCAACAGGTTTGTGACAGACAGACAGACAGACAGACAGACATGCTCCAGCTTTTGGGGAAATTGTCATTTAGTCTAAGGAAGTCAAACCAAAGCAAATTTGGGATGGTTTCCATCATTCCTTTGTTCTTCTAATGTAATATCTATAATGTAATAAAACCCATTTCTAAAAAAATCACATTGACAGATGTTCAGCTTTGCCTTCATTCCTTCCAAAATTCTTCCTCTTTGCTCACCCTATAACACAATGATCCTGGCTTCTCTGTCATGCAGGGAAAAAACCCCCTCATAACGACCCCGCACTTCCTTATGTCACGATCAACCTGAGAAGAAGGACACAGGGAGGAGGAGGAGACCCCACCTGCATATAAAGACATCAAAGCTAAACTGACTGGCATGTTTTAAGCAGAGCAAGGGCACTACAAGGACATGTGTGTGTGCCTCAGATTCCCTTTTACTGACTGGTCTTCTTTAGCATAAGGAACACCAGCGCTCACAGTCAAATTCCCTTGGGGCTGAACAATACTAGAAAGATTATGAAAAGTTGTTTGGGAGACTAGCGGAAAACATTGCTGCACACATATCTGAAATTCTGGGAGAAAGCTTCCAAGAAAGATGGTCAGAAAATTTTTCAATAGCTGGGAGTTTTCTATGTAGGTACACTTTCTGGGAAGCGCTCTCTCTCTCTCTCTCTCTCTCTCTCTCTCTCTCTCTCTCTCTCTCAGACACACACACACACACACACACACACACACACAAACTCTACTACTGTGTTTCTACTGGCCCAGATGCTACTGGCCCAGGCAAATTGAAAGCAGGCTGGGAGAAAAGAGTGCCAGTGCCACTAATATTCTGGCCACACAGGGTTAAGAAAGTAGGTATTATCAAGACTGTAACAAAAGTTTGAATCCTTTTGGCCATCAATATCATCAATATCACCATCACCATCATCATCATCACTGTTACTATTAATACTCAATTCTTACAGGTTGCAAGATGAGCTTGGTGAAGAAATATTGTGATAGGAACAAGGACACCCAGCAGGCTGCATGGCTGGATGTGGATTTGAGCTCAGGTCTCCCCAGACTAGATCAACACTCTTGCTATTGTACTGCATGGGCTTCCTCTTCTTGAACGTCACTGCACATGCCAAGGTTTCCCTTAGCTTAGATACAAGTCCTAGTCCTCACAATTTGTCTCTGGTGATGCTTAAAACCATTTCTTGTGCATCAGATGTACAGTTTTCAGTTAAGTGTTCTTTACAAATGTTTCTATTAGAGACGAAAAATGAACACCAAATTTTGAATTGGGCCATGTGGTTAGTTGTCTTGAACCCTTCTATTCAAGGTTGTATCAGCATCAACATCACCACCACCACCAAGAGTAGCAGCAGCATCTTATGCCTCCCATTATGGGGGAAGATTTTCTAGGAAGCTGAGGAAGTAACATAGGGCCAAAAAAATATTATACCAATGTGGGCTGCCACCAAAAATAGCTTCCTCATGCCAACAGCATCCCCATTTCTCCCATAGGGATGGCTTCAGTGCCTGTTGAGACCAATGTGCCCACAGACAACTCCCTTAATACCCACCAGCAGAGGAGAAGGATCGAGTTCAGCCTAGAGCTGTGACCCCAGGCATGTGCAATGCGTTGTTCCGGTCTTATTTTCATCTTATTCTTCTACAGGATTCAGGAAAAAATGACTAACCACCACACTTTTGTTGTTTTGAGTGAAATATTCTGTTCAAGAACAATTTTAGCTTGGCTATGAATGAGCTTTCCTCCTTCTCTGATAACACCATACGCATGACACAACAAAGACATTAGGAATAGAAAGAAAAGAAATTCTCCAGCATGAAAGCAAGATGAGCAAAGGACTTATAATCCAGCAATAAAGGGAACTGCATCCATTAGCATTAAATAAATAACAACACACTGCCTTTTAGAAGTCAAAGCATCAATGACCTTGAGGCCTATGAAATTGCTCATGATGGGAGGGAAAGGGTCTTTTAGTGTGCCTTGTAATCCTTTACAGTCTTATGTCTGTAAGACAAAAAGGAAACTCTTGTAACCCAATTGAGGGGTTTATAAGCACTTTTACTTTATCCTCATTTATTTACAAAATAGCAGCATAAATTTATTGCAGAAGCTAACATGAGCAAATGAAAAGCAAAACTTCCATGGGGGAATATTTGTGAGGCTCTTTTATTATTAGTATTATTTGGTCTTTATTCTGGTAATCCTTATGACAATGGGAGAGCATATGATCAAAGACTGGCCTATTTCCCTTCCCCTTCCCTTTTCCTTCCAAGATAATAAGAATTATGTTTTTCATGAAATCATTTAATGTAGAATAGTGAGGTTGAAGGGAAGAGAAGAAAGAGTGTTTTCCCATTACATGGTTAAAAAGAAGTCATGACAGGCTGTGGGAGAGAGAAAGGAAAAGGCAGACCATCTAACTATGAACATGACAGATAATTTTCCCAAACCATTTGTCACATTACACTAGAGATGTGCCAGCTTGCCTTTCTGACTCATTCATTCATCTTACAGGCAAATATCTTATGCCAGTGTTGCTCACATTTCTTAGCTAAGAATCCCCTTCTAAATTTACTCTAGCTTTTGAAACTCCTCTTCAGCTATACACACGCCAGGGCCAACGTGGAGCACAGACATTGTCAGAATCTGCCAAGGGCACACTGCCCAGCAGAGGCCTGCTGAAAAGAGAGTTGCTCACTTCCTTTGCCATTTTTCTATTCTTGCACCCTTTTGTCCTAGTATATAACTTCTGTACACAATTTTGAATGAGGAATGGCAGCACCAGTATGCAGCCCACAGGATAACTAAAGGGCAAATCTGCTTGGCTTGCTTAAAAACCAAATGCTCACCTGTCCTAGCTCAGACCCTTTCCCAGAATTCATGACTCCCTTCAGGTACCTCATTCTATCCAAGGAGTTCTGGCCACAACTTCCCTTGTCTTCCTCATGCCTCAGACATTGCAAGGTGAAGGAAGACATTTCTTGCATTAGCGTCTTTCTCATCTTCTCTCTCCATCCCTCAGCCATATTTTCCCCATGCCAGGATTCCTTTCTCAATATTTTACTCCTGGATATAGAAGGAGAATTGAAACCATGCTCAAAAGGTTATGGCTGATGTCCAGGAAAACCTGGTGCCTACAGCAAGTATTATGTATTGTTTTGTTTTGCTTAGGTTTGTATTTTATTCTATTTTATAATTAATTAGATTTTTATATCACCCAGTAGCCAAAGCTCTCTTGCTGTTCATAATAATTAAAACTGCAAAATATGGAGCAGTAAAATATAAACAAATTATAAATATAATCAATAAACAAACAAATTAAAATGGCAGTATAAATCAAAGTAAAATCCAGCAGCAGTATAAAGGTTTTAAAATATGATAACAGATTTAAAAACAACAAACTGAAGAATGAAACTGCCTGAAAAAACAATGTTTTTCTGGTGCCAAAAGGACTGCCATGTAGGCACCATGTGAACTTTTGGGAGAGGGCAGTCCCTAACCAGGGTGCCACTGCTGAAAAGTCCCCCTCCTTAGCAACCACCCACCTGACCTCCTTTGGCAGAAGAGCCCAGAGGGGTATCACTGTCTGGTATCAATCCCCAAAATGTTGCCTACATCTGGGAAGACATTAGGGAGGGAGACAGCAAAAAGAAGGAAAGAAGAGAAGGTGCCAGAGTGAGAAAGACAGAAGCCAAGCAAAGAGACCAAAAAAGTGGTGTGGGGAGTGGGGAAAAGGAAGTGACAGTAGCAATAACTGAACGGGGGGGGGGGGGGATTCGCCAGTGGTTTGTTCAGTGGTGTGGAAAGGGGAAAGGATGGGAATAGGAGAGAATCATTCAGTTTAGAATGTGTACTAACATTTGGGGATACGGTAGGGGAATGTGTACCCACAATTGTGTACATTAGTAGAAATAATGTTCAGAATGTCAGTATATCCGGAAAATTGCTACAAGAAGAGTGTATATTAGGCAAACTTGCATACAAACTGTATGTAGTAGGAGAACTCTGCACAAAAATGTGTATACACACAAATACACACAAGCTTTGAAAAATATTCTGAACATTCAGGATGATTTTAAGATGGAGAAAGTTTCTCAGATTTAAGATTAAGAAAGTTTGCAAAGATCCTTCCGTCCGTCCGTCCGTCTGTCCTTTCTTCCTTCCTTCCTTCCATCCTTCCTTCCATATTACATTCATATCCTACCTTTTCTCTTCTTCCAAGGAACCCAAAGACACTTACATGGTTCTCCTCTCCATTGTATTCTCACAATGATCCTCAGCACAACCTTCTAGGGAGATTAGGCTGGAGGCCAGTGAATGCCCAAGAGCACCCAGTGAGCATCATGCCTGAATGAAGATTACAAACCAGATCTCTTTCATCCCAGTCCAATACTCTAACTAATAGATCATACTGGAAAACCAAATTTAAGGTTAGAAAAATGAGAAGCATTCCTGTTTGGACACTTGCATAAATATGTGAGCCTTAAAATAGGAAAAGAGATGGGACCATCCCTGCAGACACACATACTACAAGTCCAGGTATACCATGCCTGCCCACCTCTGCTCAGACCTTGCCATACTGTATCAGCATGGTCTGAATGGGAGTTCTACTTGAAAAAGGAGGAGGAGGAGGAGGAGGCAGAACTGAGGGAACTGGGTCTCTTCAGCCTGGAGAAGAGGAGACTCAGAGGGGATATGTTGGCAACATACAGGTATGTGAGGGGATGTCACATGGAGATGGGTAGAGACCTGTTCTCCCCTGCAGAGGAAGGCAGGACACACTCCAATGGAGCAAAGCTCAGGGAGCCAAGGTTTCATTTGGATGCCAGGAAGCATTTCCTGACAGTTAGGACCCCAAGGGTGTGGAATGGGCTTACACGGGAGGTGGTTGAGGCCCATCAGTGAGGGTGTTCAAAGATAGGCTGGACATGCACATGGTGGGCATGTTGTGAGCAGAGCTGGCCAGTGCCGAAGGTCAGACTAGATGGCCCGGGAGACCCCTTCTGACTCGCTCTGTTTCTATGTTTCTAACTTTCCATATGGTCATGACCTGTGCCTTGTCAGGTTTCCTGATCATACTAAGACATCTACTCACAGATGGATGTGAGCAGAACTCCCATTTGATCTTTGTTGCTTCAGTATGATAAGGTCCAAACAGGGGTTGAAGCTAACAGATTCATCCTTCTGTAGAGAAGGACCATACGCATTGAATTTTACCAACCAAAATGCTAGGTGCAGATCTCTACTTAAGAAAACATGAGCCCATTCTAGACAGAAGAGATTAGAGTATCTTTCAGAGCTACAGAAGGAGTTGTAGGAGATTGCAAAATGCTAATTTGACTTGAATACAACCTCTGAATGGGGAAGGCAGAAATCTGAGTTCAGTTGTTTTCAAGAAAGAGTGTTAGGGCCCCTTCTTGCCCCATCCCCAGCTTCATTTTAATAAACTTCTGTAGGAATCTCAGGACAAGACTGTTGGAAAGAAGAATAGGGGGAAATACTTCCCAGTACAGGTGATTTTAATGATGTACAAGATGGCTACTACAGCAATTAAAAGATTGTGGCTTCTTTGTAACTTGTTAGGAGTTTGCTTATATGCTTAATGTTTGTTTCCACTGTTGTCTGTGATGTCAAAATTCAGCAGGGAGTTGTTTATTCTCCTGCCAACATCCCTGGAGCATTTTCTGGCTTCTGCTGAAAAGCTATATTTAAGAAAGAACATTCTAAGAGGAAAAATAACCCATTTGCCACAAACAAAAATAAGTTCTTCAACAACATCAACAACCCCACACTCTGATTCAAACAGCTCATAGAATCAGGACGTAAAATGTACTGGTACGTGTAGAATGGAATACACACTTGGAGGCCAGGACGTGAATGTTACCCCATATCAGTGTGCTCAGCAGTTCAAAAAACCATCAAGACTCTCATCAAAACCACCGTCATTAATTGCATCATTGCAGCACAGTCGCCTCCTTCATGGATCACTGCCTTGTCGTGGTGAAGGGGCTTGCATAGCTCAATGAAGCTATGAGCTATGCCATGCAGGGTCACCCAAGACAGACAGGTCATAACAGAGAGCTCTGACAAAACGTGAGCCACTGGAGAAGGAAATGGCAACCCACTCCAGTATCTTTGCCATGAAAACCCCATGGACAGTACCAAAAGGCAAAAAGATATGACGCCAGAAGATGAGCCCCTCCGGTTGGAAGGTGTCCAGTGTGCTACTGGGGGAGAGCGGAGGGCTAGTACTAGTAGCGCTAGAAAGAATGAAGCAACTGGGTCAAAGCCAAAAGGACACTCGGTTACAGCTGTATCTGGTGGTGAAAGGAAAGTCCGATGCTGCAAAGAGCTATACTCCATAGGAACCTGGAATGTAAGATCCATGAATCAAGGCAA